>NC_137787.1:138071233-138545265 GCF_963383645.1 Muscardinus avellanarius | reverse complement strand
CCTTGAGAGCTTGCTAGAAATGTAAGAAAAACACCTCAAGCTCAACCCTAGACCCACTGACTTAGTTATTCCAGTACCTGCACCCTATGGTTTAACAAGTTCTTCCATATGACACTTGTTTATCCTCACATTAAAGATGCACTCTTCCAGACCAGTAATTCTCTGCTATGTTTTTTCTAATGGCAGTAGAATCACCAGTCGACACACTTGAGGCGCATCTCAGGCTGCCGCCTGCCGATATGCAGTTAGCAGCTGTAGTAAATCTCTGTTACTGATGGGAGATGACCAAGAACTCTCCATTCATTTTAATGGGTGAAGAGTGAAAGATGTTTTCATCTTTGTGGTCTTAAACCACAAAGGTTAAATCTACAAATTTTATGAGTCTATCCTATTACTATTTCTCTAAACCACAATTTCTCAACCTTAGCATTATTGATGTCTTAGGCAAATACTTCTTTGCTTCCAGAGAGAGCAGAGTTTTATTCATTGTAGGGTGCTTAACAGAATTCCTGGCCTCTGTCACTAGATGTGAGTAGCACCCCCACTCACACGAGTTGTGAAAACCCAAAGTGTCACAACCAAAACTATCTTCAGAGATTGCCAAATGTCTTCTAGGGAGATGGCATAGTGGGGCAAGACAAAATTGCCCCTAAGAACCATTGCTCTAAACTCAATACAGAGTTAAAGGCAGAACTCAATGCTTTTTATTTTTTTTTATTTTTTAATTTTTTAGTGGTACTGGGGATGGAACCCAGGGGCCTTCTATCTCTGGGCTACACTCCCAGATCTATTTTATATTTTATTTGGAAACAGGGTCTCTTAAGCTAGCTGAGGCTGGCTTCGAACCTGCGCGATCCTCCTGTCTCAGCCTCCCAAGCTCAGGGATTACAAGCATGTGCCACCACACCCGGCTTCAATGCTTTTTAAAATGTGTTACCTGGGCATGGTGGCACGTGCTTGTAATACTAGTACTTGGAAGGCTGAGACAGAAGGATCGCACAGGTTCATAGCCAGTGAGGCCCTTCACAACTTAGTGAGATCCTGTATCAAAATAAAGAATAAAAAATAGGGATGGTGGTATATCTCAGAGTTAGAATGCCCCTGGGTTCAATCCCCAGTATAGAAAAAAAAACAGTGTGTTAGCCTATAATCCCAGTGCTTGGGAGGCTGAGAAAGGAGGATCCCAGGTTCAAGGACAGACTCAGCAAGTAGCAAGATTCAGCCTGTTTTAAAATTAGGGTCATGGTTGTAACGTGAAGGTAGAGAATGTCCCTGGGTTCAATCCTCAACATTGTTTTTTGTTATTGTTTTGTTTTTGTAGTACTAAAGATTGAGCCCAGGGATATTCTACACTCCCAGCTCTATTTTTCTATTTTGAAACAGGGTCTTGCTAGATTGATGAGAGTGTCACTACTTGTTGAGGCTGTCCTTGAACCTGCTATCCTCCTGTCTTAGCCTCCCAAATGCTGGAATTACAGGCATGGGCCACTATGCCCCACTAACACTGCTTTTAAAAATGTATTAACAGGGAGATAGGAGAGCAGATAGAGACATAATGAAGGTAACAGTTTAAATAATGCTATATACACATATGCAATTATCAAAACCAATCTCAATGGCATGTACAGGGAAGGGGAGAGAGCGGGGTGAGATCCAGAGGAAAACACACTCAGTGTTATGTGCATGTATGTTTCTATCACTCTGTACCTTATTATGATGGATAATTATAATGCACCAATCAAAGTATAAAATTTTTAAATGTGCTAAACTCAATTTATATTGACATCTATTTCTGAAGCAAAACTAAATCTATTATCTATAAATCTCTTTAGCTACTCAGTTGCTCTTCGACCTCTACGACTCGTCGTTCTGGTAAGAGTTTTTCATCTGGCTAATCAAAAAAGACATCTTGAAAAGCTGGCCAGAAGGCTGGTAAGTGGGGAAAACATGTTTGCTCTAGGCTGGGGTATAACTTGGTGGTAGAGAACTGGAATCCCCAGTACCACACACAACACACACACACAAAAATATGTTTTGTGTTTCAGGAATACTTATAGGGGTTACAGATATTTATATAATGTTATTTATTTTATGTTGATTTACATTTTAAGAATTACAAAATTGCTTTAAATTCTCAGGTTTCAGGAAACAAAAGACGATTCAAGAAGGATGGATTTGACCTGGACCTCACTTATGTTACTGGTTTGTGGAGCTTACTTGTTGATTTATTTATATTAATGTATTATCCTAATTATACTGAGAATGTGTTAACTTTTTTCTCTATTCTTATGAAGTTGGGTTGTATGTAGATTGGGTTTTACACATTGTTGTGCATCTATAATGACATTTGTAATAGTGATTACTTTGACTTACAGAACAAATTATTGCCATGTCATTTCCTTCTTCTGGGCAGCAGTCTTTCTATAGGAATCCAATTGAGGTAAGGATATTTAAATAACAAACACTTCTCAGTGTACCTGGATTATGGAGTCATATACTTAAGATTGACCCAGAAATAGCAATAGCTTTGTAAAAACTTACTCTTTCAAATAAGAAATTACAATGGATTGATAGCAATTTTTTTAATTTTTTAAAATTTAAAAAAAAAAATTTAAATCGTGTATTAAGCTCATGATACTGTGGCTTATCAATTTGTATTGGGCTTACCTTGGTGGTTCTGATAATCAGGGACAGAACTGACTATCTTACCTGGGCTCACTCAGAATATATGATTTGCTAATGGGCCATTTAGCCTGAGGACTAAAAGGGCTTAGATAGGTTGCTCTTATGATATCTCTTCTCCAAGCAGGCTAGTTCAACCTTGTTCACATGGTTCATCCTATTGGACAAAGCAAATTACAAAGCAAATCTGAACTCCAGGAGTAGAAAATTGACTCCATCTCTCTTGATGGAAAAAATTGCAAAAATCATGACCATTTTTTGTAGTTTATCAAGGAGAAGGAAGAAAATGCTTTAACTAAAATGTATGTTCTTAGGTTGTAAACCTGAATTATAGAGGAGCAATGCTGCTTTAGGCTCTGTGGATGGCTAATTTTAAACATACAATGTTCCTTACCATGAAATTCCAAGTGGAAATCATTAAGAAGTTATAATTTGGCAGATCCTGTTTCAAAAATAAAAAGATGCCGGAAAGATGGCGACCTAGAAAAGCTGTGTTTACAAGTCCTGCTAACACTCGGTCTCTATTGCCACAAAATCAGCACTTTTCATAGCCAGAAAACACTATCAGCAGAAAAATAAAAAATATAAATACAAGGGACAGAGAAAAAGAAGTCTAGAAGAACAACCAGAGAACAGAAAAGAAACCAGCCATCAATGCAGCAGCGGAGCTGTGCCAGTGCCATTTTCCCTCATAGCACCAGGCTCCAGAGAAGAAAGGTAAACAAGGAGCTGAAGTAAGCAGCTGTGGATCATTTGGGTACAATTCAGCAGTTCTTCCAGCGCAAAGAACATCAAAACCCAAGTGGACAAGATCATCACGCCTTCCAGGGACTCAGAATGGAACTCAAAACCAGAAAAGAAATATGCCAGCCTTATGGCCAAGGGCGTGACAGTGGCTCCATATTGCCAGCAGCTGCAGCAAGTTCACCAGGCCTGCAAGAGCTCCAGATTGGAACACATAATAACTAAGTGAAATTGCGACCCCTACAGGAGAAATCCCAGCACTGCATGCCCAGGGACTTGCGCAGCTTTGATAATCTCCCTGAGTCTGAAATTTTACAGACCAACCCAGTGAAGAAGTAATGGTGACAGAGATACCACATCCTAGTTGCAGCTCCCTGTGGAAAAACGCCCAGCCTGGCACACCCACGGACTAAGGCAGCTTTGATTAACTCCCTGGGTTTGAGACTTTACAATACAACCCAGTAAAGGAGTAGTGGCGGCTGAGATTCCCACAAACTCCACATTCAGAGCACCCTAGGTGAAGTTGTGGTGACCCGGGGAAGAACCCAGAGAAAGCAAAAACTTCTGAAATCATGGGAATGAGGAACAACAATAGAGCAATAAATGCCCACAACTCCATAATATCAGAACCTGATAACAAAGAAATTCAGAGATCTCCAGAAGATCAAATCAAGAACAACACTGTAGAAATAATACAGGACTTTCAAAAAGAATTTAGAGAAAGTCTAAAAGAAATAAAGGAAGCAATCATTGAAGTAAAGGCATCAATTTAAACTATAAACAATCAATTAGACCACATGGAGAAGAGAATCTCACTCCTAGAAGATGATCACTCCAAAAATGAACGCATAATTTATAACTTAGAAAAAAAAAATCTGACAGCAGGAATCTGACATTGAAGAAATATGGGTCCATTTTAAGACACCTAACCTAAGAATAATCAGAAAAGAGGATGCAAAAGAAAGTGAAATCAAAGGGATCAATAATCTCTTCAAAGAAATAATAGAAAATTTTCCAAACATAGAGCAAGAGGTTGATACACAGGTCCAGGACTTATAGAACTCCCTTTATACAGGCTCAGAGAAGAGGTTCCCCACACCACATAATTATCAAAATGACTAATGTGGAAGCCAAGGAGAGAATCTTAAAGGCAACAAAAACAAAAGGCCAAGTGACATTCAGATACAAACCAATTAGAATCACTCCAAAATTCCCAAACCAAGTCATGAAAGCCAGAAGGGCATGTAACATATTCCAAACTCTGAAAGAAAACAACTTCCAGCCAAAAATTTCCTACCCAGCAAAACTATCTATCAAATTAGATGGGGAAACAAGAAGCTTCCATGACAAACAGAAACTGAAGGAATTTATGTCTTCAAAACCAGCACTAGAGAAAATACTCAAAGAGATTAACTACAAAGAAGAAGTAGGTAATAACGCCAGAACCAGAGAAACAATATTTTCCATCCAGCAGACAACTTAGCAAAGAAAAATAAACAGTATTTCAAACAGAAATAAAATCTTAACATGTTCGGAATTAAGTTATCTCTCAATAATCACACGGAATATAAATGGCCTCAGTTCCCCAATAAGAAGACAGAGTGGCAAAATGGATTAAAACCCAGAATCCATCCATCTGCTGCTTATAAGAAACACACTTTACAAGTAAAGATAGTAACAAATTCAAGGTAAAGGGCTGGAGCAAGGTAATTCATGTTAAGTAGCCATCCTAAAAAATGTGAAGTAGTATTTCACTATACATTTTATTTGTATTTCCTTAATGATTAGTTATATTATGATAATGGTGAGTGATATTCATGTGTTTATTGGTCATATAAAAATCTTTGGAGACTTCTGGGAAGATGGTGATGGAGAAAAGTGGCATTTATGAGTCCTGCTAACAATTGATCTCTATTGCCACAAAATTAGCGCCTTTCGCCAGAAAACACCATCAGCAGAGAAATAAAAACTGTAAATACAAGGGACAGAGAAAAGGGGGCTGGAAGAACAATAAGACACCAGAAAAGAAAACAGCCTGCAGAGCCGCGGCCAGAGCTGTGGCGCAGACCTGCGCTGGCGCCATCTTCCCTCTATGAAGATGAAGCCAACATCACACTAATACCCAAACCAAATAAAGACAGTTCAAGGAAGGAAAACTACAGGCCTATATCACTGATGAACTTGGATGCAAAACTATTAAACAAAATACTAGCAACACACATTCAAAACCACATAAAGAAAATCGTACACCATGACCAGGTAGGGTTCATCCCGGGGATGCAAGGCTGGTTCAACATACAAAAATCAATCCATGTAATTCACCTATATAACATATAAACAGAATCAAGGACAAAAATCAATGATCATTTCAATAGACGCTGAAAAAGCATTTGATAAAATTCAACATCCATTTATGATAAGAACACTGCAGAGAATTGGAATTGAAAGAACATATCTCAATATTATTAAAGCAATATACAATAAGCCCACCACCAACATCATATTAAATGTGGAAAAACTTCAAGAATTCTCCCTAAAAACAGGAACAAGACAAGGATGTCCATTATCATCAATTCTTTTTAATATAGTACTAGAGACTTTAGCCACAGCAATATGGCAAGAAAAGGAAATCAGAGGAGTACAAATAGGAAAAGAAGAACTCAAACTTTCACTATTTGCAGATGACATGATACTATATTTAGAAAACACAACACACTCAACCAAAAGGCATATAGAACTGATCAACAAATTCAACAAAGTATCTGGTTACAAAATCAATCTTAAAAAGTCAGAAGCTTTCCTGTACACCAACCATAAATCCACTGAAAAAGAAATTCAGAAAACACTTCCACTCAGGATCTCCCACAAAAAAATAAAATACCTAGGAATAAACTTGACCAAGTAGGTAAAATATCTCTACAAAGAAAATTATAAAACACTGAAAAAAGAAATCGAAAAAGATCTTAGAAGATGGAAGGATCTTCCATGTTCATGGATTGGCAGAATAAATATCATTAAAATGGCCATCCTTCCAAAAGTGATCTACTGATTCAATGCAATGCCCATTAAACTACCAAGATCATTCCTCACAGACATATAAAAATCAGTCCTTAAATTTATCTGGAATAAAAAAAAAGCCCAGAATAGCCAAGGGAGCTCTCAGCAACAAAAACCATGCAGGAGGAATCACAATACCTGACTTTATACTATACTAAAAAGCCATCATAATAAAAACAGCATGGTACTGGCAAACAAACAAACAAACAAACAAACAAACAAACAAAAACAAACAAAAAAAACCAGATACATAGACCAGTGGAGCAGAATAGAAGCCCCAGAAACAAGTCCACACACTTTCAGCCAATCGATTTTTGACAAAGGGGCCAAAAACATACACTGGAGAAAAGATTGCCTGTTCAATAAATGGTGTTGGCAAAACTGGTTAACCATATGTAGAAAATTGGAAATTAATCCCACTTTCTCTCCCTGTACAAAAGTCAATTCAAGATGGATCAAAGACTTGGAAATCAAACGAGAGACCTTGAAGCTCCTTGAAGAGGGCATAGGTCCAACATTGCAACACATAGGCACAGATAAACACTTTCTCAACAAGACCGCAAAGGCACAACAAATTAAAAGGTGAATCAATACGTGGGATTGCATGAAACTGAAGAGCTTCTGTTCAGCAAAGAAAACTATCAAGAACCTCAATCGAGAACCAAAAGAATGAGAGATTTTTTTTTTTTTTGGTGGTACTGGGGGTGGAACCCAGAGGCTTTCTACCTCCAGGCTAGACTCCCAGACCTATTTTCTATTTTATTTGGAAACAGGGTCTCACTAAGTTGCTGAGAGCCTCACCAAGTAGCTGAGGCTAGCTTTGAACCTGTGCGATCCTCCTGTCTCAGCCTCCCAAGCACGGGGATTACAAGCGTGCGCCACCATGCCGGGCAAGAGTGGGAGAAGATTTTTGCCACCTACACCACTGATAGAGGACTAATATCTAAAATATACAGAGAACTCAAGAAACTCAACACTAAGAAAATAAAGCATCCAATAACAAAATGGGCAAACAAACTAAATAGACACTTCACAAAAGAAGAAATTCAAATGTCCAATAAATGCATGAAAAAATGCTCAACATCACTGGCAATCAGAGAGATGCAAATCAAAACTACCCTGAGATTTCACCTAACTCCAACTAGAATGGCAATCATTCAAAACACAAACAACAACAGATGCTGGTGAGGATGTGGAGAGGTGGTAACTCTAAGACATTGTTGGTGGGATTGCAAATTAGTGCAACCACTTTGGAAAACAGTATGGAGAAACCTCAGAAGAATGGGAACAAATCTACCATATGATCCAGCAATACCACTTCTGGGTATCTACCCAAAAGATAGGAAGCCAAACTACCAAACTAATGCATGTGTATCTATGTTCATAGCTGCACAATTCACCATAGTCAAACTATTGAACCAGCCAAGATGTCCATCAACAGATGAATGGATTACAAAACTGTGGGATATGTACACAATGGAATTTTACTCAGCCATTAAAAAAACTTCAATTACATCATTTTCAGGGAAATGGATGGAACTGGAGGACATTATGCTAAGTGAGATTAGTGAGTCACAAAAAATAAGAAATCAGATCCTTTTTCTAATATGTGAGAGTTAGGGAGAAATGGGTCATAGGAGGAACTCTAGATGAAAAAGGAAATTCTATAGAGGAGCAAACAAGGCAACCTAAAGGAGGAGAAAGGAGGGGGGAAGAGTAAAATCTCTAAAACATACAATGTACTTAAACATATCAAAGCCAACCACTAAGCCAAGCAAGGGAAGGAGGGACAGGGAAGGAATGGGTTGGGAATTGGGTAGGGGCTAAATCAGTGATGTGTACAAGTATGTACACACAAGTTTTTTTACCCCAATATAATGTATGAATATAATGCACCAGTAAAAAATTTTAAAAAAATCTTTGGAGATTCATTACCTATTTTAGTCTTTTACCTATTTCTAAATTGGATTGTTTGATTTTATTGTTGCTAATTTTTAGGATTTCTATATGGAATATTAATATACCTTCAGATATAGCATTTGGAAATATTTTATCTCATTCTGTCAGTAACTCTTAATTCTGTTTGCATTTTCTTTGGATGTACAATTTTTTTATTTTTTATGAAGTTTGTTTATTTTTTGTTGCCTGTGCCTTTAGAATCCTATCTAAGAAATCACTGCAAATTTCAATGTTGTGAAGTTTTATGACCCAGATTTTCTTCTAAAAGTTTATAGTCTTAAGATTTCATTTAGGTCTTTTATTTATTTTGAGTTAATATTTGTATATGGTGTAAGGTAAAGGTCCAATTTTATGCCTTTTCATGTAATTGTTATTTTTCAACAATATTTAGAGAAAAGATTATTATTTCCTTCACCAAATGTTCTTGGAAACCTTGCCAAAAATAACTTGACCATATATGGAAGACTTTATTTTTAGGCTTTTTATTTTACTCCACTGGTTTATATATCTGCCTTTATAAGAGTACTACACTGTTTTGATTATTGTTGCTTTAAAAGGTTTGAAATCAGAAATTGTACATGTTCTAGCTTTGTTCTTTTTCAAGATCATTTTGGGTGTGTAGAGTTCATATTTCATGTTAAGATAGATGTTTTCTGAAAATAAATAAGTAAATGTATAAAAAAGAAAAGAAAAGAAAAAAAAGAAAGTTGGAACTGAACACCAAAAAAAACTTTAATGCAATTACTTTGGAAAACAGTATGGACTATCCTCAGAAGGAGGAAAACAAACTTACCATATGACCCAGCAATACCACCTCTGTGTATCTACCAAAAAGAATGAAAACCAAAACACCAAACTAATGCATGAGCAACCATGTTCATAGATACACAATTCACCATTGCCAAACTGTGGAACTAGCCAAGATGTCCTTCAACAGATGAGTGGATTACAAAACTCTAGGATGTGTGCACAGTGGAATTTTCCCAGCCATAAAGGAGAACAAAATTATGGCATTTGTAGTGAAATGTCACAAAAAATAAGAAATTAGATGCTTCCCCTACTGTGCAAAAACTAGGGAGAAATGGGTAACAGGAGGAACTCTAGATGAAGAAGAGATCCTATAGAGGAGCAATTAAAGTGACCTATCTGAGAGGATGGGAGGGGGGAAGATGGAAATTGTGCACCACCATGTCCAGCTCTATAGTCATAGATCTTAATGGAGTACAAGATGGTAGAGGCATACATGCACACACCACTCATTTAGCGCTTCTACAATTGCCACCCCATTACCTCTCCCCTCCCTCTTTCTTATGTTTGGCTTACTGATTGACTTTGATATGTTTATGAATGTATATCACGTACATTAGGGAATTTATCTCTTCCCCCTCTCAGTTATGTCACCTCTCAGTTATGTTACCTTATTTGCTCATCTATGATTTCTACTTCTTTGTCTAGAGTTCCTCCTATGACCCCTTTTCTCCCTAGCTTCCACATATTAGGGAGAGCATCCTATTTTCTACTTTTTGTGACTGACTAATCTCACATAGCATAATTTTCTCCAGTTCTATTTCCTCACCAATGACATAATTTTGTGGGTTTTTTATGGCTGAGTAAAATTCCATTGTGTAAAGCCGGCGTGGTGGCGCACGCTTGTAATCCCCCTGCTTGGGAGGCAGAGACAGGAGGATCGCGCAGGTTCAAAGCCAGTCTCACTGGCTTAAAAGACCCTGTTTCCAAATAAAAAGTAGAAAATAGATCTGAGAGTGTAGCCTGGAGGTAGAAGGGCTTCCAGGAACCCCAGTACCACCAAAAAAAAAAATTTCCATTGTATACATATTCCATAGTTTTGTAATATATTCATCTGTGATGGACATCTTGGCTCATAGTCTGACAATTGTGAATTGTGCAGCTATGAACATAGATACACATGCATTGGTTTGGTAGTTTTGTTTCCATTCTTTTGGATAGATGCCCAGAAGTGGTATTGCTGGATCATACAGTAGATTAATTCCCATTCTTCTGAGGATCCTCCATACTATTTTCCAAAGTGGTTGCACTAATTTGCAATCCTACCACCAATGTATTAGAGTTCCCACTTCTCCACATTCTCACCAGCATTTGTTGTTGTTTGTGTTTTGAATGATTGCCATTCTAGTTGGAGTTAGGTGAAATCTCAGGGTAGTTTTGATTTGCATCTCTCTGATTGCTAATAATGTGGAACATTTTTTCATACATTTTTGGCCATTTGAATTCTTCTTTTGTGTTTAGTTCCCTTGCCCATTTTTTGATTGGGTTTTTTGTTTTATTAGTGCTTGGTTTCTTGAGTTCTCTATATTCTAGGTATTAGTCTTCTATCAGAGGAATAGTTGACAAAAATCTTCTTCCATTCTCTTGGCTCTCTGTTGAGGTTCTTGATAATTTCCTTGCTGTACAGAAGCTCTTAAGTTTAATGTAATCCCACCTATTGATTTAATTTCTTCTGCTTTGGGGATCTTATTGAGACAGTTTTTACCTGTGCCTATGTGTTAAAGTGTTGGACCTAGGCCCTCTTCAAGAAGCTGCAAGGTCTCTGTTCTGGTTTTCAAGTCTTTGATCCATTTTGAATTGATTCTTGTTTAGGGTGAGAAAGTGGGATTTATTTCTATTTTTTTCTGCATTTGGCTAACCAGTTTTGCCAACACCATTTGTTGAAGAGGCTATCATTTTTCCAGTGTATGCTTTTGGCCCTTTTGTAAAAAAAAAAAAATCAATTAGCTGTAAGTGTGCAGATTTGTTTCTAAATCTTCTATTCTGGTCCATTAGTTTATGTATCTGTTTTTGTGCCAGTGCTATGCACTTTTTATTACTATGGCTTTGTAGCATAGTTTGAAGTTAGGTATTTTGATTCCTCCTGTGTGGTACTTGTTGCTGAGAACTACTTTGGCTATTTTTTGTTTTGTTTTGTTTTGTTGTTATTCCAAATGAATTTTGGACTAATTTTTCTATATTTTTAAGGAATGAATGACCTTGTAATTTAATGAGTATTGAATTGAATCTGTAGATCACTTTTAATAGAATGACCATTTTGATTATATTTATTCTGCCTATCGAAAAGCATAGAAGATCTTTTCATCTTCTAGGTCTTCTTCAATTTTTTTCAATGTTTTATAGTTTGTTATTGTTTTTGGTTTTTTTTGTAGGGATCTTTTACATCCTTAGTTATTCCTGTTCCTAAGTAATTTTATTGTGGGATATCCTTATAAAAGATTTTCTGGATTTTTTTTTCACTGGATTTATGCCGCAAACCGGCTCAGTCGAGATTGGGGTGATCCCACTCACGATCGAAAATCTCAGAAAAGATGGGGGAAAATAGGGTGCCGTACTGCAGCCGCTTATCTGCAGCGATCCTTTACCTTCTAGGAAATAAATTTAAGTTCCTATTTACGGTGCTTCTGGAAAGAATCTGACATGGATCAATGCTTCTTGTGCAATCGAACACTTTATTCTAGACACAAGATTTTTTTATATTTCCCCATTTCCCCGTGATTCCCTAGAAGAAAAGTGCAAACACCCAAAATACAATAGTGAGATACACATGCAAATCACCAACCCTGAACAAGACAAAAGTGAGGCCTGTGACATCACAGGTCCTTGTGATTGAAATCAGTCCCATGACCCCAGGTGAGTCTTGTGCTCCGAGTCAGCCCCTCTGGACTTGCAGCTGCAGAGGCTTTTAGTGGGCAAGTTCCAGAAGAACAAAAGTCACACCCAAAATCACTTGAATAATCCAGTTTTTAAGAGTTTTCTTTAACCCTTTCGGAACTTTTATTCCTAGGGCTTAGTCCAGTGTCCTTCTCTATCTAGCAACCTCCTTTGAGCTGAATGGGGGATGAAGTCCAAGATTCCAGCTTTCATATATGTAGTTGGCATAGGGAAATCTGTGTACCTTTATGATGATTTAGAGGATTTCGATGAATGTCTGCTGGATTTTGTCTGAAATACCATCTGCTGTCTGAAAGCTTAAGCAAGCTCATAACACAGTTTAGCAGGTAAATACCAAGAAATAACATGAAGTTTTTAGATTTGGTTGTCAGATGTACTTCTCTAGCAGCTGAGCACTTTTCCTCAAATGATAGGCTTATTGGAAGCCTATTCCTCTTTTAATAATCCATTTCTACACCACAATCTTTCTGCAACCTGCTTTTAATCTAATTTCTTTCTTTCCCAATTGGGACAGTCTTAGGATAAGCTCTTCATACAATAATGCTTTCTTATTCTCACCATATTTTCTTTCTTTCACATTTACACATCTATTTTATCTGTCCTTTGTTTTAACATAGCTATTTTAACCAGGTGGTGTCGCCCTGTCTCCAGGCAGTGCTATCACTAGGTGCAAAGGTCAAGATTCCTTCTAGCCCTTGGCTCTATTGTACTGGTTAGAATGAAGGTCCAAGATAGGGAGGAGTTCTGCATTTGTAATTACTGACTGGAATGCTGCCACTGCATCTAAATTCTACCTAGATTTTATTACCATTTGAACAAAGCCAAGGACGTTTAGAGGCTTAGACAAATTACCAGAAACTTTATTTTCCACGGACTCAGTTTCTCTCACAGTCCTGATCTTACACCACTGGAGCAATTCATGTGGAGAGTTAAAAGAATCATTACTAAAAGAATAATAGTTATGAAAGAATATCTAAAAGTGGGATGTACTTTGGCCAGAGACCACACCTTCTCTTGGGGCTTATTTCTCACGTTGAGATCTTGCCTATGGCTGTATGAGTGGTCTTCATGCAGATGCCGAGAGAGCTGGTGTCTGCAGATTTATATTTGGCATACAGTAAAACTACTTTTTAAAGATTTATTTTATTTTATTTTATTTTTGGTGGTACTGGGGTTCCTGGAAGCCCTTCTTCCTCCGGGCTACGCTCCCAGACCTATTTTTTATATTTTTGAAACAGGGTCTCTTACGCCAGCACAGCTGGCTTCAAACCTGCGCGATCCTCCTGTCTCCGCCTCCCAAGCGCGGGGATTACAGGCGTGCGCCACCACGCCCAGCTAAAGATTGATTTTATATCCAAACACTTTGCTGAACTTGTTGATCAGTTCTATAAGCTTTTTCATTGAGTTTTTTGGATCTTCTAAGGATAGTATCATGTCATCTGCAAATAGTGATAGTTTTATTTCTTCTTTTCCTGTTTGAACTCCTTTGATTTCTTTCTCTTGTCTTATTGCTCTGTCTAGAGTCTCAAGTACTATATTGAAAAGAAATGGTAATAATAGACCTCATGTCTTGTTCCTATTTTTAGGGGAATTCTCACAGTTTTTGCCCCACAATATGATATTGGCTGTGGGCCTATTGCATATTGCCTTTTGAATGTTGAGTTATGTTTCTTCTCTGCAGTGCTTTTTAGCATAAATGGGTATTGGATTTTATCAAATGCGTTTTCAGCATCTATTGAAATGTTTATGTGGTTTTTGTCTTTGGTTCTGTTTATGTGATGAATTACATGGATTGATTTTCATATGTTGAACCAGCCTTGCATCTCTGGGATGAACACTACTTGGTCATGGTGTATGATTTTCTCGATGTGGTTTTGAATGAGTGTTGCTAGTAATTTGTCTAGAAGTTTTTTTATCTACATTCATCAATGATATGGGCTTATAGTGTCTTGAGCTGTCTTTATTTGGGTTTATTATTAATGAGATGTTGGCTTGGTAGAATGCATTTTGGAGAGTCATGTTTATTTATATTTCATGAAATAGATTGAGAAATACTAGGATTAGCTATTCTACAAAGATTTTATAAACTTCTCGTGGGAAACCATCTAGTCCTGGGTTTTTCTTTGATGGTAGGCTCTTTATTGTTGCCTCAATATCTTTGATCACTTGGTTATTTTAACTTTTCTATATCTTCTTGATTCTATTTAGGAAGGGTGTGTGTCTAGAAAATTGTCAGGTTCTTCTAAGTTTGTTATTTTTTTGGAGTATGATTTTTCAAAGTTGTTTCTGATAATACTCTGAATTTTTACACTGTAAAAATATCTCCTTTTTCATCTCCTTTTCATCTCTTAAGGTAATATCTTCTTTTTCATCTCTTATTTTCATAATTTAGATTGATTCATTTTTGGTAGGTTGGCTAGTGGTTTATGTAACTTGGTTGTTTTTTTTTTTTTTTAAGAAACCAGCTTTTGGTTTTGTTAATTTCTGTATTTTTATTCTCTCCTTCATTGTTTTCTGCTCTGATTTTAATAATTTCCTATCTTCTACTGGATTTTAGGTTAGACTATTCCTGCTTTTCAAGGGCTCTGAGGTGTGTCATTAGTTTATTTATTTGGTGGTTTTCTGTTCTTCTTATGTGGGCATCCAGAGCTATGAATTTTCTTATTAATACTGCCTTCAAAGTGTCCCAGAGGTTTTAATATGTTGCATCTCTATTTTCATTTGTTTCTATAAATTTTTAAATTTTAACCCTTACTACTTCTATGACAGATTCCTCATTCAGCATAGTAGTGTTCAGTCTCCACGTGTTTATATGATTACTCTGGGTCCTCTTATAGTTGATTTCTAGTTTGATTCCACTGTGGTCTGAAAAGACACAGGGGAGTATGTCACATTTTTTTCATTTGCTAGTGCCAGAATATAATTTATTTTGGAGAAGGTTCTGTGAGCATCTGAGAAAAGTGTGAACTCTGCTATAGTTGGCTATAATATTCTGTATGTATCTAATATGTCCATTTGGTTTATGGTGCTCTTTAGGTCTGAGGCATCTTTACTGACCTTTTGTCTAGAAGATCTGTCTAGTGGTGTGAAAGGAGTGTTGAAGTCTCCCAGTATTATTCTATTGGAACTTATTTGTGACTTAATGTCGCAAAGAGTTTATGAAAGTAGTTGCACCTATGTTTGTGTCATAAATGTTGAATATCATTATTTACTCTTTCTGGATTGTTTCTTTTACCAGGAAAAATGACCTGCTTTGTCTAGAAGTCTTGATTAACTTGGGCTTGAAGTCTTATTTGTCTAATATCATAGTTGTTACTCCTGCTTGTCTTTGAGTTCTGTTAGCATGGATTACCTTGCTCCAGCCCTTCACCTTAGTTTCTTACTATCTTTACTTTTATTGTGTATTTCTTGCAGACAGTAGATAGATGGATTCTGATTTTTTATACATTTTGCCACCTTATGTCTTTTTTATTGGGGAGTTGAGGCCATTTATGTTCAATGTGATTATTGAGAGATGATTTTTTATTCATAACATTTTGAGTTTTAACTTTTTGAGTTAGTGTTTGCTCTTCTTTGCTTAGTTGTTTCTGGGTAGAAACTCTTGTTTCTCTTGTTCTGGTGTGTATTAATTATTTCTTTTTTGCAGTTAATCTCTTTGAGTATTTTCTCTAATGCTGGTTTGGAAAATATAAATTCATTGACCTTTTGTTTGTCATGGAAGATTTCTATTTCCCCATTGAATTGAGAGATAGTTTTGTTGTGTTGGAAATTTTTGACTGCATGTTGTTTTCTTTCAGAGTTTGTAATATATTGCTCCAGGCTCTTCTGAATTTCATGACTTGGTTGGGGAAGTCTGGAGTTATTCCAATTGGTTTGCCACTGAATGTAACTTGGTCTTTTACTTTTATTGACTTTAAGATTCTCTTCTTGGCTTCTATGTTGGTCAGTTTAACTGTTATGTGGTATGGTGAAACTTTTCTTTGATCTTATCTAAAAGGGGTTGTATAAGTTTCCTGTACCTGTGTATTGACTTCTTTTACTGTGTTTGGAAAATTTCTGATACTACTTCTTTGAAAAAATTGTTGATTCTTTTGCTTTCATCTTCTATTCCCTCTTCTATGCCTATTATTCTTAGATTAGCTCTTTTAAGATGGGCCCATATCTCTTCAATGTCCAATTCATGCTGCAAATTGTTTTTTCTAAATTATATACTATATGTTCATTTTTAAGTAATCATCCTCTAACAGCAAGATTCTATTTTCCATGTGGTCTAATTTATTGTTTATAGTTTGTATTGATGCTTTCACTTCAATGATTGCATTCTTTATCTCTTTCAGGTGCTCTTTAAATTCTTTTCAGAAATCCTGAAAAATTTCTTCTGATAAATTTCTGATTGTACCTGGAAATCTCTGCAATTCTGTCTTGTCAGCTTTTATTATTGTGGAGTTGTGGGAGCTCATTGCTTCCTTGCTCTTCCTTCCTCTCATAACTTCAGGTTTCTTAAGTTTGTATACTTTTTGCTTTTGACAGCTTTCTCTATCTGTAGGTGTCAGGTGGTGTATACAAGGGCAAGTTGTGTTGTATTCAATGGTGAAGGTTGAGTGAGGAAGGTGATGAAGTTCTAAATGCAAGAATAAGGTAAAGTAGGAGATAAGATCTAATGGAATGAGAGTTTGAGTTTAGTAAGTTAATATATAATGTAGATTAAAGATAGTGAATATATTTACTAGAACTATATTAACCAATGTAGAGTGTTTATTATAGTGATATGAAGTGGATTTAATAGAAGACAAAAAAAAAAGAAAAGGGACAGAGAAAAGAGTATATATGAATGAGGAAAGAAGCTTATAAAAGGGGTATGGATGTTTACATTCTATAATAGGTATTTGAACATGTTCCAAGCACTATCATCTGCTCTGTAAACTATAGTAATGATGCCAGTTTATAGCCCCATTCTTTTTGTTTCCTTTAATGATTGGGATCCTGTCCTGTGTCTCTCTCTGTGCAGGTGCTGAGTGCCAACAGCACCTTTTCCTCTAAACTCTCCAAATGAACCTGTCTCTGAGACTCTTCCAGTCTACACAGGCGGCCCTTATTACTGGGGCTGGATCTAGTGTTAAGTGTAGTTCTTCATGCTTTTCACACACCCTGAGCCCAGTGTCTCCCTGCCTGTGTAGGCAGTGGGTGATGCTGGGACCAAACCCAGTGTATATGTGGGAGTCAGTGCTTTCCACAGCTAGGGCTGGGTTGGTCTGACTTTTCACTAGTCACCATGATTGAGTGGTCTGTGGTGATCTCAGAGTCCCTACTAGTGCTCTGAGCCCTGGGGGTTGTAGGTCTTTTTGCCTGATTGGTCTTGGTGGATGCCTGCTAATCCATGCCTTTGCTATGTTTGACAGTACACTCCATCCCCACCTTCATCAGGGTAAACTGCAAAGTGTCAGACCCTGCGAATCTATCACTTGCTGTGTGAGTCCTTGCAACCACCTGGGTGGTCTTATATGGGGATGGTGCATTCACTTATGGTGTTCTTGAGTGCCACTCTGGATTTCTGGAGGCCACAATAAGCTTGGCTGCCAGTACTGCAGGTCATAGCCAGAGTCTAGGCAAGAGGAGCCAACCTCTTACAATTCTGATGGGCTACAGCCACTTACTTCATTTCATGTCATTGGATTTTTTTCTGAGGCTCTCTGGAGGCCAACGTGCCATCAGCCTTGGCACGGTGAGGCCCCTGTGGCCATGGGCCCATACTGTGGCCTCCATGGCTGCAGCTGTTGGAGAAAGGCAGGGTACTTTTCTGCTCTCTGTTCTGCCTTCTAGTTTTGTTTCTGCTGCCTTTCAATTCTTGGTGCTCTGTTCAAATTTATGCTGGGTTCTTTCTCTTGTCAAGACACTGTTTTCACAGCAATATAGACCAAATGTCAGCAGGATTAATATGGGCTGCTTCCCTCATTCTCCATCTTCCTGGAAGTCTAGAAGTTATTTTTTTAATAATAACATTAATATGTATTGCTTTATAAAACACTGTATTAAAAACCCAAGCATTTACACACAGAAATTACACAATCATATGCTACTTTGCAAAGTCATCAAACATTAAATTCTATAAAACCCTCTTTACAGAAATTTTAAATATTTAAATATCAGAAAATACAACTAAAGAAAGAGGTATGAACCTGGCAGCCAGAAATTTTGATAAAGAATTCACAGCTTATAATGATTTTAAATGTGTGAATTAGAAAATACTGACTTTAGAACAATCTACATAACAAATATAACATAGTACTGACTATCAAAGAAGCATATTCAATAATATTTAATTCACTTTCCAAGTTGTCAGAATTCATCTTTATGGGTAAAACATTCCTTACTTGATAATGTTATTTTTCAGTAAGTTGAGTATCTGATAACTGTGAATTAGTTATAGTTAGCTTAAATGGAGCCTGTTTTCTTTCTGTAGATTTGGTTGTGATTAATATCAATTTAACAATACTTAATATTAACTGGAAATATTTTTAAAGGCCAAAACCTTCATTTAGCATGTAAATCAACATTAAAACATTATTCTTGTTCTCTGGGGTAGCCTCTAAACTACAGGTTTCTATCAGTCATTCAACTGTTATTTCCTTGGGATAATGACATCCACCCTAATTATGGAAACACCCTAATAAGTCATTGATCCCTTTATAATTTTTAATCAAAGTATTCAAAGATGGATCATGTTTTCATAAAGTACACAAATCATGAGCCACTCAAAAAGCATATCTACTGGCTAAATTAATTTTTTTGTATTGGGGATTGAACCCAGGTGCATTCTACCTCTTAGCTATAATCCCTGGCCCCTTTAAATATTTTTATTTTGAAACAAGATCTCACAAAGTTTCTGAGGCTAGCCTAAAACATGGGATCCTCCCTTCCAGCCTCCCAAGTACTGGAATTACAGGTATGTGCCACCACACCTGGCATAGTTAAATTAATATTTAGTCTTTCAGGTTTGCCAGAGTGCAGGCTCAAATCTAAAATAATTAATTCAACTACCTGGTCAGACTGGGAATGAGGCTATGGAGCTGCTTTGGTGATTAGGAATTCAATAATAACAGCATATTTTTCTTGAGGAATGCCTTTTCCATTTTATAGATAAGAACCACCAATATACTATTTTAAAACAAGGTTGAATAAAGGGTGTAAGATTCAGACCTGAGCATATCTAGTTCCTGAGAGGATGCCAAGCAGTCATGTAGTTACACAGTTTTCTCCCCTAAAAGGGAAGAAAGTTGTGGGTTGTGTTTTGAAAAACACTGGACATGCAGAACAAAGGATAAAATTTTATAAGCAGGAAATTTTCAGGCAGAAAAATGTTAAGTACTGCCTTGAAGTAGCAAAAAATGTACAGATACTGGAGCCATAACATAGAAATAATCATTATGATGGAAGCACCAACAAGGTTGCCATGATGGCCACCCTTGCAAATAGAGAGGATGTGCCTTTGCCACCAGATCAAGGAATGTGCTACTGTAGGCAAAGAGAATTGTTTGGCAGATTCAAGAAGAAAACTCAAAGATTTTCAGAGAAGCCAGGTGTGGTGGCACACACCTGTAATCCCAGTACTTTGGAAGCTGAGACAGGAGGACCACAGGTTCAAGACCAGTCTCAGCAACTTAGCAAGACCTGTTTAAACATAGAAAATAAAAATGGCTGTGCATGATGGTGCACACTTGTAATCTCAGCATTTGGGAGACTGAGACTGGAGAATCATGGTTAGCAAACAGCCTCAGCTACTTAGTGAGGCCCTTTGCAACTCAGTGACACCTTATTTCAAAAAAATAAAAAGCCAGAGATAGGGAAGATGGCGACCGAGTAAAGCAGTGTCTGTGAATACTGCTGACACTCGATCTCCAAAGCTTCAAAAATAATGCCTTACATAGCCTGAAAAATACTATCAATAGAGAAATAAAAGCTATTAATACAAGGGACATAGAAAAAGAAGACTAGAAGAACAAGCAGAGAGCAGAAAAGAAATCTGCTTGCTGTGCAGCAGCAGCCACTGTGCCAACACCATCCTCACAGAACCAGATTCCAGGGACAAAAATAAGGAGCTGAAGTGACCAGTTGCAGTGCAGTCCATTGTAATTCAGCAGTTTTTTCAGTACAAAGACCAGATAGAATTTCCAGAAACCAATCCCATCACACCCTCCAGTGATTCAGAGCAGAACTCAAAACCAGAAAAGAAATCTGCCAACCTCAAGGCCAAGGGCTTGGTGGCAGTGCCATATTGCCAGCAGTGGTGACAAGTTCACCATTCCTGCAAGAGCTCCAGCCTAGTGCTCACCACAATTGTAAGTAATTGCAGCCCCCAGAAGAGAAATCCCAGCACTCCACCCCCAGGGACTCTCACAGCTTTGATAAAGTCCCTGGGTCTGAGATCTTGCAGTTCAACCCAGTGAAGGAGTAGGGGTGGCAGAAATTACAACACCCTAGTCACAGTTCCCTGAGGAAAAACACCCCGCCTGGTGCCCTCAGGATCTTGCACAGCCACTACTAACTCCCTGGGTCTGAGACTTTGCAATATAATCCAGGGAAGGAGTGGTGGCAGCTGAGATTACCACACCCTCCAGAGATCCAGAGCACAATAAGGGAAGCTGTGGTGATCCAGAGAAGAACCCAGAGAAGGGGGGAGTGGGGTCTTCTGTTGATCATATCAGAAGCTCAAACAGACTCCGGCTCTGATCAGTGAAAAGTGTGTGGGGAGTCTTATGCTTAACACTAACCCCAATGAGTAGGATCTCTGGGGATACCACAGACATCCCAATTGTGGTGAACAGGGAGAAGTCAGACTAGCCCAGCCCTAGCTGTGGAGAACAGAGATTCCTACATTGAGTTTGGTCTCAAAGGCATACACTACCAACAGAGGCAGGGAGAGACCTAGACTCCAAATCTGTGAAAAGTGTGGAGGGTGACCTTCACTCAATATTAAATCCAGCCCCATTGATATTGACCATCTGCATAGACTGAAAAGACTCAGAGAACAAGACTCACAGAGGGAAAAGTTCTGATGGCACTCAGTATCTACACAGAGAGAGACTGCTGAATAGTCATTTATTTGTAGATTCGCATTAATTTGCTATTGGGATTGTTTGGGTTTTTTCATTCTTTTTTTATGTGTAACAGTATATACCTGACTGGGTTTATTTCTCTTTTTTTTTGGGGGGGGTGTGGTTTTGATTTGTTGTTTTCTTTTGTTTTGTTTCATTTTTTGTTTTTTTTTTTAATTCTCTTCCCAAATCCTCTCCCAAGCTAATTCCCTTGTACATACCTTCTCTCTCCTTTTTCTTTTTTTTCTCTTCTTTTTATCACTCCCTTGTCTTATATTAAATCCACTTCATATCATTATACCAGAAACTCTACACTGGTTACTAGAATACTACTACATTTGTACTATCTATACTCTCTAGTATATACTACCTTACCAGACTCATATACTCATACTATTCGACCCTAGATGAGACCTTACCCTATTCTTCCATTTACACCTTCACTTCCCTCCTTACTCAACCTTCACTTTTGAATACAATACAACTTGCCATTAAATATACCAGCTGACACCTAGAGACTGAGAGAAATCTACCAAAAGAAACAAGTGCAAACTTCAGAAATCATGGGAAGGAGGAACAACAATGGAGCAATGAGCTCTCATAACACCACAATAAGAGAACTTGATAACAAAGAAGTGCAGAGATCTCCAGAAGATCAAATCAGGAATGTAACTGCAGAAATAACACAGGATATTAGAAAAGAATTTAGAGAAAGTCTCAAAGAAATAAAGGAAGCAATCATTGAAGTAAAGGTGTCAATTCAAACTATAAACAATAGATTAGACCACATGGAGAATGGAATCTCACTCCTAGAAGATGATCACTTCAAAAAAGAATGCGTAATTTATAACTTAGAAAAAAACTATTCGACAGCAGGAATTTTTTTGAGGATTTAAAGAAGTTTATTAAAAAAATAGAAATACAGAAAATAGAAATACAGAAAATAGTTACAGCCCCATGCCAAAATGGCATGAGGGGGGGAGGGTGGCCGAGGCCAACTCACCACTCCCCCAACAGCAGGAATTTGACAGTGAAAAAATATGGGTCCATCTTAAGAGAGCTAACCTAAGAATAACTGGCATAGTGGAGGAAAAAAAGAGGTTGAAACCAAAGGGATCAAAAATCTTTTCAAAGAAGTAATAGCAGAAAATTTTCCAAACATAGAGCAAGAGGTCGATACACAGATTCAGAAAACTTATAGAACTCCATTTAGACAAGATCAGAGAAAAGGTTCCCCACACCACATAATAGTCAAAAAGACCAATGTAGAAGCCAAAGAGAGAATCTTAAAGGCAACAAAAACAAAAGGCCAAGTGACATTTAGAGGCAAACCAATTAGAATCACTCCAGACTTCCCAAACCAAGTCATGAAAGCCAGAAGGGTGTGGAGTAACATATTCCAAACTCTGAAAGAAAACAACTTCCAGCCACAAATTTCCTACCCAGAAAAACTATCTTTCAAATTAGATGGGGAAATAAAAAGCTTTCATAACAAACAAAAGCTGAAGAAATTTATGTCTTCAAAACCAGCACTAGAAAAAATACTCAAAGAGATTAACTACAAAAAAGAAATAAGCAATCACACAAGAACCAAAGGAAAAAAATTTCCATCTAGCAGGCAACTAAGCAAAAAAGAACAAAGAGTATTTCAAACTGAAACAAAATCTTAACATGTTAGGAATTAAAAATCATCTCTCAATAATCACACTGAATGCAAATGGCCTCAACTCCCCAATAAAAAGACATAAAGTGGCAAAATGGATTAAAAAACAGAACCCACCTATCTGCTGCTTGCAGGAAACACACCTTATAAGTAAAGATAGTAACAAACTTAGGGTAAAGGGCAAGGTAATCCATGCTAATGGAAATCAAAGGAAAGCAGGAGTAGCAACAATGATATCAGACTTCAAGCCCAAGCTTATTAGAAGAGACAAAAAAAGGTCATTTTTTACTGGTAAAAGGAACAATCCAGGAAGAGTAAATAACAATAATCAACATTTATGCCCCAAACATAGGTACTGCTACTTTCATAAAACAAACTCTCTGTGAGACTAAATCACACATAAATCCCAGTACAATAATACGGGAAGACGTCAACACCCCTCTCACATTATTAGACTGATCTTCTAGACAAAAGATCCATAAAGATGCCTCAGAACTAAAGAAAACCATTAATCAGATGGACCTATTAGACACATATAGAATATTTCACCCAACTACAGTGGAGTTCACATTTTTCTCAGCTGCTCATGGAACCTTCTCCAAAATAGACCACATCCTGGGCCACAAAGTGAGCACTAGCAAATTCAAAAAATGTAACATACTTCCCTGTGTCTTTTCAGAACCATAATGGAATGAAATTAGAAATCAACTATAAGAAGACCCAGAGAAACCACATAAACCTGTAGAGATACCACCACTATGCTGAATGAGGAATGGGTCATAGAAGACATAAGAGATGAAATAAAAAGATTTGTAGAAACAAATGAAAATAAAGATACAACATATCAAAACCTCTGGGACACTTTGAAGGCAGTATTAAGAGGAAAATTTATGGCACTGAGTGCTCACATAAGAAAAACAGAAAATCTTCAAATAAATAACTAACAACACTCTTCAAAGCCCTTGAAAAACAGGAACAACCTAACCCCCAAACCAATAGAAGACAGGAAATTATTAAATTCAGAGCAAAAATTAAGGAAGTAGAGAATAAAAAACAATACAGAAAATCAACAAAACCAAAATCTGATCTTTTGAGAAAATTAACAAGATAGATAAACCACTTGCCCACCTAACTAAAAAAAGAGAATCAACCCAAATTATGAAGATAAGAGATGAAAACAGAGATATTACTGACAGTGTAGAAATCCAGAGGATTATCAAAAACTACTTTGAAAAACTATACTCCAACAAAATGGAAAATCTGGAGGAAATTGACAACTTTCTAGATAAATACAACCTTCCTAAACTGAGCCAAAAAGATAAAAATTTAAACTGCTGGGCATGGTAGCGCATGCTTGTAATCCCCGTGCTTGGGAGGAAGAGACAGGAGGATCGCAGAGTTTTGAAGCCAGCCTCGCTGGCTTAAGAGACCCTGTTTCCAAATTTTAAAAAACGTATAAAAATAGGTCTGGGAGTATAGCCCAGAGGTAGAAGGGTTTCCTGGAACCCAAGTAGCACCCCCAAAAAAAACTGTTACTTTGTGCCGGGTGTAGTGGTACACGCTTGTAATCCCCAAGCTTGGGAGGCGGAGACAGAAGGATCACGCTGGTCCTAAGCCAGCCTCAGCTACTTAGGCTCTCAGTAACTTAGTGAGACCCTGTTTCCAAATAAAGTATAAAATAGGTCTGGGAGTACAGCCTGAATGTAGAAATCCTCTGGATTCCACCCCCAGTACCACCAAAAAAAAAAAAAAAATTATTTGGAACAACAAAAAGCCCAGAATAGCCAAAGTAGTTCTCAGCAACAAAAACCATGTAGGAGGAATCACAATACCTGACTTTAAGCTATACTACAAAGCCATTGTAATAAAAACAGCATGGTAGTGGCAAAAAAACAGATCCATAGACCAATGGAGCAGAATGGAAGACTCAGAAACAAATCTGCACACTTACAGCCAATTGATTTTTGACAAAGGGGCCAAATACGTACACTGGCAAAAAGATAGCCTGTTCAACAAATGGTGTTGGCAAAACTGGTTAACCATATGCAGAAAATTGGAAATTAATCCCACTTTCTCTCCCTGCACAAGAGTCAATTCAAGATGGATTAAAGACCTGGAAATTAGACCTGAGACCTTGAGGCTTCTTGAAGAGGGCATAGGTCCAACACTGCAACACATAGGCACAGATAAACACTTTCTCAACAAGACCCCAAAGCCACAAGAAACTAAAAGTTGACTCAATATGTGGTATTGTATGAAACTGAAGAGCTTCTGTTTAGCAAAGGAAACTGTCAACAACCACAACCGAGAGTCACCAGAATGGGAAAAGATTTTTGCTACCTACACCTCCGATAGAGGACTAATATCTAGAATATACAGAGAACTCAAGAAACTCAACAGTAAAAAAACAAATAATCCAATCAAACAAATGGGGTAGTGAACTAAATAGACACTTCACAAAAGAAGATATTCAAATGGCCAATAATGCATGAAAAAATGCTCAATGTCATTGGCAGAGAGATGCAAATCAAAACTACCCTGAGATTTCACCTAACTCCAACTAGAATGGCAATCATTCAAAACACAAACAACAACAGATGCTGGTGGGATTGCAAATTAGTGCAAGCACTTTGAAAAACAGTATGGAGAATCATCTGAAGAATGGGAAAAAATCTACCATTCGATCCAGCAATACCACTTCTGGGTATCTACCCAAAAGATAGGAAACCAAACTACCAAACTAATGCATGTGTATCTATGTTCATAGCTGCATAATTCACCATAGCCAAACTATAGAACCAGCCAAGATGTCCATCAACAGATGAACGGATTACAAAACTGTGGGTTATGTACACAAATGGAATTTTACTCAGCCATAAAAAAATACAATTACATCATTTTTAGGGAAATGGGTGGAACTGGAGGATATTATGCTAAGTGAGATTAGTCAGTTGCAAAAAGTAAGAAATTGGATGTTTTCCCTAATATGTGAAAGCTAAGGTGAAATGGGTCATAGGAGGAACTCCAGCTTAAAAAGGAGATCCTATAGAGGAGCGAATAAGGCAACCTAACTGTGAGGAGGGGAGGGGGGAAGAAAAACTCTTTCAAGCACATGATATGACGTACTTATTCATTTCATAGTCAACCACTAAGCCAAGCATGGGAGAGAGGGATAGAGAGGGAGTGGGGTGGGGACTTGGTGAGGGCTGGCTGGGTGATGTGTGCATTTATGTGTACACACGTTTTTTTTTTTACCCCATTATGATGTAAAAATAGAATACACCAATAAAAATTTAAAAAAAAAAGCCACTAAAAAATAGGGCTGGGGGTGTAACTCAGAGGCACAATGCCCCTGGGTTACACCCTAGTACAGCAATAAATAAATAAATAAATAAATAAATAAATAAATAAATAAATAAAATAAAAATGGCTGGGGATGTAGCCCACTGGTAGAATGCCCCTCTGTTCATCCCCAGTGCCAAATAGGAAAAAAAAATGTCAGAGGAATAATAACAGAGTAGAGATATTTTCTATTTTGTCTACTTTTTCAAAACGTAAAGAGTATTTTCTACTTTTGAATCCTAATGAAAATTTTTCAGGACTTGTAAATTTAGTAAGCTCATGAGAAAAACAGAGCTATTGAGAAAAATCAAATACACCTTACCTTCGTTTCTAAAATTTTCTTAGCCATTTTTTACCTCATTACACCTAAATACTCTTTATTCTGATCAAGAATAGAGAAACTGTCCATTTGGTGACACTGTAAGCATTATAGATTGTGTACTATTTAAGTTGTTGTAAATGAGTTATTTGTTATACTTGGCATAATCTCCATTTAGCCAATTTTACTGAAAATTTTATCCCTATTGTTTGTTAGTTGTGGCATTTTTTAAAACAGAGATTACAAATTTTTATGAAGTTGAACTCAACCTTATTGGTCTTCCATTGACTCAACACTTAATTCTTCCTAAGCCAAATAATTGATTAATGTTCACTTAAATATCTTAGGAATATTTGTGAGGTTTTACATTTGACTCAGTCTGTCTGGATTTTATTTTAGTATAAGACATCTGTGAATTTTTGAATTTTTGTAGTGTATAAGACTACTTTTCTTCTGTCTTCCAATTCTATGTGAATTCAGAATATACCTGTTTTCTTACTCATCATTGCCTCCTGACACACGGATAACCAATTCACTTTGGTGATCAGGGATAACTTTGATCACTTTAACACATTAATTTTCTTTTTCTAAATATCACACCAGTAAACATTCTCTGATTATACTAATCAATTTCTTAATTTTGTGAGTCATTTTACTGAGTACACAAAAATACATATGTTTTTGGGTATGTTTCAGGAGGAAAAGTTAGCTAAAAACATTGTTGGATTAATATGGTGTTATTAAATACATTTTAAATAATAGCCACTATTTATTTTAAAAGTTCTGCATATATATACAGGTATGTTCATATATACATATATATATTCATTTTTATAAACATATAGAAACACAGATGAGATAAAAAATGTCTATATTTCCATAACTTAGCTAAAATCTGTATAATTTATCTTTTTCTATCATGTATAATGCACACAATTTATTATATTTTTACATGTATTTATTTATATAGTGCTTAGGTAGCAATATCCAAATACTAAATGATGTCTATTCAGAATTATATTTAAATAATAATAATATATTGCTTATTGTGAATAACTTGAAAGAAATTTACTTAAGCTAGTTAAATCAGCTAATTTCCTTCTCTGGTAGCTTCAAACAATGTATTTTTATAGTAGAGGCTTATCTCCATAGCCTAGCCCACTTAGTGAACTATATGAAAACAGTAGATTACATATGATTGGAAATGCATATACTTCATATTTTCTGAATCTCCCCTAGGTGTCAGTGAAAGACAAGTGAATAAAAAGTAATAATCATTTTGGTTTACTTAGTAAGTCGTAGGTTACTCCTGTATTATGCTGTATATGTGAAATATGTGTCTGTCTATTTTAGGAAGTCGCACGGTTCCTAGATACCAGGCATCCAAACCACTATCGAGTCTATAATCTATGCAGTATGTACATGACTCAATATTTCGCTACTATAAATAGAAAACATTACTACATATAAGAAGACGATTTCAGTTTTACATTTTACTTAATCAAGTATTTAGTGGTGGAAAATTATAACCAAACTTTTCATATTGTACTGACACTGTTTAGTAGAAAAAGTTAGCTCACTAACACAAAGTTCCCTGCAAGAGAAGCATGCCTGGTGGGACCAAAGAGGCCTAGTGGAGGAGAACCATTTTAGAGATGGTCTGCTCAACTGGTATCAGGTTTAAGAAAATCTTTCTGCTTTCTCTGCCAGATTGCATTGAGGATTTAATCAATTCAACAAATATGTTCCCTAACTCACAGGAGTGGGTTGTGATGAGATCAGGGAACCTTCTAGAGAACTAATAAAACTAATAAAAACAACTCTATAGAAAGCAGATTATACTCCAATTTATCACTGTCTTTTAATTTTTTCCCTCCACTTGTATATTAAATAGACATTTCCAGGGACAAGCAGTTAATGAGCTACATTTGCCTCTATTCCATAGTTTCTATCTTTAAATTATAGAATGAGTGAGCAGTCTTCTAGAAAGTTAAAAGTGAAGCCTATTAAGTAAAAATAAGTTGAGTTTAGAATCACTGAAGTGAGCCGGGCGTGGTGGCGCATGCTTGTAATCCCCGCGCTTGGGAGGCTGAGACAGGAGGATAGCACAGGTTCGAAGCCAGCCTCAGGTACTTAGTGAGGCTCTCAGTAGCTTAGTGAAACCCTGTTTCCAAATAAAATATAAAATGGGTCTGGGAGTATAACCCGGAAGTAGAAAGCCTCTGGGTTCCACCCCCAGTGCCACCAAAAAAAAAAAAAAAAGAATCACTGAAATGGACAAACAACTATCATCCTTTTTTTTTTTTTTTGAAACGAACAATTGTTTTAGAGCAGCAGGAGCCACTCAGCTCCCTTTGAAGATGAAAAAGGAATTTCTAATAAAAATTTTTAATTGTTTGTATCTTCATTAACTATATTATTAGGCATAGAGAGATATGACATATGTATTGTTTATTTTAGGTGAGAGAGGTTATGATCCTAAGTACTTCCATTATAGGGTCCAGAGAATCATGATTGATGATCACAACGTCCCTACTCTGAAGTAAGTTTTAGGCCACATTGAATGTCAAAAGAGGATGAAATACATTGGGCTTGACTTTTTGGAAATATTTAATTCAACTAAAAATCTTACATTTGAAATCAGCGACATGATGATGTTCACCCATGAAGTACAGGAGTGGTTGACTACAGATAAAGAAAACGTCGTAGCGATTCACTGTATGGGAGGCAAAGGTAATGCTTTCCTTTTTAATTCCATTTTACTAAATAAATTAAAAGATATGTTGAAGTACACTAATGAGATACATACTGCTATTAATCAGTATTATTAATTGATAACATTTATAAATTAGCTTTAAAACTGAAGGAAGGGAAAAAGGAAGGGAAGGAAGGAAAGAATAGGAGGAAAGGAGAAAGAAAGAAAGGGAAGAAAGTAGGAGGATAAAAGCTAAGAAATGTTAAATACATGTTCCTCTGATTATTGATTTATTTGAGTTTTCATTTTTGTTTTGCCAGTTTATATTTGTAAAAATAAAAATATTGTTTAAGCTGGGAGTGGTGATGCACACTTGCAATCCCATCTTGAGGAGGATCACAGGTTCAAGACTAGTGCATGGTAACTTAGCAAGACTCTATTTCAAAAATAAAAAGTAAACAAGGGATAGGGGGTGTAGTTTAGAGGTAGAATGAGTTTGGATTTAACTCCTAGTTCCATGCACAAAAAACTTAATGTTATAACTTTAGAATGTCAGGAATTCTTATTTTATTTAATGCTGTTTTTTCATTTTTCTTTTCTAATTAACAAATAAAAATATAGAGATATGGTGTACAACATGATGTTTTGATATTTGTATGCATTACCTTGCCTACTCATCATACTTATCTCGTTGTGATTTTAATTTTCTTTTCCCTGATTAGTAGTGATTTTGAGTATTTTTTATATAGCTCTTGGCCACTTTAATGTCTTCTTTTGACAAACACCTTTGCAAGTCCTTTGCCCATTCTTTAAAGGGCAAAAGTTTTTTTACATCCGAGTTTGGGGCCGCACGCTTGTAATCCTAGTACTTGGGAGGCTGGGACAAGAGGATCTGGGTTCATGGCCAGCTTCAGCTACTTAGTGAGGCGCTCTGCAACCTAGTGAGATCTGTTTCAAAATAAAGAATAAAGCATCTTGCTACACTGGTCATGTCCTGAGGTATAGTATTAGTTGGAAGCAGTGAATAGTGAGCATTTTTGTTTAGTTCTTATCTTTAAAGAGAATGTTAACACATTTTATCATTAATATGATGTACCTGATAGGTATTTTTGTAGATTCTCTTTTTATCAAGCTAAGGATAGTTTTTCTTACTTTTTAAATTTATGAACGTATTTTGAATTTTATTGAATACATTTATCTTTATTTATTGACATAATTGTAAGGTGTGTCTCCTTTAATCAGAATGTGACAAATTATATTAATAAAAATTTCTTATATAAGATGATTCTTGCATTCTTGAGATTAAAGGCAGTTGGTATTGATATATGATTTTTATATTGCTGAATTCACTTTGAAAACATGTAAATTAAATTTTCTAAGTTCTACATTTATATGTGAGACTGGTATAAAGTTATATTTTCTACTATATTTGTGCAATTTTGGAATCAGTTATAACAGTGTTATTGAGTTGAGAGTTTATCATTATCTAAAAGGTTTTATAAGAAAGATTGTTGCTTTTTTTTACAGATTTAGAGGAAAAAAAATCTAACCTTTCTCTTTTAGGAAAGAGGTGATGACAAGGACTTTGATAATAAACATAATTTAATGTGATTTTATTGTACTACTTAAACTTTTTCTTCTTAAATTTAATTGATTTTTTAATTTAATTTTTAAAAATACTACCATAAGTTTATTCTTTTCATGTTTTAAATTCTCTACTATGTCAGCAATTCTCCCTCTCTTTCCTTTTATTCCTAATGTTTCTGCCTCCTGACCTCTTTTAAAAATAGTATTGGGAGCCAGGCGTGGTGGTGCACGCTTGTAATCCCCACGCTTGGGAGGCTGAGACAGGAGGATCGCACGGGTTCGAAGCCAGCCTCAGCTACTTAGTGAGGCTCTCAGCAACCTAGTGAGACCCTGTTTCAAAATAAAGAATAAAAAAAGGACTGGAGTTATGGCTCAAAGGTAGAATGCCCCTGGGTTCCACCCCCAGTACTACAAAAAAAAATTAAGAATAAAAAATTGTGCTGGGGGTGTAACTTGGAGGTAGAATGCCCCTGGATTCCATCCCCAGCACCACACATACACACACACAAAAAAAACATTTTTAGTATTTGGCTTTTACAGAGTGAATATAGCAAAAGGGCCCCAAAACTATAGAGGTAATGTTAGTGGTGATCTAGATAGATTAAGAAGTGAAAACAAAAAGAGAAAAAGGAGTGGTCCTGAAATTAGACATCATGATAAATTAAAAGGGTATATATGAGCTGGGCGTGGTGGTGCATGCTTGTAATCTCGGCATTCGGGAGGCTGAGACCGGAGGATCACAGTTCGCAGACACCCTAAGCTACCTTTTGAGGCCCTTTGCAACTCAGTGAGACCCTGTTTCAAAATAAAGAATAAAACGTAGGGCTGGGGGTGTAGCTTGGAGGTAGAATGCCCCTGGGTTCCATCCCCAGTACCAAAAGAAAAAAAGGTTATATATGCTCAAACATTCATGCACTGAGCATCAGATACTGTCTAGCTGCAAATGTGACAGTGTACAAAGAAAAATATGTGCTGCCCCCATAGAAACCATAGTGTGTGGTTAAAAAATATGTGTGTGTGTGTGTGTGTGTGTGTGTTGTGCAACATGCATGAAGTAAGTGCAATTGAAAAAAAGTAAGGAAAGGCCGGGCGTGGTGGTGCACGCTTGTAATCCCCGCGCTTGGGAGGCGGAGACAGGAGGATCGCGCTGGTTCGAAGCCAGCCTCGCTGGCTTAAGAGACTCTGTTTCCACATAAAAATGTTAAAAAAATAGGTCTGGGAGTGTAGCCCGTGGGAGTGTAGCCCGGAGGTAGAAGGGCTTCCAGGAACCCCAGTACCACCAAAAAAAGAAAAAAAGTAAGGAAAATATGAAGTCAGGGAGAGACTGCTAATTAATATATAGATGATCAAAAAGGGTATCAACAATAAAATGTTATAAAAGGATTGTTATGAGAGTAGAGGTATATAGAGATCAGAGAGCATTGAGAAGATCATGAAAGTATCAAATAAATAAAAAAAATAAATCTACCTTAACTTAGAAAATTTACATTAGGATGGAGTGATCCTGGCTTCTTCATCCATGTACACAACAGCTAATCCTTTTAAGTATACCAACATTAAAATTTATTCCTGAATTAACACCAAAGTCACTGTTCTATAGTTTGGTGTATTCACACCACCTCTTGATTTTCAAACTAGAAAGTTAAATAATTAAAGACAAATATATATATATATATTCATATTTGTATATATTTATATATATATATGTGTATATATATTTGTCTTTATATCTTATTGGTGTTAAAGACAACATTTTTGCATTCTTTTTTGTTTTATTTTTTATTTTATTGGCACACTATAGCTTCACATCATGACAATGGCATTAATCATATTGACAATGGCATACATTCACACAGTACTTGGGTCCTCCCCTCCCCCGGCTCCCCCTTCCTCCCTCCCGACAATGAGTGTCCAGTTAACCATGCTACATGCACACTTATACACATATTTGAATGTAGCTCCTCCATTAATCAACCTCAACCTTCTTTTTAAGCAAATGGTGCTAGGGAAACTGGATATCCATATGTAGGAGAATAAAAATAAATCCCTATCTCTCGACCTATATAAAAGTCAACTCAAGATGGATCAAAGACCTAGAAATCAGGCTAGAAGCTTTGCAATTACTAGAATAATACATTGAACCAACTCGCCAACATGCAAGCACTGGTAGAGACTTTCTCAGTAAGACCCCCAAAGCTCAAGAAATAAAACTGAAAACAAATAAAAGGGGTGAGATAAAATTTAAAAGCATCCAAACAGCAAAGGAAACATTCATGAGTCTGGAGAGCCTACAGAATGGGAGAAAATCTTTGCCGGCTCTTCCTCTGATAGAGGACTAAAATCTAGAATATATAAAAGATCAAAAAGTAATACTAAAAATTAATTTGTACTAAAAATTAAACAAAATAGAAAATAAATAAAAATAAGAATGAAATAAAATTATTAAAATGGACAATTGAAATTAATAGATACTTTTTAAAGAAGAAATAAAATTGGCTAAAAATATATGAAAAATGTTCAACATTATTGGCAATTAAGAAATTGCAAATCAAAACTACACTGAGATTTAATCTATCTTCAATTAGAATGGCAATTATCAAGAATGCAAACAATGGCAGGGTGTGGTGGTGCACACCTGTAATCCCCACGCTTAGGAGGCTGAGACAGTGAGGCCTTGTTTCCAAACAAAGTATAAAATAGGTCTGGGAGTACAGCCTAGAGGTAGAAAACCCTGGGTTCCACCCCCAGTACCACCAAAAAAAAAAAAAAAAAAAAAAAAAAGAATATAAACAATGGCAAGGATGTGGGAAATAGTAACTTTTATACATTGTTGATGGGACAGCAAATTAGTATGGAGGTTCTGCAAAAGACTAGGAATAGAGACAGGCCTGGCAGTGCACACATATAATTCTAGTACTTGGAAGGTTGAGACCGGAGGATCGCAGAAGAATCGCAGCAAGTAGTGAGACACTCATCAGTCTGGTGAGACCCTATTTCAAAATAAAAATAAAAAACCTGGGCATGGTGGCACACGCTTGTAATTCCAGCATTTGGAAGGCTGAAACAGGATTGCAGTTTGAGGACAGCCTCAACTACTACTTAGTGAGGTCTTTTGCAACTCAGTGAGACCCTGTTTCAAAATAAAGAATAAAAAATAGGAATGGGGGTGTAGCTCAGAGCCAGAATGTCCCAGGGTTCCATCCCCAGTACTGCTAAATAAATAAATAAATAAATAAATAAATAAATAAATAAATATTTTAAAATAAAAATAAAAGTAGATCTGGGGTGTAGCTTGGAGTTTAAATGCCCCAGGGCTCAATCCCTAGTACCACAAAAAAAAAAAAAGAAAGAATTAGGAATGGAACCATTATATGACTCCTCATACCACTCCTCAATATTTTCCCAAAAGAATTACATTTAGAATACTATAGCAATACATGTTAGATCACACAGTCTCAGAAAGTAAAGGGTGAAGGGTTGCATATCTTCTTTTACATGTAGAAGCTAAAGAGAAAACAGATAACCCAAGAGACTTTGGATAAATGTGGAGAGGGACAAGTAAAATTGTGGAAGATGGAGGTGGGGGGATTGAGGAAGAAAACGGTTCAAATAATAGTCTGGTAATAAGTAAGTGTATTACTTGGTTGTGCTTGTATGTATGGGGAGGGAGAAGAAAGTAGTGGAGTGTGATGTGGAGGGAAGTAGACCAGGGGCTGTGGGCATGTATGTTTGTATTTCATTGAACCTCACTATGATGTATAATGGCAATGAACTAATAAAATTATATTTTAAAATATCAGTGCTAGGCTTTCAGCACCTTTCATGTTCTCTGCCTGGAAAATGCCAATGATGTTGAGCAATTTCTTTTGCATTTTTGTCTGGTCAAGGATTCTAAGTTTTCTAGGATATAATTTCACTGAGCCCAAGAACTAGAATTTACTGAGAACTCTCTTAGTTTCTTTAGCCTTATTTTATAGATGCTATTAATTAAAATTTCATCCTTTTCAAATGAAGTCTAAAAAAGAAAAGTTAAAAATTTCCGGTTATTACAACATAGTAGTAAAAAACACATTTTTTTTTTCTTTTTCAGTACTGGGGATTGAACCCAGCGGCATTCAACCTCTGAGCTATAACTCCTGCCCTACTTTTTATTCTTTATTTTGAAATAGGGTCTCACTAAGTTGCTGAGGCTGGCCGCGAACCCTGCAATGACCAGTAGGGGAGGAAGGTGGGGAGGGAAAAAGAATTGATAAGCAGTTGGAATAATACTCTGTCCATATATGAAGGTATTCTTACCAATTTCACTAATAGGCACAGAAAGTGGTGGCTAGCAGGGTGGGATTTGAAGGAAAATAAACCGAGATGTTACAATGTACCAGTAAAAATAATTTTTAAAATCTACATTTAAAGCCAGGCGTGGTGGCGCACGCTTGTAATCCCAGCATTTGGGAGGCTGAGACCAGAGGATCATGGTTTGTGGACAGCCTCAGCTACTTAGTGAGGCCTTCTGCAACTCAGTAAGACCCTGTTTCAAAATAAAGAATACAAACAGGGCAGGGGTTGTAGCTTTGGAGGTCGAATGCCCCTGGGTTCCATCCCCAGACCCACACACAACAAAAAAATTATATTTAGAGATGCAAGATGCTTCTACTGACTTCAGGATAACAGAAGCTATCTTACCAGTGTCGATCTAACCAATTTGGTGAATTACATTTTTTTGTGTGATACTGGGAATTGAACCCAGGGGCATTCTACCTCCAAGCTACACCCCATGCCTATTTTTTGTTCTTTAATTTTGAAACAAGGTCTAAGTTGCAGAGGGCCTCACTAAGTAGCTGAGGCTGGCCTTGAACCTGCCATCTTCCTGTCTCAGCCTCCCAAGTACTGGAATTACAAGGGTGCACCACCATGCCCAGCTACCAATTTGGTGGATTATCTGATATCCTCCTTTTTCTTTATAAAAATGTTTATAGGTGTCCATTGGCATGTTGATAACTTGCAGCTAGTAAGCTTCTCTTTGGTATACCTATGTATTTCTGTTTCAGCCAGTGTTTGCCATTTCTAATTGTTATTTTATAATTATATCTAGTAATAAGTCATATGTCTATAAGATGTCAATGTGAACACATTTTAATTTTATGAAAAATACCTAAGTGTTTTGGAAAGATTCAGTGAAGTTTGAGTGGCTACAACCAATTTCACAGCTGAATTAAATGCAAGCAAAACAAACAATACTATGGCAGTATGTGAAGGAATTACTACCCATCTCACTAACTCGTGTAGAGAGAGAGGAGGGGGAAGCAGGGTAGGATATGGAGGGAAATACAACAAGAGCTGTGCGCATGTGTTTTTATCACATTGAACCTCAGTGTTGTGTATAATTACAATGCACTAATAAGTTTAAAAAAAAAAAAAAAAAAACATGCTACCAGCCAGGCATGGTGGCGCATGCCTGAATTCCAAGAACTTGAGAGGCTGAGACAGGAGAATCACAGGTTCACAGCCAGCCTCAGTAACTTAGTGAAGCTCTCTACAACTTAGTGTGACCCTGTTTCAAAATAAAAGTAAATAGGGCTGGGGGAAATAGTTCAGAGATACAGTGCCCCTGGATTCAACCCCCAAAACCACACACACACACACACACACACACACACACACACGCGGAGGAAAAATTCTAGTAGAAAAGTCTAGGAGGATTCTGTACTTATATTTCTCTAAAGAATCAAAATGAGATATTATTGATGATGCAGTGATCTTTAAACAATGGGCCTGGCTTTTCCAAGAAAGATCTCCAAGTAGGAGATCTCATACTTTAAAAAGTTAAAGCCTTTGTCCAATATCAGAAATTTGATAAATATACATTTAGATTTGGAGTTATAATAAAATATTTAAGGCATGTATATTGCATTTTTATGGTTCCTTGATTTACTAAATGAGAAAACATTATGTCTGCAGTCATACTTATCTATACCAGTGAGGACAAAAGTCTATTCATAGTATATTCATAATTTATAAAGAAAATTTCCAAAAGTTTCTTTCAAATGGGGGGAAAATATGATTTACAGAGACCCAGAGATGCCCCCAAAATTGAAATAGACAACTGAGAGTCAGTCTGTTAATGGTCAGTAGCCTCTTTTAGAAGGAAGCTTTTATTTTTCAGAGCAAGAGGTAATAAAAAAATGTCTTTTTGGAAGTGCCTGGCTTAAAATAATTTTCTTCAAAGCCAGATGTGGTGAAAATGTCTCTTTGAAAGTACCTGGCCTAAAGTAATGTTCTTCAAAGCCAGATGTGGTGACACAGGCTTGTAATCCCAGCATTTGGGAGGCTGAGACAGGAGGATCGCGGTTCCCAGACAGCCTCAGCTACTTAGTGAGGTCTTTTGCAGCTCAGTGAGACCCTGTTTTAAAATAAAGAATAAAAAATAGAGCTAGGGGTGTAAGCTCAGAGGTAGAATGCCCCTGGGTTCCATCCTCGGTTCTGCAAAATAATAGTAATAATTAATAATAATAATAATAATAATAATAATAATAATAATAATAATGTTTTTCAAACTATGGGTTGCAAAATCAGTTTAGTGGTTCAGGAAAAAGAATAAAAGATAGAACAGAAAATTTTGTGCCTCTTAGATAAAAGGATAAGTTTAGAATTACATAAAATGTTTAGGAGTCCTGGTTAAGTCAAAAGCTACATATTATTGTGTAAAATAAGCACCATTTTTTCAAAATTCAAGTTTTGTATGCCAGGAGAAAATATGAATTGGAGTAAAACAGAAGAGACTTTGGGGTTGAGATGATGACTCATGAAGTCAAGGGTTTGCTTTAAAAAGCTATAGCAGAGCCAGGGGTGGTGGCGTACACTTGTAATCCCCGTGCTTGGGAGGCGGAGACAGGAGGATCGCGCAGGTTCGAAGCCAGCCGCGCTGGTATAAGAGACCCAGTTTCAAAAATATAAACTAGGTCTGGGAGTGTAGCCCGGAGGTAGAAGGGCTTCCAGGAACCCCAGTACCACCACCAAAAAAAAAAAAAAAAAAAAAAAAGAGTAAAATGCTATAGCAGAAAGAAAGAAGGAAAAGCTAGAGGGAAGAAGAACAGAATTTAAAAAGTGATAAAACAAAATAAGCACAGTAAAGTACTAATAAATATAGAATGTGGGGGCAGATGGATAAGGACTTACACTATTCTCTATAGATTTATTGTGTTTGAAAACTGTTCAAATGCAATTAAATACTAGTTAAAATGGAAGGAATAATAGAGTGGTGAAACAGCTTTAGCTCTTTCTGAGTTGAAATATTGGGGGTGAGCATATTTAGGATGAAGGAAACCCAATACAAAATGCACTCTTTGATTATTTCTGAGTGTAATGTTATAACAATGCTCCAATGTCTTCTTGAACTAACTTCTTTTCTTTTCTAGGAAGAACTGGAACTATGATTTGTGCCTATCTTCTTGCCAGTAAATTAAGTTTAAATGCAAAGGTATGAAAGATGTTACTGCACAGCCTCTCTTATTCTGAAGGAATTTGCTGGCCCTGAAACATCACTGATAGAATTTTAAGAAGATTCTTTGAGTTGCGGTGTCTAATAGAAATTAGAGAGATGGTTTTTAGAAAGGCTTTTGATGCTAATGTGGATGGATAGTAGCTTCAAAAAGAAAACATTTAGAAGCCATTGATCCAGAACCTTAGAATCAAAGTCGGGGAGATATGCTGCAGACCTGTATTACCTCTAGGGGCTGTAGTGTCTCCCTAACAGGCTGGTTGGTTTTCTTTTGACCTTGATCTTCTCATTTGTTAAGTGGAAGGTAGGAAGGAGGCTTGCACCAGATGATTTCTCAAGGTTTTCCAGCTCTAAAACTGTGTCTTCATGAACTAGAGAAGACGTTGATGTGATTTTATTAGTTTTATTATTTTTGGTAGACTCTGTCTAAAGACTGCTGACTTAAGGAAATGATGACTCCTTAGAAACTTTAAGAATGCCTAGCGTAGTAAAAGGAAGAGTGCAAATGAACCACGGCTATATTGTCCCCTTTTCTGTAGGAGAGCCTTTTTTATTTTGGGGAACGACGAACAGATAAAAGATGGAGCACTAAATATCAGGGAGTAGAAACTCCTTCTCAGGTAAGTTTTCTTTTTTTAAAAAAGGGGAGTTCTGAGGGGGGAAGTGGGAAATGGTTCCATTCTAGATATCTCTGGTGATCAGGTAGCAGCACTTGGGTTCTTACAACAGGCCTTGATCCCTTCTAGAGGCCATGACCCCTACCTCAGCCCTGCCCTTGGTGAGCACTGGGTTCTTCCTAGAACATTCTGATTTCTGGCTTATATTCATTATTGTTTATAGAATTCAGGAGCTGATTACTCTCCTACAATAAAAAGACCCAATATCTAAAGCTCCAGATCCCCGAAGATTACCTGAAATCACCAGCCTTTGATTTATTTGTTAAGAACTGAGTCTTGCACTGGACAATTCAGCCCTCACATAACATCACAAGGATGGTTTCTGGATGAGTGTGTGTGTGTGTGTGTGTGTGTGTGTTGAAAAAGAATGTAAAGGGTAAATGGGCATTTTTCAAAAATCCTAGCCAGGTGTGGTGGTGCACACTTGTAATCCCCGCACTTGGGAGGCGGAGACAGGAGGATCGCACAGGTTCGAAGCCAGCCTCACTGGCTTAAGAGACCCTGTTTCCAAATAAAAAATAAAAAAATAGGTCTGGGAGTGTATCCCGGGGTAGAAGAGTTTCCAGGAACCGCAGTACCACCACCAAAAAAAATCCTATTATATAGCAGACGCTATTATACATATATATATATATATATATATATATATATATATATAATGTAATACTTATAATGCCCATGTGAAATATATGGTTATACCCTATTTTTCCTTTTAAAAATATTTTATTATGAAAATTTCCAAACATATGCAAAATTCCAGAGAATTATGCAGTAAATCCCATAGCAGACATCATACCACTTCGACAGTAACTTCAGCCCATAGCCAGCCATGTTTCAGTCTTTCCCTCCCCACTCTCCTCAGTTCCCTGAACATCACTTTCTACTTTTTCTTTCCCTAAACCTAGATTATTATGAAGGAAATTTTAATCATGATATGATTTTATCCTACAAGTATTTTAATATGACATTTAACATAAGAACTCTTTAATAAAAATAAAAAAACACCTTAGCTTGGTGCAGTGGTACATGACTGTAATCCCAGTACCTGAGAGACTGAGACAGGAGGATCACAGGCTTGAGGTCAGCACATAATAACTTAAGTGAGATCCTTTTTTAAAAAATAAGAAATAAGCCGGGTGTGGTGGCACACGCTTGTAATCCCCGCGCTTGGGAGGCAGAGACAGGAGGATCGAGCAGGTTCGAAGACAGTCACGCTGGCTTAAGAGACCCTGTTTCCAAATAAAAAGTATAAAATAGGTCTGGGAGTGTAGCCCAGAGGTAGAAAGGCTTCCAGGAACCCCAGTACCACCAAAAATAAATAAATAAATAAATAAATAAATAAATAAATAAATAAATAAAATGAAAAAAGAACTGGAAGAGTAACTCAGTGGTAGAACACCTCGGTGTTTAATCTTCAGTGCCACAAAAAAGAACACCATTGATCATATCTAAAAACATTGTACATTTTTAAAATTTTTATTGGTGCATTGTAATCATACATCTTAATGGAGTACAAGATGGTAAAGGCATGCAAGCACACATTGTACCTTAATGATAGAAAATTTCTAGTTCATGTCTGAATTTCCATAATTGTCTTAAATTTTTTAATTTAGTTTATTTCAGTCAAGATCCAAAAAAGATCCATACATTTCATTTGATTGCTATGTTCTTTTTATATATATACTTTTATTGGTGTGATATAGTTATACATCATAAGAAGGTTCAAAGTAATTAGACACACATGTGCACAGCACCTGGTGTACTCCCTTCTAGATGACACCACAGCTACCGCCCATCCCCATACATATCAATGAGATTGGTAGTGGTATCTTCATATATGGATGTAGCATTATTTGAATTATTTTATTAGCTCTCCTTTCCCCCAATATCTATCCATTATTCTGCTGGTCTCTCTCCTCATTTATCTAAAGTTGCTTTTGAGATTCTGGCTGATATCACTTAGCATAATGTTTTCTAGTTCCATCCATTTTCCTTCAAATGACATTATATTTTTCTTTATGGCTTAGTAAAAGTCCACTGTGTACATATACCACATTTTCTTTATCCATTCATTTCTTGACACATACCTAGGATGATTCCATAATTTGACTATTATGAATTATACTGCTATATAAACATGTATATTCATATATCACTATAGAATTCTAAATTTAATTCTTTTGGAAAGATACCAAGTAGTGGTATAGCTGAGGTTTATGGTGGTTCCATTCCTAGTCTTTTGAGAAACCTACATACTGATCTCCATAGTGTTTGCTCTAATTTGTAGTCTCATTAACAGTGCATAAGAGTTTCTATTTCCCCACATCCTAGTCAGCATCTATTATTATTTGTATTCTTTTTAAATTTTTTTATTGGTGCATTGTAGTCATACATCTTTGTGTGTGTGTGTGTGTGTGGGTATCATGATGGAGCCCAGGGGCATTCAACTTCTGAGCTACACCCCCTGCCCTATTTTGTATTCTTTATTTTGAAACAGGGTCTCACTAAGTTGCAGAGGGCCTCACTAAGTAGCTGAGGCTGTTTTTCAAACCGCGATCCTCTGGTCTCAGCCTCCCAAATGCTGGGATTAAAAGTGTGCGCCACATGCCCGGCTTTGTAGTCATACATCTTAATTGGATACAAAATGGTGGAGACATACATGCACACATCACCCAATTAGCCTTTACCCAATTCCCTACCCCTCCCTCCTTCTCATGTTTGGCTGGTGATTGAGATTTATATGTTCATTAAAGTATATCATGTGCATTAGAGAATTTCCCTCTTCCCCCTCCCATTCCCTCAGGTAGGTCACCTTATTTGCTCATCTATAGAATCTCCTTCTTCATCTAGGGTTCCTCCTATGTCCCATTTTCTCCATAGGTTCCACATATTAGGGAGAACATACAATTTCTTAATTTTTGTGACTGATTAATCTCACTTAGCATGATATCCTCCACTTCCATCCATTTCCCTGTAAATGATGTAATTATGTTTTTCCTTATGGCTGAGTAAAATTCCATTGTGTACATACCCCACAGTTTTGTAATCCATTCATCTGTTGATGGACATCTTGGCTGATTCCATAGTTTGGCTATGGTGAATTGTGGCAGCTATGAACATTGATACACATGCATTGGTTTGGTAGTTTGGTTTACTTTCTTTGGGGTAGATACCCAGAAGTGGTATTGCTGGATCATATGCGCAACACACACATACACACCACCCTCTTCTGCTTGCCCAAGGTAAAAGTATTCAAAGCAACAAAAGAAAAGACATGCAAACCACGGAAGGAAAGACACACATGCCACCATCAGCACTACTCATTTTCAGTTTTGCTACCTATTCCAGGTTGTCCTCCAAATTAGCTAAAGAGCACAACTGAGAAAAATGTATAATTCTTTGGAAATTGTCCTTGCTTTTTATGCAAATGGTACGCTCCCCAGCACTGGCGCGATGTCAGTGTGACCCATCCACTCTTCGCACACTCAGGCTGGAGATGCTCCAGGGGCCAGGCTGCTGCTGGACTGCCAGCTCCTGAGACTGCTCTGAGGTTGACAGGAGTTTTGCAACAGGAGACACGATTTGATAGAATAATCAAATCTACAGTCTGCCGTCGGTCTTCTGTTCTCAGCCAAACGATGTGTATTTTCACCTTTGTGCCACTGACAGAGGTGAGAACGCCCTCGACCTTCATCCACATGCTCAGGACTGACCCACACAACATGTGGTAGGCGCGAGAGTGGAGAATGCTTTCACAAACCAGCCCAGACTCCCTTTTTTGTAATTGCCATGCCAGTAAGCATGTGTACAAGTATCTGCAGAAGAATTATACTGGTCTCACAAGTGTACCAGGGCATCATCTGAGACCACCTTTTTTCATTTCTTTTTTAGATCAGCATAAATTTCTAATTTGAGCTGTTTCTTAGTATTTGGTCGACAAACTAAGAAAAATTTCATTTTAGGGTTTACTTCTTTAACTAAGATGGCAGTTTTCTTGTTGTTTTTTATCTGCAATGACAAGTAAAAACCATGGTAGAGTCCTTTCAAGTCAGCCCAAATCTTGGTTGCTTCCTCCCAGGATATGGTCCTCTCTACACTAATGATGTACAGCTGCACGTGGCCGGAGGTGGGGTACCCTGGCATCAGGACAGGAACTTCTTCACATGCTTTTCCTCACCTTCTGATCTCCAGAACCCAGATCTAGGATTCCCATGTTGTATCTTCTATTCTTTTTGGCATTTTGACTGCAGTGAGTGTCTCTGCAAAATACTGAAATAATGCATTCGGCTGATGCATTTCCATACCCAGAATTCTATTTAAGAATTTTCTCATGTTGTTATAAACATTTTTTTTTTTTTTGGTGGTGGTACTGAGGTTCCTGGAAATCCTTCTACCTCTGGGCTACACTTCCAGACTATTTTATATTTTTATTTGGAAACAGGGTCTCTTAAGCCAGTGAGGCTGGCTTCGAACCTGTGCAATCCTCCTGTCTCCGCCTCCCAAGCGCAGGGATTACAAGCGTGCGCCACCATGCCCAGCTAGTTATAATCTTTATCTAGAGTAGGAATTCCTGCACCATCATCTATATTTATGAGGCCAACTCCTATCAGCCCTTGTTGAACATCTTTAAAAAATTCTCCGTGATAGTCTGGAGGTGGTGACACCATAAGAGAATCCAAATTTACAATGGACTTCATTACAATTTCTGAAGCATTTCTTCCATACTTATTGTCAAAGTTGAACCTGCCGAGATCCCTACTCTGTTTCTCTTCTCTCACCATGTGCTCATGTCTTTGAGCAACAATACCTGCAAATCTTTGTTCTCCTGCCAATTCAGAAATCAGAAAGACATAGTCGGGTGCAGTAACTTAATGTGATCTATGAGTTATTCCAAATTGTTGGATTGCTCTGTCGGCATTCCAGGGTAACTCCAGAGTCATGTGATTTCTTCATCATTGATTTTTGGCTCTCTGATCTACCCAAACTGGCAGCTTCCGAAATGATAGCAATATTCTTAACTCTGCCCATAAATCTTTGTTTTTCTGTGATATTTAGTATTTCCACAAGGCATATCTAGTTCAGATTGGGACTCATAAGAGATGTCTGTCATCATTGCTCATGACCCGACCCTTACATCCAGTCATCTCAGCAACATTCTCAGGGCCACCAAGCTTGTCAGTAAATTCATCCAGGCTTTTGGGAGTGAGGTCCTCAGCTAACTTCTCCAACTTATCAAGTAGATCTTTATTTATCTGCTAGGTTCTTTGCTCAGCATCCTGACTTGTTGCAAGGCTATTGTTACCGTTGGTGTTACTGTTAGCTGGTGCATTATTAGGAACAGGCAAAATAACTGGTGTAGATGAAAAGCTAGGTCGTTTGGACCCAAAACCTGATGCTAATATGACACTCTGAATAGAGTCTGGATCTATACTCTTCTTCTCCTTCTTCTTCTCCTTCTTCTTCTTCTTCTTCTTCCTCTTTTTTTTTTTAATCTCTGTTTTTCTTGCGGTCTTTTCTTATTAACCAGAAATTGTCCTCGCCATCCTCACTAGACTCTGAAGGGATTGAAGTCGTCATCGTCTCTCAGACTCATGATTTTGGGGCTCTCCTAGTCACTCTCCTCATTGTCAGAGGCGGCTGACTCGCTTTCACTGTTGTCAGAACTGCTACCAGTAAGGCCACCAACTTTTGTGCTTTTTTTGGCTTCTCGACTTAATTTTCACCTTTCCACTTCTTTATTTTATTTTCTTTACATGGACTGTGTCTTGCTGAACTGTTGCTTGGAGCTGTCAAGTCAATTCCCAGCAAGCCGAAAAGTTTTTTTCCTATCTGGAGCAGGGAAGTGTTTTTCAATGAGCAACTGCAACACTCCTTTGGCAGTTGAAACAAAATCATTCAATTCTCCTCCACCTTCTTCCAAGGCTTCTAAAGTTCTAGCTTCTCTGGTAGACTGCAGACCCTCCCTTGACAGTTGCACAACCCTTTTAACCTTAAATGCTATGCCCAAGTATTTTAAAAACCTCTGATGAGTAGACCAGAACTGTCCCCACGTAGATTTCTTCATTCATTTCTTGGTATCAATCAGATCTTCAGCTTGCTGAAATTGCTTTGGGCATGACCCAGAGCTTGACTCCTTTGTTGTATTTTTTTTTGTTTTTGTTTTGTTTTTTTGTTTGTTTGTTTGTTTTTGTGGGTATGGGGATGGAACCCAGGGGCATTTGACCTCCGAGCTACACCCCCTGCCCTATTTTTTATTCTTTATTTTGAAACAGGGTCTCACTAAGTTCCAGAGGGCCTCACTAAGTAGCTGAGGCTGTCCGCAAACCATGATCCTCCTGTCTCAGCCTCCCGAAAGCTGGGATTACAAGTGTGCGCCACCACGCCCGGCTTTGTTGTACATTTTAACATAACTCTGAGAAAGAAGAACTTCCTCAGTTTTTAAGGTCACTCCAGTAAAGCTCAGCTGTCCAGCCATGTACATTCCTCTAAGTTTCATATCCACAGCAACAATGTCCATGGCACCAGCACCTCTGTGCTCCTGTCCTAATAAAGTCACTGAATTGTCTAAATGGAGTTTCCTCACCCCATATTCCAAAACATAGGCCGTGTTGTGTGGTTTGTAAGCACCAATGGGGCTAGCATGAACAACTCTGGCTTTTGGCAATTTGTTCTGAAGCTCTAAAACTGCTAAGTCTATCTTAGTTGGCTTTGAAGAACTAACAGGACATAATTGTTTTGCTTTATGACATTCATCAAATACTGTAACTCTATTGAAATCATCACCACAACAAAGCAGAGATTGTTTTATCCTAGTGTTGTTGTTGTTGTTGTTGTTGCGGTACTTGGAATCGAACCCAGGGCGTTCTACTTCCGAGCTACACCTCCAGCCCTATTTATTATTTATTATTTTTAAACAAGATCTCAATAAATTGTGGAGGGCCTCACTAACTAGCTGAGGCTGGCCCCCAACCTGTGATCCTCCTGTCTCAGCCTCCCAGGTACTGGGATTACAAGCATGTGCCACCACACCCGGCTGTCTTAACCTAGTTTTGTATATACCACCAGATTGGCTTTCACCAATAAGGGAAGAATAGGCAGCAAAAATAACACCCTTTCTCACACTCCTTATTTAGTGACTGAGCCAAAATGTTTCTTGCTTCAGTATCCCTCAAACTCTTTGAGCACCATACTTCAAGTCCTTTGAAACACCAAACCACAATGCACATTTCCTGTTCAGCAGGTAATTCTCATAGATAATGCCTGCTATTGTCGTGCCTTTCCTATAAAGAAGCCATTAGGTAGGAATGTTTCATGTTGCCGGGATGCATATGTAAATGTCTTGAGCTGTAATGCTGACCAGCAGCCATTGCCAGTAGTCTCTTCAGAAATGGATGTCTTGTACCAAACTTCAGGAGGAGTGACGCTGGATGAAGAGCTAGTTTTCACTACAGCATCTGGCTGACGCAGACCAGTTTTTAATTTGATTGGGATATATTCTGTGTAGGTTTCTGTATGACCCATTTCTTCTTCTTCCTCCTCTGGTTCATCTTCCTCTTTCAGGACAGGAACCTTTGAGGTTGGAGAAAAACTCATTTTCTTATCATTTATCCATATTTTTACTACATCTTTATTAGACTCTTTACTGTAGCATTGCTTACATCAGTCGCTGCTGTTACAGCTGGCTGAGCAATATTAGCTGGTGGCTTCAGCTTCAAGAGCTCGTTAAGGCTGCTGCTTTTGAGTAGATCCTTCAGCTGAACCTGGTCTTTTGAAGGTGCAGAGATCATGGCACTTCACACCGCTGGTGCTGAGACAGAAGGGTGATCTCGCAGTAGTCTGGATAAACTTTAAGTGATGGTTTGTCTATTTGTTGTAACAGGTGGTGTTTCATCATTACAATTTTAGATCCTAAGATTGGAAGTTGATTTATTTGATTTAGCACAAATATCGCACTAGATGGAGGTTGCCGCTGCTGACTGGAGGGGTAGATGTTGGAATCGCAAGCGCCACATCTCCACCATCGATATCAGTGAGGTTCTTCAGACTGACTCCACTCTCACTCAAAGCAGCAAGCAGTAAATCTTACCCTGGTTCCATCCTTTTCCCCACGGGAGCCGATGCGATGGCAGCTTCTCAGGGGTGATGCATCCCTGGAATGAAATCAACTTGTGTACAATTGTGTATAATCTTTTTTTTTTTTTTTGTACTGGTACTGGGTATTGAACCTAAGGGCATTCTACCTCTGAGCTACACACCCAGCCCTATTTTTTATTCTTTATTTTGAAATGGGTCTCACTACGTTTCAGAGGGCCTCACTAAGTAGCTGAGGCTGGCTGGAATCTGTGATCCTCCTGTCTCATTGTCTCTGCCTTCCAAGTACTGGGATTACAAACACGTGCCACCACTCCTGGCTGTGTATAATCAATCTCCTTGATGTGGTTTAGAAAGTGAATTGCTAGTATTTCATTAGGAATGTTTGCATCAAGGATATTGGCCTATAATCCTTAAAGTACCTGTATTTGGTTTTGGTATAAAGGTGATAGTGGCTACCTAGAATGTATTTCAAACTATTCTATTTCTTCTATTTCATGAAATAATTAAAGGGACATTAGGATCAGTTCTTTTTTAAAGGTCTTATAGAATTCAGCTGGGAATCTATCTAGTCCTGAACTTTTCTTTTTGGAAGACTCTATTACTACTTCAATCTCTTTGATTGTTATCAATCTGTTTAGGTTTTCTATATCCTCTTGGTTCAATTTAGGTAGGTTGTATGTCTCTAGAAATTTGTAAATTTCTTCTAGGTTTTTCTGTTTATTGGAGTATACATTTTTATTTGTTTGGTTGGTTTTGATTTGGGTTTTTTTTTTTTTTTTTTTGCAATACTGAGAATTGAACCCAGAGACATTTTACCTCCTAGGTACACCCCCAGCCCTATTTTTTATTATTTATTTTGAAACCGGGTCTCACTAAGTTGCAGAAGGCCTTACTAAGTAGCTGGAGTTGGCCGTGAACCTGAGATCCTCCTGTCAGCCTCCCGAGTACTGGGATTACAAGCATGCACCACCACGCCCAACAAGAATATACATTTTCAAAGTAATTTCTAATGATTCTTTGAATTTTCATACTTTATGTGGTGATATATCCTTTTTCTTTTCTTATTTTAGTAATTTGGGTCAATTCTTTATTTTGCTTAGGTTGGCTAAGGATTTATCAATCTTGTTTATCTTCTCAAAAAATAGCTTTTGTTTTATTGATCCTTTGCATTTTTAAATTCTCTATTTCATTTATTTCTGTTCTGATCTTACTTATTTTTTTCTTCTATTGGCATTATGGTTGGTTTGTTCCTGTATTTCTAGAGCCTTGAGATGCATCATTAGGCTGTTTATTTTGATCTTTCTGGATTTTTGTTTGTTTAATGTGGGCACTCAGTGCTATAAATTTTCCTCTTAAAACTGCCTTCACAGTGTCCCAGAGATTTTTGATAAGCTGTGTCTCTGTTTCTATTTGATTCTAGAAATTTTTAAATATTTTTTAATTTTTTTATTACCCACATTCAAAAGTATATTATTTATTCTCCATATATTTATGTAATTCCTGTGGATCTTCCTGTTGCTAATTTCTACTTTTAGTTCATTATGATCTCAAAAGATGCAAGGAATTATATTAACTTTTTTGGAATTTGCTAATATTTGCTTTGTGGCCTAGAATGTCTGTTTTAGAGAAGGGTCTGTGAACAGCCAAGAAAAACAAGTTTAGCAGTTGTTACATAAAATATTCTGTTAATGTCTGTGAGGTTCGTTTAATTTATAGTATTCTTTAGGTCTAAAGAATCTATACTGATCTTTTGTCTGGATGAAATTGATTATGGGAGGTCTTGATTGAAGTCTCCCAGTATTACTGTATTAAGGTTGAGTAGTGTTTGTTTTATGTAGTTGGATATAGCCAACATTTGGAGCATAAATATGTATTATCACTTTATTTTCTTGTTGCATTGTTCTCTTTATCAGTAAGAAGTGACTCTCTTTGTCTCTTTTGATAAATTTTGGTTTAAAATCTGTTTTAGCTACCCTTGCTTGCTTTAAGTCTCCATTTTCATCCAATATCTTTTCCCATACTTTCACCTTTAGCCTATGAATGTCCTTGCTTATAAGGTAAGGGTCTTGCAAGCAGTATATAGTTGGATTTTGATGTGTGTGGGGGGGGGGAGGTATGGCACTGGGGATTGAACCCAGGAGCATTCTACCTCCAAGGTATACTCCTAACCCCATTTAATTTTATTTTGAGAAAGGGTCTCTCTAGATTAATGAGAGCCTCACTGTTTCCTGAGGCTATGTCGCGCGCAGTGACGACTCTTACACGATCTTCCTCAAGCAGTTTTATTACCCCAGGTTCTTGTACAGTTCCTCTTTAATGCTCTCTCAACGCCCTCTCACGTAAAAACAACATCAGTCTTCTATCCTCTCCCTCATCACTCCACCAACCCTCCTTCTGGCACTCTACGTCTCTGCTGCAGCACACACCGGTCACAATGGTGGCTTTGTGAACATGTCCGTCCCAGCTCGGAGCCCGGAGCAGTCCGCCAAGGAACTGCTCTTCCTGTCCACCAACCCTCTTAGCTCCTTCTCCTTTCTTCTTAGCTCCTTCTCCTCTTCCCGCTAGGGCATGCGCGCTTTTTAACCTTCTCCTGGGCAGGCAGGTGGTAGCACGAGGCGTTGCGTCACTAATTATCCGTAAGGCGCCTGATAGGGCTCACTGCGCAGGCTCAGGGCACCGCCAGCCTCGTGAGCCTCGTGACTTGGCTGCAAGCCCAGGCGCCATCTTGAGTCCACGCTGGCAACAAGCCTGGGTGCCACCTCGGTCCTGCCGAGTGGGCCCCAACATATCTCCCTTTTTGTTTTATTAAAATAAGGCTCGGGATCGTGCCTGTCTTAGGTTGCCGACCCTCAAGGACCATTCTTACCCGTCATTGGGAGAACAATAGCATGATTGTTTCCCTGTCTTAGGTTGAAAGGTCCCGGGGACGATCTTACCCGTCACTGACTACCGATCCAGCATACTGAGCCGTACATGGGGAGATAAGCCAGCTTCAAGGGCTGCCAGAGCTTGCACCAATATGCGCTGTTGTTGCAGTGTGCGTTGTTGAGTTCGCCTGATATATCCAACCATGAAACATCATGCTACCACCAGCAAGAATGCCCAGAACGCCATGCCACCCCAGTCTTTTAAAAAACCCAATGTTCCGTGTATTAAGTCCATTCATTGTTGTACTGCGGCGACTTCCACGCGGGTAGAATTAATTGCAGCGATGGATGCTCATAGCTCAATCATGGTGTGTTCAAATTCACGGCTCCAAGTTCCTAGAAGCGTCTTGCTTAATTGACGAAACAAATTGCCTGCATGGGAGAAATTCTGATACTGCACATACGTTATACATATAGTCCAGATAATTGAGCTTACTGAGCCATGCCAGCAGCCACATGTGAGGATAGAGCATTCATAGTGGCTGCAATAACTGCCACGGCCACAGAGGCCACAATTACAGCAATAAGAGCAGAAATTCCAAAGTCTCCAAGGGTGCATAGAAGCATAGCAGAAAGTCAGAAAACAGGTATCAATAAAACAACCTAAACTATCATTAACCAAGGTAAAGGAAGAGGGAAAGTAGAAATAATTCCCCAAAGATCTTAAAGAAAACAACTCATCTCTACAGTACCAAGCAGCAGTTTACAACTCTTACGTTAGGAACTAATCTTCTGACCTATCCTTTACACATTAGGCGCCTTTTCCAACTAACCTCAGGTGTCTTCCATCTATGGTGGCGGATTAGGAGAGGGAGTCGAATCAGGACCAGCCCGATTCTCTAACTTGCTTACACTAAAAAATATCCTCCTTAATGGAGCCCCCTTTGATCGGGGAAAATATCCTCCTTAATGGAGCCCCCTTTGATCGGGGAAAATACAGCGCTGTCCCTCGCTTTTCCGCGAGCCTCGCTTATCCGCGAGCCTTATTTACTCCTATCTTGTCGAATCAGGACCAGCCCGATTCTCTAACTTGCTTACACTAAAAAATATCCTCCTTAATGGAGCCCCCTTTGATCGGGGAAAATATCCTCCTTAATGGAGCCCCCTTTGATCGGGGAAAATACAGCGCTGTCCCTCGCTTTTCCGCGAGCCTCGCTTATCCGCGAGCCTTATTTACTAAATATCCTCCTTAATGGAGCCCCCTTTGATCGGGGAAAATATCCTCCTTAATGGAGCCCCCTTTGATCGGGGAAATAACTTGCTTACACTAAAAAATATCCTCCTTAATGGAGCCCCCTTTGATCGGGGAAAATATCCTCCTTAATGGAGCCCCCTTTGATCGGGGAAAATACAGCGCTGTCCCTCGCTTTTCCGCGAGCCTCGCTTATCCGCGAGCCTTATTTACTAAATATCCTCCTTAATGGAGCCCCCTTTGATCGGGGAAAATACTAAAAAATATCCTCCTTAATGGAGCCTCCTCCTCCCTTTTCGGAGTCAAAGGAGTACTTACCAGCCGGCTGCCCTGGACTGCCGAGGTTCTGATCAAAGCGAAGGTCCCCGTACGGGCCACCATTTGTCGCGCGCAGTGACGACTCTTACACGATCTTCCTCAAGCAGTTTTATTACCCCAGGTTCTTGTACAGTTCCTCTTTAATGCTCTCTCAACGCCCTCTCACGTAAAAACAACATCAGTCTTCTATCCTCTCCCTCATCACTCCACCAACCCTCCTTCTGGCACTCTACGTCTCTGCTGCAGCACACACCGGTCACAATGGTGGCTTTGTGAACATGTCCGTCCCAGCTCGGAGCCCGGAGCAGTCCGCCAAGGAACTGCTCTTCCTGTCCACCAACCCTCTTAGCTCCTTCTCCTTTCTTCTTAGCTCCTTCTCCTCTTCCCGCTAGGGCATGCGCGCTTTTTAACCTTCTCCTGGGCGGGCAGGTGGTAGCACGAGGCGTTGCGTCACTAATTATCCGTAAGGCGCCTGATAGGGCTCACTGCGCAGGCTCAGGGCACCGCCAGCCTCGTGAGCCTCGTGACTTGGCTGCAAGCCCAGGCGCCATCTTGAGTCCACGCTGGCAACAAGCCTGGGTGCCACCTCGGTCCTGCCGAGTGGGCCCCAACAAGGCTATCCTCAAACCTGCTGTTCTCCTATTTTACCCTCCCAAGTACTGGGATTACAAGCATGTGCCACCACACCCAGCTTGAATTCTTATTTTTAGTCCATTTTTCCAGACTATATCTTTTTTTGGGGGAGGGTGAGTATTGGGAATTTAACCCAGGGGCATTCTACCTCCAAGCTACACCCCCAGCCCTATTTTATTTTTATTTTGAGACTAGGTCTTGCTAGATTGGTGAGTCTCACTGCTTGCTAAGTCTGTCCTCAAATATGCTATCTTCCTGTCTCAGCCTCACAAGTACTGGGGTTACAAGTGTGGGCCACCACACACAGCAAATCTATATCTTTTAATTGGGGAGTTGAAACCATTTATATTCAGTGTTATTATAGAGAACTAATTCTTACTTTCTATAATTTTGACTTATATTGCTTATTACCCTTTATTAAGTCTTTTTATTTTTTAATTTTTTTAAGGTACTGGGGATGGAACCCAGGAGAATTCTACCTCCAAGCGACACCCCCAGCCCTGTTTTTATTGTTTATTTTTAAACAGGGTCTAACTGAGTTGCAAAGGGCCTCGCTAAGTAGCTGAGGCTGTCCATGAACCACGATCCTCCTGTCTCAGCCTCCCAAATGTTGCGATTAAAAACATATGCCATCATGCCTGACTAAGACTTTTTTAGTTTTTAGGTCTCCTGACTCTTTTTAATTCCTTATATTGTTGGTTATAAAAAAAAAGACACTCATCCTATAGATTATACAACATTCTAGATGTTTATGAATCACGCTAATGATCTTATATTCATTATCTCATTTAATATTCTAAATAACTTTATGAGTAGGCACTATTATTATAATATAAACTGGGAAATCAAGGTTCACAGAAATTAACTTTTTGAACAAAGAACTCAAATCCAGATCTATTGAATTCAGTAGTCCATTACTTCCCATGCTGTGTGTAGCTTCTCATCTCTGTTGCCTTTTCTATATTGCCTTTAAAACCAAGTAAGATAGGATTGGGAATTCTTAAATAGATGTGGATGTGATGTGATTGAGAGTTTTTATTTCAGTGAAGTTATGGGAGCTGAGTAGGTACCCTTAGCCTCATTAGCAGAACCCTGTGATTACTGATGTCAAGTTTGGAGCAAAAGAACTCAGCCTTATCCACTAATACTTTTATTCCATATGCCCCACCCTCACATCAGCCTTCCAAAAAGAGACAGAGACCCTAGAACTTACCAAACTCCAGCTTGAAACATGCAATGTACATATTCAAAATTTGTATTGACTCCATTCTACCAATGGCAATCAAAATATTGTAAATTGGCACTCTAGGTCTTCTACAATTTGATTTCTCTACCCTTTACTCCATTTACATATCCCAAACTGATGTGCTGGGACACTTTTCTGTCTCCCAGCCTGCCAACACTTGGTGTAAAGTGCCATTGCTTATGTGAGCCCCTTTCCTGGAGTCCCTTTCCTGTGTAAGCCTAAAGTGGTATCTTGGTGGGTTTTTTGTGGTTGTTTTGCTTGTTTGTTTGTTTGTTTGTTTGTTTGTTTGTTTGTTTGTTTTTCTTGCAGCCTCTTTTAGGTACTGAGTCACTTTATATTGTTCTTCAGCTATTTCAAGTTATTATTTTTCTTTTTTTTTATTGGTGCACTGTATTCATACATCATAGTGGGATACAAACTTCTGCAGACATACATGCACATATCGCCGTCAGCCCCCACCCGAACCGCACCCCATTCTCTCCCCATCCCTCCCTCCCATGCTTGGCTTAGTGGTTGACATCTAGTATTATAGCAATTTATCCAAAATTAAAAATGATAATCTCTCATAACAGTTTTCATTTGTCTGATACCAAGCTTTTGATGACTTAAAGATAATATTTCAATATTTCTTTTTACTTTCTTTTTTACCAGAGAATTTTTTTTCTATTTTTTTAGGTGAAACTATCATATATTTATATATTTATTTTTCAGAAAAAAAAATCTATCCTAATATGGAAAATGGACTCTAGATACCCAAAACGATCTTGAAAAAGAACAAAGCTAGAAGATATATATTTTCTGATTTCAAACCATATAAAGCTACAATAATTGAAACACTGTAGTACTATTCTAAAGGCAGATATATAAACCATGGAATTAAATAAAAGCCTAGAGCTAAATTCTTCCCTATATTGTCAAGTTATTTTTGACAAGGTTTCCACGAACATTTGGTGGTGGAAATAATAATCTTTTAACTAAATATTGTTGAAACATAATAATTACATGGAAAAGAATAAAGTTGGACCCTTACCTAATCCCATATACAAATATTAACTCAAAATAGATAAAAGACCTAAATATAAATCTTAAGACTATAAACTTTTAGGAGAAAATCTGGGTCATAAAACCTCACAACATTGAAATTGGCAGTGATTTCTTGGATATGATTTCAATGGCACAGGCAACAGAAGAGTATACAAACTCCCTAAAAAATAAAAAAAAAATTGTATATCCAAAGATAATGTAAACAGAGTTAACAGTTACTAATAGAATGGGATAAAATATTTCCAAATGCTATATCTGAAGGTATATTAATATTCCAACTAGAAATCCTAAAAATTAACAACAATAAAGGCAAACAATACCATTTAGAGATAGGTAAAAAACTAACATAAATAATGAATCTCCACAGATAACCAGTCTTAGTTGTCTGTTGGATGGAAACTCTTGTTTCTCTGGTTCTGGTGTGTGTTACCTATTTCTTCTTTGTAGTTAATCTCTTTGAGTATTTTCTCTAGCGCTGGTTTTGAAGACATAAATTCCTTCAGTTTCTGTTTGTCATGGAAGCTTCTTATTTCTCCATCTAATTTGATAGAAAGTTTTGCTGGGTAGGAGATTTTTGGCTGGAAGTTGTTTTCTTTCAGAGTTTGGAATATGTTACTCCAAGCCCTTCTGGCTCTCGTGACTTGGCTTGGGAAGTCTGGAGTGATTCTAATTGGTTTGCCTCTGAATGTCACTTGGCCCTTTGTTTTTGTTGCCTTTAAGATTCTCTGCTTGGCTTCCACATTGGTCATTTTGACAATTATGTGGCGTGGGGATCCTCTTCTCCGATCCTGTCTAAAGGGAGTTCTATAAGTTTCCTGGACCTGTGTATCAACCTCTTGCTCTATGTTTGGAAAATTTTCTGCTATTACTTCCTTGAAGAGATTGTTGATCCCTTTGGTTTCACTTTCTTTTCCCTCCTCTATTCCAATTATTCTTAGGTTAGCTTTCTTAAAATGGGCCCATATTTCTTCAATATCAGATTACTGCTGTCGGATATTTTTTCCTAGATTAGAAACTATGCGTTCATTTTTGGAATGATCATCTTCTAAGAGCGAGATTCTGTTCTCCATGTGTTCTAATCGGTTGTTTGTGCTTTGAATTGAGGCCTTTACTTCATTAATTGCATCATTTATCTCTTTTTGGCACTCTCTGAGTTCTTTTCAAAGCACCTCTATTATTTCTACAGTTATTTTCCTGATTTGATCTTCTAGAAATCTCTGATTTTCTGTTTTATCGGGTTCTGATGTTGTGGGGTTGTGGGCATTCATTGCTCCAGTATTATTCCTCTTTCCCATGATTTAGGAAGTTTGTGCCTTCTCTGGGTTCTTCCCTTGGGTCACTATGACTTCACTTAAGGTGTTCTGGATCTCGAGTCAGTAGTATCTCAGACCCCACTACTCCTTTACTGGGTTGTATCACAGAGTCTCCGACCCAGAGAGTTGATAGAGGCTGCTTTAGACTGTGGGGGGTGCCAGGTTGCACGTTCTCCTATGGTGTGATATCTCTGCCACCGCCCCTCCCCCACTGGGTCAAGTCCCAGGGAGTACAGTACTGGGATTTCTCCTCTGTGGCCCGCAATTTGACTCACTGTTCTTGAGTACGCAGATGTAGCTGTACTGGATTCAGTGAATTCTCTGCTGCTGCCGCCGGTGGCAATATGGTGTCGCTGCTATGCCCTCGGCCGTGAGGCTGGCGTATTTCTTCTTGGTTTTGATTTCCACTCTGAATCCCTGCAGCGTTTGCTGAGCTCAGCCACTGGGAGCTTTAGATTTTACCTGCGGCGAGAAATCCTGCCTGGCTGTTCTGCAGCGGCTCACCTCGGCTTGCTGTAGCCGTCCGGTGAAGTCGCTGCTGCCGCCGGCAGTATGGCGCTGTTGCCGCGTCCTCAGGCGTGAGGCCCGTGTATCTCCTCTGTGGCTCTGAGCTCTGTTCTCAGTCTGCTTTCTCTCTGGAGCCTGGTGATTTTTGTTTCTCTGGTGATGGTGTTTTCTGGCTATGAAAGGCGCTGATTTTGTGGTAATGGAGATTAGTTGTTAGCGGGGCTTTTAAGCCCCGCTTTTCTCGGTCGCCATCTTCCCGGAAGTCCTCAAGTTATTATTTTTCTATTTCTTCAAAGGCAAGGCCCATCCATGTCTTGTCTCTCTTTCCATCCTTTGGATCCCAAAGTGCCTCACCACTTTTCATAATGCCTTCTTTGTTTTTAGTGAGTGCTTACTAACCATGTATTGTTTGTGTTAATTTCTCCTACAAGACATTGTTTTATTGCAGGAGAAGGCAGCATGAGAGTAAAATCAGCTTGAGGGTCCTGGTAGGTTACAGCCTTCAGTGGAAAGTGGAGAATCTGAGAGCAGGAGCCAAGGGAGAAGTAGATGAATCTCCTTCAGCAACTCTCCCATCTATCTCCTCTTCTCTTTTTCTTGTTCAGTCATGCAATTCTCCTAACTTGAGTTCAGAATTGGCATACCATATGTTATAGCCATGTCTCTGCTGATTCACTGAAATCACAATGTAAGAACTCGGTTGCAGGTCTGCAAGCAGTGTTGGCAAGGCCCCAGGATGAAGTTGGGTGGTAATTACTAAAGAGCACCACATTCTGACCCTGCATTTTGGGCCATTCTACTGACCACATTGCATTCACATACATGTTAAGGACTTTCAGGACCCTTTTCATAACTGCCTTTTTTTTTTTTGGTGTGTGTGGTACTGGGGATGGAACCCAGAGGCCTTCTACCTCCGGGCTACACCCCTGACCTATTTTATATTTTATTTGGAAACAGGGTCTCAGTTACTGAGAGCCTCACTTAGTAGCTGAGACTGGCTTTGAACTTACCAATCCTCCTTTCTCAGCCTCCCAAGTACAAGCATGCATCACATGCCTGGCTTATAACTGCCCTTTTCTAATGGGAAAAAATGTTAGTCAGCTTCTTATTGCTGTGAATAAAATACCTGACACAAGTTACTTGGGAGAGAAAGGTTTATTTTGTCTAACGTTTCAAAAAGTTTCAGTCTGTGTCAACTGGCTCCTTTTCTTTGGGCTTGAGAAGAGGCAGAACAGCATGGCAGAAGGGTGTGGTAGAGGAAAGTTGCTCAGCTCTTGGCAGCTGGAAAGCAGAGAGAGAGAAAGAGACCCAAAGCCAAGAGATAAACCTTTCAAAGCACGTCCCCAGGAACCTACCTCCTCCAACTAGGTCCCATCTGCCACTAATCAATTTAGTCATCAATGGACTAATCCACTATGAGGGCAAAGCCCTCAGGATCTGATCATCTTCTAAAAGCCCCACCTCTGAACATTGCTGTCTTAGGGAATCATGTCTTCAACGAATGAGCTTTGGGGGGCATTGCAGATCCAAACAATAACAGATAAGCTTATTAGCACATGCCAGTTGACTCTGTACCTGACCTTTTCAACTCCTTGAAGAGAGTTCCAAGAAAAGCCCTTGTGAGCAATTTGTCCTTTGAGAAGAATGAGGCTAAGAATTCCAAACCTCCCTTGTAAAAACAGAATTGGGAAAATGGAAAGTAAAGAAACTCTTGCCGATGAGGACAGAGAACATGTCATTTAGTACTGACGTAGGTCTTCCTCTGGTGTTTTCACATATGCCATTCTCCCATGACTCCAGCAAACCCCAGACCTCCCTATAACTCAGTCAGAGCGAAGCCTCTTCCCCATGCTGGCGATGCCATGGCTGCTTTGCTGTTGGTTATCATTTGTTATCCTCAAGTCATAAGCCATCTATGCGCAAGGGCTGGGTCCTTCCATGTCACTTCTCCATAGATGAGTGCCATGGTAGATATTTAGTCATAAGACACTAGCATACCTAGTTGTGTAATGGCACCTTATAAATTTATAAGTGCTTCCTCAACTCTTTACTGCCTTTAACAAACTCTTGGCAAAAAGAGAGATTAGGAATGCTGACTTCAGACTTTTCATTCCTGCTTAAATCAAGGCTTCTGTTTCTTTGCAGAATAGATATGTTGGATATTTTGAAGACATAATACTTGACCATAACGGGAGTATCCCTCCAAGGCAAATATTCAGGATAAAAAGATTTGTTATTTATTCAATTCATGGTAAGTGCTTTATTTATAATTGAAGAGTCGGGCAAGAAGGCCAGCATTTCCACTATCTGGGAGGGTGTTGCTCACAGTTACATGCATAGATGATCTGAAATCATAGCTGTCTTTTTCCATCTCCTCATACATGAACTCTTCCCCCTGGAATTTTCCATCTTCTGGACACTGAGTGGCCATGTTAATGACTCTCCTTCCCTTTCCCATCCCCAGTTTGTTAGGGAGGACTCCATCTCCTTCCCTTCTAATCTCATTGCTCCCTCAGCCTCAGCCCAGCGTAGACTTTTCAGGGTCGAGCCTCTGGTAGAGGGGAGAAGAAATAGGGGAGACTCTTTCCCATTCCCACCTCTGTTTCAGGGTTTATCTTGGTAGAGGTGTCCCTGTATCATTTTCTTATCTATTCCTTTCAGAGACTCTTTTTTTCTCATTGTTCTCTTCTTTCCCACCTCTCCTCCTGGAACCCTTGCATCCCCAGCCTCTCCAACAAGATGTCTTAAATACCTGGTCAGCAAATGCTTCACTTATTTGTTACCACATAACTACTGAGTACCCATTCTGGGCCAGGCCCTATGCTAGTGTTTTCTACCCTTAAAGAGTGTTTAACAGTTGAGAGAAGTTAGTACATAGCCAAAGAGCAGATCACGGTGTTGGAGCACATATAGTTGGAGTGTCAAGAAAAGCTTCCTAAAGAGAAGCACTTGTATCCCCCACTTGAATCTACATGAAAATGGAAAGGAATGGGAGGAAGTAGGACAACATGGGAGCATCTTCCAGCCCCCTAGCTGCACCCAAGTATTACCAGTAGTAAAATTCCTTACCAACTTCCAAAAGAGCAGACTGCTTCCAGAATACAAAGAGAAAGAAATCAGCTAAGAAGGTAATTATTACCCAGGGAAGGCAGGAAAATTTGTCAGACTGTCCATATCTGAGATGTGAGAAAGAAAAAGAAGCAGAGAGAGGAACCTACCTCTGGTCTCATGACTATTTCTCCATCACCCATTGTACTTCCCCTGCTTGGCTGGCTCTTAGGAGAGGCTGTAAAGCACAAATGTCTCAGCTAGAAGGGGTGGGGCCTCACTACTCCACTTCCAGAGAGGCAAAGGGGCCACCCTTCTGACCCTTTAAAGCAAAACCATTGTGCCAGCCAGATGATGGACCATGGAGAGGTGCCAAGGGCCAGGGTGCTAACATTTACCCAGACAACCGAGGGTGTCTAGCATTCTGAAGAGTCACACAAAATAAGACCTAGTGTAATCCCAGTGAAATAGGAGGCTGAGGGCAAGAGGATCACCAGTTTGAGGCCAGCCTAAGCAATTCAGTGAAACCCTGTTTCAAAATAGAAAACAAAAAAGGGCTGGGGCTGGGGCTCAGTGGTAAGTGCCCCTGGTTCATTCCCAGTGCTGAAAAAGAAAGGAAAGGAGGGAGGGAGGGAGGGAGGGAGGAAGGAAGGGAGGGAGAGAGGAAGGAAAGGAAGAAAGGAGAGTGAGAAGGATAAAAAAGGAAGGAAGGCAAAGGGAAGGGGAGGAAAAGGAAAGAAAGGAAAAAAGCAAAGTACAACAAAGTACTGTAGTATGAAATTATTTCTGTAAAATGAAAGCAAGAAAATATGTATTCATATAATATTTGAATATATTGATTTCCAAGTCTTGAGTTAACACAAAAAAGAGGATTTTAAAGACCAATTTTCTTATGAAGAGATAAATATAGAATACTGGGGAATATATTTATGTTTGAGTATATTTGCAAAAAATGAGAAACTAATAGGAGTGATTATATATTTGGGGCTGAGGTACTAAACAGGTAGATAAGGGATGGTTTGTTTGTTTATATTGGTGCATTGTAGTCCTACATCTTAATGGGGTACAAGATGGTGGAGGCACACACGCGCACATCACTCATTTAGCCCTTCCCCAATTCCCACCCCATTCCTTCCCCCCTCCCTCCTTCTCATGTTTGGCTTAGTGATTTTTCTTCTACTTTTTTACTTTTAAATTATGTAAATACACATAGAGGTCACAGAGGTCCTCACTGAGTAGCCCAGGCTGGTCGCAAACCTGCAATCCTCCTGTCCTAGCCTCCCAAGTCGTAGGATTACAAGTGTGTGCCACACGCCCAGCTAAGATCATTTTAATGTGTGAGGATTTAAGGGTTTAAATCAGTGCTCTTTCCTTGTTCTCTGATAAATGGTTGAATTAGTTTGATTCTGCATTTTACTTACTTCTTACAGACCTCAGTAAAAGTTCCTTAACTACAATAGTACAGAGGGAACTGAAGCAAGAAAATATGATTTCTAATGACAAATTAATAGCATGATGCTAACGAAACTCAAACAAAATGTAAAATGAGCAATCAGTAATGACTGACATATAGCTTTACTAGAATATTTGTTCATGTGAAATGTGCAGGTTGAAAGAAAAATATTAATTGAAGGCTTCAGAAACCAAGTCTTCAAAGATACGTTCAAGTGAGTGGGGTCATTTAAACTGAAAAAAGGGACATAAGACCATCTTTAAATGTATACTAAATACCACAGGAATATTTGGATGTAGGCATCTCATATTTTCATAGAGATTGCTTTAGGGACTGAACTTAAAATAGACAAATATAGATTATTTGCTGTTTAAAAACAGGGTTAGCAGGGCATGTGGCACACACTCATGGTCCCAGTAGTTGGGAGGCTGAGACAGAAGGATCTCAGGTTTGCTGCCAGCCGTAGCTACTTGTGAGGCCCTCTGCAACTTAGACCCTTTTTCAAAATAAAAATAGGGCTGGGGTTGTAGATTGAAAGTAGAGTGCCCCTGCATTCAATCCCCAGTACTGCAAAAATATAAAATAAATAAAACATGATTAGCCGGGCGTGGTGGCGCACGCTTGTGATCCCCACGCTTGGGAGGCGGAGACAGGAGGATCGCGCAGGTTCGAAGCCAGCCGCGCTGGCTTAAGAGACCCTGTTTCAAAAAATATAAAATAGGTCTGGGAGTGTAGCCCAGAGGTAGAAGGGCTTCCAGGAACCCCAGCACCACCACCACCACCAACAACAACATGATTAGCTAAGTGTGGTAGCACACACCTGCAATCCCCATACTTGGAGACTGCTACAGGAGGATTGCAGGTTCATGGCTAGCCTCAGCTACTTAGCAAGACCCTCAGCAACTTCGTAAAACCCTGTTGCAAAATAAAAATAGGGCCGGTGGATGTAGCTCAGAGTTCAAATGCCCTTGGGTTCAATTCCATGTATCCCCCCAAAATTATACACACACCACACACACACAGTCTGAAGAAGACAACACATTAGCAAGAAGGGCTGCAAATCACCTTCCTTGATTTTTTTTTAATCTAGAAAGGTAAAACAATGAGACTCAACTCTTAGAAGCTGAACTACATGTACTTCCCCCATCTTTCTCTCCAATATTAATTCTGCTTTTAGGAAACAAAATTGGGCTTGAATAGTTGTCTTTCAAAGGCAAAATCCAGGTGAGGCCAGATGAGTAAATCTCACCACAGTGAGAGCTGGGATCATAGCTTTCTCTTTTTAATCATAATGTTACTTGGCAAGACACTTTGCTCTAATGAGCATTTCCTTTTGATTAATTCAGGTGTTGGAAATGGGGACGGAAGTGATCTAAAAATACATATAATAATGCATCAGAAGATTGTCTTTTATTCTTCTTTCAAAAACATTAAGGTAAGAGAAAGCATATATTCTGAAAAGTCTGGTATGAATTTTATAGTTCAACATCAGCTTGCCGACCCTCCCAAGCCACCATTCACCAGAGACCCCGTGTTGCTTTCTGCTTACAGTTCACCTTGAGGTGGCTGGGTTTAGATGCAAAACAGCCGAACACACATTGTTTTTTGGAATAGTTTTTAAAGGCATTTCCAGAGGACACTTCATTTCAGAGGTCGCTTGGCCTTTCACTTTCCCACCAAGGCTGAGCATGTTCTCAGGAATCTGTCCAGGTTTTAAATTCATCTCTCTGGTCAGTTTTTGCCATGTTATCTTCTCGGTCTCTTTTCTGTTACACAGCACTGATTCTTAAATTGTAGTGTATCTGGAAATCACCTAGGAGCTTGTAAAGATGCATATTCTTAGGTTATACCCCCAAAGTATGATTCAGGAAATCTGGAATGGGGCTCAGAAATCTGTCCACTTAGCAATATTTCCAGTGATTCTAACCCAGATATTCTGTGGGATGCCACCCTGAAAAACTGCATGTGAGTATGGACTGGGAAGAAATCTCTTACCCAAAGCCATGGGGTCAGGGAGGCAATACTTAGCGAAAATGTTACAGGAATGATTAAGGTTATAGACCTTTTCTAAAACAATGAGAAGGTTTCCTTCATGGATTTAAGCCTTTAGAATTCCTTTCCATATTCTGATTTTAAGTTCTGTTATCACTCACACTATTCCTCCAACAGTCCACCCCTACTTCTTGGGGGTCCTCCACTGGCTGAGGGCATTCACCTAGGACTGATCTTCAGCTTTCTGCTCTTAACCTCACAAATACTTCATTCTTTTTTATAATATTAATAAATAGTATTTGTATAAATTAATGGACTTAGTGTGACATTTCCATCCATGCATGTATTGTATTTTAATAATGTCCCCCTCTCTTCCCCTCTCCTCTGTCCTTCCTTCCCCAGTCCACTTCCCCACCCCTAATAGTCTCTCTCCTATTTTTAGTTCACTTTTTTTTAAGTTTTCACATATGAGAGAAAACATATGCTACATGTCTTTCTGTAGCTGAGTTATTTCTCTTAAATGATATCCTCTAGTTCTATCTATTTTTCTGCAAATGACATGATTTCATTCTCTTTTATGGTTGAATTATATTTGTGGGGGGTGTCACATTTTCTTTATCCACTCATCTGTTGACAGACACTAGGCTAATTCCATAGATTGGCTGTTGTGAATAGTGATTCAATAAACATAGTTATGCAGGTTTCCCTTTTGTATGTTGATTCATTTCTTTCAGGTATATACCCAGGAATAAGATAGTTGGATTATATGGTAGTTCTACTTTTAGTTTTTGAGGAATCACCACACTCCCTTGTGGCTATACTAATTTATATTCCTATCATCAATGTATAAGGGTGCGCTTTAATCCACATCCCCTGTAGCATTTTCCATCCCTTCTGGCTTTTGGAACACAACTCTAAATTCTATTTGATATTTTTGCTAGCCTCTCCCCTCATGTCCAGACTATTCTTCATTGATCCCAGCTTTCCATGCCTTACTCAAGTTCTACTTCCTTAAGTTTTCTCATTAGATATCTCCTGCTGATATCCATAGCTCCCCAGTGCACAATAGCATTTAATTATATATCATTCTACTCCTCCACCTTGTGTGTATAATTGCCTGAAGGGACCAGCTGAACTGCGTCTTCTGTATTTTTCACAGGTCCTAGTGTCAGCCATTGTCATTGTGGCTGCCAGTACTGAATGATGGTAAAACAAGCACAAAGAAATAGTATAGTTTTAAAGTTGCTCATCCCAAAAAACTTAACTCATCTTGGCCACTCCATCCTTCATCTTGCAGTGGATAAAGCCAATGATCCCGCCAATAATGAAATTTCTGAGAAAACATAATCAGTTATGATTTGTTTTAAATAGTAATGCCAGCTTTATTTATTTGTTTGTTTGTTTGGTGGTACTGGGGTTCCTGGAAGCCCTTCTACCTCCGGGCTACACTCCCAGACCTATTTTTACATTTTTATTTGGAAACAGGGTCTCCTAAACCAGCATGCGCGGCTGGCTTCGAACCTGCGCGATCCTCCTGTTTCTGCCTCCCAAGCGTGGGGATTACAAGCGTGCGCCACCACGCCCGGCACAATGCCAGCTTTAAAACTGAGCTTCATAGTGCATTCTTTTTTAAAAATTATTTTACTGGTGCATTGCAATTATGCATTACAGTGAGGTTCAATGTGTTAAAAAAAAATACATGCACGCAGATCTTTGTGTATTCCCCTCCACATCCCCCGCAATAGGACGTGACTGACTTCCCCACAGACTTGCCCATCTCAATGATGTCATCATAGTACATTCTTAAAAGAGGCCCCAACATATGAAATTCAGATGATACCCATTAGACAGTAATGTTTACTTGGTTAAACTCTAGTAAAAAATTGAATAGACTGTCTTTCAACAGTCTCCTGCCATAAACCCAAACATGTAGGGTTAACTTAAATAACAGTATTTCAACCTCATGGAAATAATGATTAATACTTATTTATACTTGAAATGACTGGGTTATGGGACCAAGAGTACTTGATAAATTTAAGAAGCCCAGATAGGTGATAATGCACTTTATTATTATACTTATCAACTATTCTGAATTCCATGTGTTTATTTACAGACATTTCTTGACATTGAAACAGACAGAGTAATAATTTATGTATTCAACTGTCCAGCTTTGTATGATGATGTGAAAGTGAAATTTACCTTTTCTTCGGTGAGTAATCAAGAAGTGACCTCTCCCTATTATTGTTTTTGTTAGGTTTTCTGAGTGCTTTGGGGTTGAGATTTCTTTGGTATAATTTCCAACAAGGGAGATGATAAATATCAATCCATGACCAGGAATTAGGATTTACCAATCTAAGGAAGGAAAGGAAACAACAAATCAAATCACAGGTTTTTTAGAGAGAAGAACGTAAATAATTTAAAGATATTTGATCATTATTTTTCTAAATCCTGAATAATTTATGTATACTAATTTTAAGTAATAAAATACAAAAGCCAACATGCTAAAAAAAAAAACAAAGGTGTGTTTTACTGCTGGTCAGTGAATATATTTTTATGGCTTTAAAACACCTTGCTGTCAATAATTTACAGAACACTTTAAAGCAAGGGAGACTTTTATCTTACTCTGAATTAATACATGATGTGTTAAAAAATATGTATTAATCTAACACTTACCAAAAATAAGAATGCCTTCCTTGTCATTACTCTGAATATCATGTGTAATTTATGTTGAATAATTGTAAAATGTTATCTCTGAGTATTACTTTGTATATAACAAATTTCCAAACCTCAATAATTTCATTTTCCTATCAAATCATCAGTCATAACTGCCAACAAGAAACTAATGTTAGCCAACTTGAAGTTTCTTTCCTGTATTCTCCATCATCCCAATTGCTCCTTGGTGGAAGAGAACTCCTTAAGTATTGAAATGGTAAACGTGTTGAAGCACATTGAGCTTGAACAGTTCCATATGAGATGGTTGCCCCTTGAATAATGAAGCCACGCTGAATTCTTGCTCATAGTGGTCTCTAAGCAGAAACACTGATGGAACGATCACTAACCCAAAGAATGTTGGTAATTACCAACCTTTGTGATTATCAAGGCCATGACATGAAAGCACTTTTCAAAAATTATGTATTTCTATCATCACCAGTATTGATGGTTGATTATTAAGGGTAGCTTTTCCTTGTAGAAATGGGTGGTATGTGTTCTATTTTCCTTTAATTTGGTTGTGAGGTCGCTGTCCAGAGAGTGACTATAAATTCTAGCCTTGCTCTGACAGGGCTCCAGGTGAGGTGGTTGTATATGTTCACAGTGCATTGTTCACAGATACTCTTTATCCTAGTAGACATCCCAATGCCCAATTGTCTAACCAGTGAACAGGTGTGCCTTTCACAGGAAACTTGTTTATATTGGCAGACACCCTTGTGGCTATTGTCTGACTTATGGCCAGTTTGTTCCTACCAAGATGGCCACGTCCTAGGAGACCCTTGAGATGAGAGTTAGGTTCAGGTTTGTTGGTCAGGTAAGGTACAGAGAATACCACACAGCAAAACACATGAAATGCACTAGCAGAAATCGTTTTTTATTACTTACACATCCCACAGAAAAGAGGGTGCCATACCTCATGGGGCCAATGTGAAAGGGGAGCCATCAAGAACATGTGTGCTCCACCAGTGGTGGGAAGCAGTAGAGACATGAGGATCAAAGGCTTTACTGGGGCCCCGGGTATCGTTACCTTAGGAGCTTTTCCTCAGGGAGGTCTAAGTGGTAGGCGTACAGGAAGCAGGCATGAGTTCCGTGGAAGCACACTTTGATGGAGACATAGTCACTGTGACATATCAACACAAGTCCCTTGGAGTGAATTATGAGTGTCAGTGGGGCAAGTCAAGTAGGCTGTATCTAGCTGTCCTACATGAAAGTAGTCACCAGAAGGTAGCTACATAAAACAGATATCTAGGTCTATCACATTGAGAAACTGGGAGGGGGCATTGAACTGCAAACTGGGCCAAGGGTGATTGAGCCCTGCTTCTGCTATGAGAAATTCTTACATTTAAATGGATGCCAAGCCAGGCATGGTGGCGCATACTTGTAATCCCTGCACTTGGCAGGCGGAGACAGGAGGATCACGAAGGTTCGAAGCCAGCTTCAGCTGGCTTAAGAGACCCTGTTTCCAAATAAAATATAAAATAGGTCTGGGAGTGTAGCCTGGAGGTAGAAGGCCCCTGGGTTCCATTCCCCAGTACCACCACCAAAATAAAATAAAATAAAATAAAATGGATGCCAAGACAACATAAATTTGTAAAAACTCATTACAAAATGTTTGGGTATTAAATAGACTTGACCTTCTGTTGATTTTTTAGCACAACCTAAACTAGTTTAAAAGACCATGGTCTACATTGTAAATATCAGTCATGGAAAAAGTACATTTTCTGGAAGTAGAATTGCTGTCATGTGCTAATCCTTTATCTAGAGCATTGAGGAGCCACTGAACTGTTTTCCCCAGTGGATGCATAGTTTTGCATTCCTACCAGCAATGTATGAGAGACTCCAATACTCTGCATTCTCAAAAGCACTTTCTTTTTCTATTTTTGGGGTTTTTTTTTATGTTAATCCTAGTGAGTGTAAAGTGGTATCATTGTGACATTGTGACTAAGAATCTTTTATGTGCTTCCTGGCCATTTGGTTATATTCCATGGGGAAAAAAATGTCTATTCCTTTATTATTTGAGTTAACTTTTTGTTGTTTGATTTATTTTATTTTATTTTATTTTATTTTTGGTGGTGCTGAGGGTGGAACCCAGGGGCTTTCTACCTCCAGGCTATACTCCCAGACCTATTTTATTTTATTTGGAGACAGGGTCTCACTAAGTTGCTGAGACCCTTACTAAGTAGTAGCTGAGGCTGGCTTCGAACCTGCACGATCCTCCTATCTCAGCCTCCCAAGTGCAGGAATTACAAGCGTGAGCCACCACACCCAGCTTGTTGTTGAATTTTAAGAGTTCTCTATATTTTTGCATACAAGATCCTCATCAGATACATGATTTGCAAATATTTCCTCCTATTCTGTGGCTTATTTTTTCACACTGTTGATAGTGCCCTATCATGCATGAAAGTTTTACACACATGCACAAGTGTGTGTGTGTGTGTGTGTGTGTGTGTGTGTGTGTGTAACTGTGGATTAAACACAGGGGCATTCTACCTCCAAGCTACACCCCCAGACCTATTTTTATTCTTTATTTTGAAACAGGGTCTCAGTAAGTTGCAGAGGACCTCACTAAGCTGAGGCTGACTATGAACCTTCCATCTTCATGTCTCAGCTACCACACCTGGCTGAAAGTTTTACATTTTAATGAAGTCAAATTTACTTATTTTATTTCACTGCATTGTTTTGGACCCTTATATTTTACTTGAAAATACCAACTAAATAAAGAAAATACATTTTCAATGCTTAAAAATAATTTCTAGCCAAGTATGGTGGTACACACTTATAACCTCAGTACTTGAGATTATAATCTCAGAAGCTGAGACAGGAGGATCCCAGGTTCAAGGACAGCTTCAGCAAGTAGTAAGACTCTCATCAACCTGGTGAGACCCTGTTTCAAAATAAAAATAAAAATAGGGCTGGGACTATAACTCAGAGGCCAAATGTCTCTGTATTCATTCCCCAGTACCACAAAAAATAAATGAATAAAATAAATAGAAAATAAAAATATATTTTTAAAATATTTAATAGAAACAGCAAGAGAAAGCAATAACATTCACCTAAAGCCTCTTTATTTGTGTTCAGCGTGTATTGTCATAGACTAAAGGGTGCTGCATAGTGAGTAGACGCAATTACTTGATATGTAAAGGAATAAAGGAAGGAGTTTCAATCCCATTAGAATTATTAGTTTTAGGTATCAATTTATTATGAAAATAACCTTTTTTTCTCTAACCATATCTTTTTAGGATCTTCCTAAATACTATGAAAACTGCTCTTTTTTCTTTTGGTTTCATACAGCTTTTATACGCAACAACAGGTAGGGATGTAGTATAATCCAGTAGAAGTAACTTTAATCTTCAATGTCTGAATATAAGGGCTTTTATATCACGGTTGTAATTTCAATTATAGAAAGCAAAAAATCCTCACGTCATCATTCTTCACTGTCTTACTCATGGTAATGTGGTTATTTTGAAAATGCAGCTGTTCCCGAGACTCAGTGTTGTACCAGCTTTGAGGTTCATTCCCAGTTAAAATGTGTTATACTCAGAGCTTGAGTGTCAGTGAACTCCTCCCATGGAAGTTTAATATGCATCTGCTCGGAACCTTGACTAGCAGGGCCTCGGTGTGTGTTAATATACTGATTACTGACTGCCAAATTCCGTATCACAGTAAGGTGTGACAGAGGGAGACTTCAGCTAGTTTAAAAGCTGGTTGGCACACATATCTAGGACAGAAGTTATAAAAAATAAGTACTAATAAAGACAGCAAAATAAAATCACATTGATTTAATGGTGCTCCCATCCACCACCACCCCCCTTTTTTTTTTTTAGTGGCACAGGCTTATAATCCCAGTACTTGGGAGGCTGAGACAGGAAGATCGTAAGTTCAAGGCCAGCCTCAGCAACTTAGAGGCCATTAGCAAACTAGTGAGACCCTGTTTCAAGATTTAAAAAAGGATTGGGGGTATAGCTCAGTGTTAGAATGCCCCTGTCTAGAGTTCCCCAGTTTCAGGAGTATTTACCTGTAGTGGTGAAAAAAACAAGTGAGATTTTTGGTATCACTATACCCTCCAGTACAAAACAAATTTTTTTCCGGAAATCATATCAGAATTAGATAAATAGAGCCGGATATGGTGGCACACACTTGTAATCCCAGAGTTTGGGATGCTTAGACAGGAGGATCACACAGGTTCGAAGCCAGCCTCAGCTACTTAGTGAGACTCTCAGCAACTTAGTGAGACCCTGTTTCCACATAAAGTATAAAATAGGTCTGGGAGTATAGCCCGGAGGTAGAAAAGCCCCTGGGTTCCACCCCCAGTACCACAAAAAATAATAATAATAATAATTAGATAAATGGTAATGATTATTGTGTGTTATCAATCAATATTGTTCTTACTTCCAGTACTGGTGTTTTCTTCATATCTGAACTAGATCTAACTTACTAGACGTTGAGTCTAGTAAGGCAACAGTGAATGGAACTCTCGATCTGTATGCACTTGCAGTGTACACACATTTAAGAAATCTTAAGAGTGAACTTTGGATTTGATGGAAATTCTTTACAAATTGTTTTCTGGATATATGCAAACAATGAACTTTGACTTTGTGTGTGGGGGCGGGGGGTACTGGGATTCCTGTACCTCTGGGCACACTCCCCGACCTATTTTTTATATTTTTATTTGGAAACAGGGTCTCTTAAGCCAGCACGGCTGGCTTGGAACCTGCGCGATCCTCTTGTCTCCACTTCCCAAGCGGGAATTACAAGTGTGCGCCACCACGCCCGGCGCGAACTTTGACTCTTAATATGAGCTAAAGTCCCTCATGAGCTGACTAAGGTTTCATTTGCTGCAACTCCTCAAAAGTGGTTCTGCTGCCAGGCCTGGTGGCGCACACTTGTAATCCAGTACTTAGGAGGCTGAGCCAGGAGGATCATAGGTTTGTGGCCAGCCTCAGCTACTTAGTGAGGCCCTTTGCAACTCAGTGAGACCCTGTTTCAAAAATATAAAAAATAAAAAAATAGGGTTGGGGTGTTCGCTCGGAGGTCTGCGAACTGCAATATTACTGTCTCGGCCTCCCAAATGCTGGGATTACAAGTGTGCACCACCATGCCTGGCTTGTTTTTGTAGTTGTTAGATTGCTGTATAAGCAAAAATATCAACTTCATCATTAAAAGAGATATGGTATTTTATTACTGGGTTTTATTACACATCTAGTCTCTGGATGGTTTCTGTCATAGAAATTTATAAATAGTATTAAACCTGGATGTCATTAATTCCATAAGAGGCAATATTAAAAGAATCCATGACATGTTGATATTGAAGATTAAGGTATTTTGTGTCTCAACAGAGGTGGGAAAGGCCAACCAAAATCAGAAAGGGGGCTGAAGTTCTGATTATGAAAACCAAGTCTTTTTGTAAACCTCCAAACAAGGGCCCAACTGCGTGGCTTTCCTATTAGCCCTAAAATAAAATGTAATTTTTTATTCTATCCTTAGGCTTTTTCTAGCAAGAAATGAATTGGACAATCTCCATAAGCCAAAAACATGGAAATTTTACCGTCCAGAGTTTGCAGTAGAAGTATATTTTGAGGATACATGACCTAGAGTTTCACTTTAGCTGGTGTAAGTGCAGTTCCCCTTCTCAGACAGAATCATGTTCTTCCCAATCCCTGCTACATTTTAATGTCTTCTAAAGCTATGTCCTTGCTGGTTATCTGTACTTATATATATGTACATATGTTTCTGAGAAATCTATTAAATAAATACAGGTAAAATATCAATGGTGATTTCTTTTTTGAAGGAATATATTTCATACACAGTTCCCATGTTATATTTAGATAAGTTTGGAACAAGCAGTACACAGGAACACTAGGTGTCATTTTTAACAACTTCCAAACAACAGATCTTCCATATCAAAATAATTGAGCTATTTAAAATTGTGATCCACCAAGAACTGTGTGCAAATGTCTTTCTGACACTCTGGTACAATTACAATGCACCAAATAAAATAAAACTGTGATCCCACCAATGTCCATGCACTTGTACATTTTAATTACTGTCTGTTCTTTTTGTCTTAAATTTGTAATTTCATATTTATTAGAAAATATTTCTATTTTTGTCTCTGTTTGATTGACAAACTGTTATTATACAGCAGGTCAGCAGCAGACTTTTAAACTAAGGGAGAGAACTATTTCACACACGGGTCCCTCGCCCCCAACACACACTTTTCTCTTGCTCCAAGATTGCACAGATAGCCTCTGTGACAGGTTTCTTTTTGTTACACACACTCAGAAAGAGTTAGGGTGAGGGATATTGAGAAAAAAGAAAGATAAATCCTTCTGCCTTTGCGTACCATCCTAAGTGAAGTCAAAAGAAACACTGAGTAATCTAGACTTAGTCGTTTTAAACCGTACCGCCTCTGCTCATGCCAGTTTCACCTATGTGAAGGGGCTCTCTGAGGGTGGCCACCTCTTCTTTGTACACACTGGTTAGCCCTGTGTCCACAGGTCATTCTTCTGCTTCTCTTTGGTGCTGAGTATTATTTATCCTAAGTATATTCCCTTGCCACTGTATCTGAAAGCCATAATCATCCTTTAAAATAATTGTTTTGATGCTATTGGAATTAACTAACACTTGAATGATTTTGGTTATATTGGCAAGGCTCTCAACGATCTGGACCAAGTTGACGTCCTTGGAAAATGAAAGGTAGCACTAAAATTGATGTCTCTGCTAAAACACATCACTTAATAATAGGGACATGTTCTGAGGACAGCGACATTAGATGATTCCAGTGTTGTATAAACATCATAGAATGTGCTTGCATAAACGAAGACACTGAGCAATATAATCTTATGGGTCCACCATTGCATATGTGGCCCCTCGCTGGCAGGAACATCACGGTGCAAGACCTGGGCTACATAAGTCCTTCCTGAAAGACGCTGGCCTCTACTGAAAGCACATACTTTAAAAATAGGTTTTGAGAGCTAGGATGTAGCCCAAAGTTAGAGCACTTGCCCAGGAGGTGTGCAGATCTAAGTTCAATCACAAACACTGCAAACTTAGTTTAAAAAAAAAAAAAAAAGGCTGGGCGTGCTGATGCACACTTGTAACCCCAGCATTTGGGAGGCCGAGACAAGAGGATCACAGTTCGTGGACAGCCTCAGCTACTACTTCGTGAGGCCCTTTGCAACTCGGTGAGACCCTGTGTCAAAATAAAGAATTAAAGATAGGTCTGGGGGTATAGCTCAAAGGTAGAATGCCTCTGGGTTCCATCCCCAGTACCACAAAAAGTAAATTAATTAATTAATTAAAAATTTTTAAAAAGGTTTTTTTTTTTCAAAATGGTGACTGAGGGACACAGCACTTCTCAGTAGCTGAAGCAAATAAAGTTTAAATACTTAGAAAGCAGTGTCTAAATCAACAAAATAAATACATACCAGGAACCAAAACACATCAGTTACCTCAGCGGAACCCTGAACTTGAAGAAGAACAAAGATCGGACACGGGACCTGCTGCAGATACAATCGGAACGCTGATCGAAACGCCGATCGGCGGGCTGCTTTTGCAGCTGCCCGAGGAGCTGCCTGCCCGATATTACCGCGGCAAGATAATCTGGGACTAAAAACGGACTTAGGACCTCATCTTAAGCAGTGAGTAGCACCCACATCAGAATTCTATGTTATCACCAGCGACCGGATCACAACTGCATAGAGACTCCCACGGATTCCTGCACCAAGTCAGGTACCTGAGGGCGCCCAGGGAAATGGGGGTCCTAGCGTGTGCGCAGCCCCAACCCCCCAGCACTGGCCCAAGCCTCAGAACCGAGCACTCTCCTCGCGCACCTTGTCTGCACCACGGTCCCCTGCTAGTAGTCAGTGCCTGTACCACTGCCACCCCTAAACTGGAGCCTGCTTGTGTGTCTAACCCCTGCCACCTTGCCAGAGCCTGCCTTCCAGGCTGCGAAAGCCCTGTGTCACCCATAAATCTCTTTGGGGCACCCCCAGGTTCTACGTCCCGTGGGAGGCAGAGACCATTGCTGGACACCGCGCACTGGACCCTTGAACACCTACCCTGCACCCCTGGCCCACCGCTGGGTGTTCCCACCCTCCTGGTAGCCAGATGCTTAGTTCTAAGTGAAAACACAGCTCAATACACCTTGGAAGAGCATACCAGCAGCAATAGACAGCTGCATCTACTCTCACTTGGGTCCAGTATTAGCAGCGCATCCAGCCTGCACTCTCGGAATAGGCAGAGCTCTGGCAGTAAGTGTGGGCATCCAGGAACCAGCATCCATTTGCCCAGGGTACATCTTGGGACCACACCGGCTAGCCCAGCTGGAATTTCCAGAGACACAGGAAAATCCATCAGGCCACAATATCTGCACAGGACCTCAGGGGGAGGTTCCAATTATACTTTGGTCATTCTCCACCCCTGCTGTAGGGAAGCACAGGCTGGAGGCTAGGATGGTGAGTGCAGAGGTGCTGACCACAGGTTAGAATTTCGCAGAACCTTGTGAATTGTACAGAATCAAATCACAGTGAAACCAGATATCCGGACACATAAACCTAAAGCAGCTAAAGGAGAGAAAGGTGTCCAAACACCCAGAGTGACCTAAGAAGATAAAAATAGAGTACAAAGAAAACTAAGAGACATTGGATGGTATTCTGAAAGCTACCAAAGCAATCAGATACGCACATATTATATGGACCTGAACCCATAGGCGTAAATAAGGAGGACTGTTTGTTTTACTTTTAATGTGGATGTTTTGTTTTATTTTGCTTTTACAGTGCTTTTGTTTTGGTATGGTTATTGCTGTTTTATTTTTTTTTCTTTTAACCCACACTTCTTTTACTTTAACTTGTTGTTATATATATATATATATATATATATATATATATATATATATACACACACACACATTGGATAGTTTGCCTTATCTTTTTATTTCACACAGCTGCTAGTTCCTTTTATTTTATTCTTGTTCTTTTTTCCTCTTTCTTCCTCTTTCCTTCCTTTTTTTTTTCTCATTCTCCTCCTTTGATTGGTTTTCCTTCCTTTTTCTAGGATTATATAATAGTCTTGGTATCTTGTGTGGATTCTTTTTTTTTATGTCTGTCTGCTCTTTCCATAATCCCTATTTACAAACCTTCCCACACTAACCTACATACTTTTCTCCCCCCAAAATTTTCCCCATAATATACCTCCTGGTTTAATACTCAAAGTATTTCTTATATCCATAATTACTCTACTAACGACAAGAGTCCTAGTAGTTAACTCTCTCTCATTCCTAGCAAGTTATTACCTTATCATACTTAAAGTCTTTCTCAACCTAACATATCCTCTACCTAATCTGACTCCTTTACCAATCACCCCAGCTCCTTACACATCACCCGCCCTCAACACTGGAAAGGCTCTGCTCACTAGCCAATACCCCTAAACTCCTAATATTAAGATTTGACTAAGCACATTACTCACGAACGATGGGTAGAAATCAGAAAAACAGGACAGAGAACGCTATAATTATGAGAACCAGGAATTATGAAGAGACAGCAGAAATCACGAATAATGACCTACTAGAAATGCAAGAAGGGGAGTTCAGAATCTTGATGTTCAATATGATGAAAGAATTTAAAACAAGTATAGAGGAGGTTAAAGGTGAATTAGAAACACTAAAAAAGAATCAGAAAGAGGTCTGGAATGAAATGAAAGAGGCAATAAGTGAAATGAAGACAGCAATGGAAAGAAATTCTGGAAGATTAGATGAAATGGAAAACAGAATATCAACATTAGAAGACAGTACATCCCAAACCGAAAACACAGTCAGCGATATACAGAAATCTTTACAGCAACAAAACCTAAACATCCAGCAATTATGGGATAATATAAAGCGCCCTAATTTATGGATAATAGGCATTGAGGAAGGGATAGAGGTACAGACCAAGGGCATCTGTAATATCTTCAAGGAAATAATGTCAGAGAATTTTCCAAATATGGAAAGAGACTTGAATCTTCAAGTCCAGGAGGCATACAGAACTCCACTGAGACAGGACCAAAGAAAAACCACTCCACGCCACATAATAACCAAATTGACCAGCATAGAGGCCAAGGAAGGAATCTTAAAAGCAGTGAGAACAAAAGGACGGGTGACATATAGAGGCAAAACAATAAGAATCACCCCAGACTATACAACCCAGGTCAGGAATGCTAGGAGAGACTGGTACGACGTGATTCGGACCCTGGAAGAAAATAACTTCCAACCAAGGCTCATCTATCCAGCAAAACTACTATTCAAGATCAATGGGGAAGTCAAAGTCTTTCAGGATAAACAGAATCTCAAAAAATTCATGAATTCAAAGCCAACACTAGAGAAAATTCTTAAAGAAATAAACCATAAGGAAGAAAAAAGAAGCAGACTTCAGAATCAGAGAAGAGAGGAAGTTAATAAGTGGGCCATTTAAGTAAAGAAGAAAGATCACACCACCCAAGAGTAGACAGAACACAAAATGGCAGAAAACAAAAATCATATTTCAATAATATCTCTTAGTGTCAAAGGACTTAACTCACCAATCAAAAGACATAGACTGGCAATGTGGATGAGGAAACATAATCCAAATATATGCTGTCTGCAACAAAGTCACCTCACAGCCAAAGACATTCACAGGCTGAACGTGAAAGGATGGAAAAAGATATACCATGCCACCAGTGACCAAAAAAGAGCAGGGGTAGCAACCCTGATATCCAACAAAACAGATTTTAAACTAAAACACATCAAAAGAGACAAATCAGGGCACTTCCTTTTATTAAAAGGAACAATACACCAAGAAGATATAATGATAGTAAATATTTATGCCCCAAATATGGGTGCAACCACATTTGTAAAACAAACCCTTCTGGACATAAGATCCCAAGTAGACACAAATACAATAATTCTGGGAGACTTTAATACGCCTCTCACACCACTGGATCGATCTTCAAGGCAAAAGATGAGTAAAGACGCTTTAGAACTAAAGGAAACCATAAACCAAATGGACCTAATAGACGTTTTCAGAGTATTTCAACCAGGAACTACAGAATACACTTTCTTCTCAGCAGCCCATGGAACCTTCTCCAAAATAGATCACATCCTGGGACACAAAGAAAATACCAGCAAATTCAAAAAATGTAATATAATTCCATGCATCTTTTCAGACCACAATGGAATAAAAGTAGAAATCAACACAGGAAACTCGAAAGAAAGTATTCAAATTCATGGAGAATGAATGATACACTATTGAATGACGAATGGGTAAGAGCAGAAATTAGGGAAGAAATAAAGAAATTTATGGAAACAAACGAAAACAGAGACACAACCTACCAAAACCTATGGGACACCATGAAGGCAGTACTAAGAGGAAAGTTTATTGCATTGAGTGCCCACATAAAAAGGACGGAGAACCACCAAGTAAAGAACCTGATGACACAACTCAAGGATCTAGAAATTCTGCAACAGTCTATTCCCAAAGCCAGCAGAAGACAAGAAATCATCAAAATTAGAGCAGAAATAAATGAAATAGAGAACAAAAAAACAATTCAAAGAATCAATAAAACAAAAAGTTGGTTCTTTGAAAAGATTAATAGAATTGATAAACCCCTGGCCAACCTAACCAAAAGAAAAAGAGAATCAACTCAAATTATCAAAATTAGAAATGACAAAGGAGATATCACCACAGATAGTGAAGAAATTCAAAATATTATCAGAAACTACTTTAAAAATTTATACTCCAATAGCTTTGAAAACCTGGATGAAATTGACAGATTTCTAAGCACAGTTAACCTTCCTACACTCAACCAAGAGGACATAGCAAGCCTAAACCAACCAATAACAACCAAAGAAATAGAAATGGCAATAAAAATTCTTCCACCAAAGAAAAGCCCAGGCCCAGATGGGTTCCCAGCTGAATTCTACAAAACCTTCAGTGAACAACTAATACCAATACTTCATAACGTGTTCCGGGAAATTGAAAGAGATGGAACTCTTCCAAATTCCTTCTATGAGGCCAGTATCACATTAATCCCCAAACCAAATAAAGATACCTCAAGAAAGGAAAACTACAGACCAATATCCTTAATGAACATAGATGCAAAAATTCTAAACAAAATACTAGCTATACGCATTCAAAACTATATCAAGAGAATAATACATCATGACCAAGTCGGTTTCATCCCAGAAAAACAAGGCTGGTTCAACATACGCAAATCAATACATGTTATTCACCACATAAATAGAACCAAGAACAAAAACCACATCATCATAGCAATAGATGCTGAAAAAAGCATTCGACAAAATCCAACACCCATTTATGTTAAAAACACTGCAAAAAATTGGGATAGAAGGAAAGTACTTCAACATCATCAAGGCAATATACTGCAAACCCAAAGCCAACATTATATTGAATGGGGAAAAACTGCAAGAATTTCCGCTACAGTCAGGAACAAGACAAGGATGCCCACTATCACCACTCCTTTTCAATATAGTCCTTGAGACTCTTGCTGCAGCAATCAGACAAGAGAAGGAAATCAAAGGAATCCACATAGGAAGAGAGGAAGTAAAATTATCCTTATTCGCAGATGACATGATCCTTTATCTGGAAGACCCAAAGAACTCAACCAAAAGACTTCTGGAGCTGATTAACGAATTCAGCAAAGTCGCAGGTTACAAAATCAACCTAAAGAAATCAGTGGCCTTTCTTTATGCCAACAACGAATCCACAATGAAAGAAACAAAAACAATTCCATTCACTATAACCTCAAAACCAATAAAATACCTAGGAATAAACCTAACCCAAGATGTAAAAGACCTCTACAACAAAAACTATAAAACATTAAAGAAAGAAATAGAAGAAGACCTTGGAAGATGGAAAGATCTCCCGTGCTCATGGATAGGCAGAATAAATATCATCAAAATGGCCATTCTGCCAAAACTGATCTATAGGTTCAATGCAATTCCCATTAAAATACCAGTGACATTCTTCAGAGACCTAGAAAAATCAATCATGAACTTCATATGGAGAAAGAAAAGACCTAGAATAGCCAAAGCAATTCTCAATAACAAGAAACACACAGGAGGCATTACAATCCCAGACTTCAAACTATACTATAGAGCAATAGTAGTAAAAACAGCATGGTACTGGCACAAAAACAGATATACTGACCAGTGGATTAGAATAGAAGATACAGAAACAAACCCACACATCTTTAGTCAATTAATCTTTGACAAAGGGGCCAAACACATACGCTGGAGAAAAGACAGCCTTTTCAACAAGTGGTGCTGGGAGAACTGGCTATCCATTTGTAAAAAGATGAATCTAAACCCCTATATCTCACCTAACACAGGAATCAACTCAAGATGGATCAAAGACTTAGAAATTAGACCTGAGACTGTGAAGTTAGTAGAGGAGAACATAGGTTCAACACTACAACATATTGGCACAGGCAGTAACTTTCTCAACAAAACTTCCAAAGCTCAGGAAATTAAAGCAAGAATAAACAAGTGGGATAACATCAAACTAAAAAGTTTCTTCTCATCAAAGGAAACTATCAATAACCTAAAGAGGAAGCCTACAGAATGGGAAAGGATCTTTACCAGCCACCATTCTGATAGGGGGGCTAATATCCAGAGTATACAAAGAGCTCAAAAGACTCTACACTAGCAAAACAAACAACCCAATCAAGAAATGGGCAAATGAACTAAATAGACACTTCACAAAAGAAGAGATACAAAGGGCTAATAGATACATGAAAAGATGTTCTTCATCACTGGCCATCAGGGAGATGCAAATCAAAACTACACTGAGATTCCATCTAACCCCAGTCAGAGTAGCAAGCATAAAGAAATCAAACAACAACAAATGCTGGCGAGGATGTGGGGAAAGAGGAACTCTTTTACACTGTTGGTGGGAGTGCAAACTAGTTCAGCCACTATGGAGATCTGTGTGGAGATTCCTAAGAAAGGTGGGAATAGATCCACCATATGATCCAGCTATACCACTCCTGGGTATCTTTCCAAAGGGGTTGAATTCAGAGAAATACAGCAACATATGCATACCTATGTTCATAGCAGCACAATTTGTAATAGCCCAAATATGGAACCAACCCAGATCACCATCAACAGATGAATGGATAGCAAAACTGTGGGAAATACACACAATGGAATTCTATTCAGCCATAAAGAAGAACAAAATTATATCATTTGCAAGAAGATGGAAAGCCCTGGAGAGCATCATGTTAAGTGAGATCAGCCAAGCACAGAAGGAGAAGATACATGTTTCCTTTAATATGCCCAAACTAGAAAACACAAAGGATACCAGTGGGACTCCAGATATTAGAGGGGAAATACTAGCTAAGTTTTAATGGAAAGATAGGAGAGGAGAAAGGCCGATCTTGATTAATGAGGGTCTACACCTGAACATGTGTAAAATTATGAATAAGACATGGTTAACCTGGACAACCATTGGTGGGAGGGGGGAAGAGAAAACGGGGGCGGGGGGGAGAGGGCACCAAATATAGTGTAAATGTATACTATTTATGTTCAATAAAAATTGTTAAAAAAAAATAAAATAAAAAATAAAAATAAATAAAAATAAATAAAAAATTTTAAAAAGGGCTGGAGATTTTGGGGCAGACCACTCCAATTAACTGAACCACTTGTTCAGCAGCTCATAAATCTGGAAGTGACCATAGAAGCTTTTTTTTTTAGAAATAGAACAATGGAGACAGGCTATGGATGCCAAAGTGACATGGAGAACAGAAAAGCTCTGAGCCACTTTAGCATGCAGGGCCAGCCACCTGAAGCAGCCCTTGGAGCTCTGCGGCTGGCTGGTTGTTGTTTTTTGTTGTTGTTGTTGTTGTTCCCTCTCTCCCTTAAATATTCAAGAAGGGTTCCAGTGGCCACTGCAGCAACCTGGCTAGGGGCAATTTCTTTCTTCCCTCTATTCTGGATCCTCCTGGAGGAGATCATAGAGCTGCCTGCAAGTTCCTTCCACATCACTGATGACATTATCCCCTGTAATTCAAGTTATAGGCACACGTGTTATACACGACATGTATACTGTCATTTAAGATTCCAGCAGCAGTAATCCAAAAGCAGACTGTAGGGCAGGCTTGCACAAACAGGAAAAGACACTAGCTGCGGATGGAACCTGGGAACATTTTACCTCTGAGCTATAACCCCAGACCTTTTAACTTTGAAACAGGGTCTTGCTAGGTTGCCAAAGTGTACTCAAACTTGTGGTCCTCTAGTCTCGGCCTCTCAAGTACTGGGATTACAGGCATGCGCCACCATGCCTGGCTAGGACCTTGCTTTTTGTTTATCTAGCTAATCAATTAATTTGCAGTACTGGGGATGGAACCCAGGGGCATTCTACCTCTGAGTTACACCCCCCAGTCCTATTTTTTTTCTTATTATTTTGAAACAGGGTCTCACTAAATTGCAAAGGGCCTAAGTAGCTGAGGCTGTCTGCAAACCACAGATCCTCCTCTCAGCCTCCCAAATACTGGGATTATAAGTGTGCGCCACCACACCCAGCTGAACCTTGCTTTTTGAAATAAGGTTATAGTTGAGGTTTCTCTCCTCTAATCCACTAATCAAAATTTCTGCGAGTTAAGGCCGGGCGTGGTGGCACACGTTTGTAACCCCCGAGCTTGGGAGGTGAAGACAGAAGGATTGCACTGGTTCGGAGCCAGCCTCGCTGGCTTAAGAGACCCTGTTTCCAAATAAAAAAAAAAAAACATAAAAAAATAGGTCTGGGCGTGAAGCCCAGAGGTAGAAGGGCTTCCAGGAACCCCAGTACCACCAAAAAAAAAAAAAAAAAAATTCTGCGAGTTACAAATTTCCACACCATTTTAATTTTGCTCATATAAAGAAAACTTATTTAGGACTCTTGGTGTACTGCCTTTTAAGAACTCAAAGTGAAGAAATCTTTGAAATAATCAATAAACATACATCATACTATATAAGAATACTAATTTTCTTAACTAGAATTTGCAAAATTGGAAAAAAGTACATAACACTAGCAGGGAATTTAACTATTTTCCAAAGGAAAAAGAAAAGGCTAGCGAGGAAAAGAGTAATTCGTATGGGGCATTCCATAATTGCAGTGCATACAAGCAACCTGTGTTTTTGTGAACTTGCGTACAGTGAAATTATTTTACATAAGGAATTTGTGTGTGTGTGTGTGGTTTTTACATAAGGAATTTTTTTTGTGTGTGTGGTACCGGAGGTGGAACCCAGGGGCTTTTCTACCTCCGGGCTATACTCCCAGACCTATTTTATACTATATTTGAAATCAGGGTCTCACTAAGTTGTTGAGAGCCTAAGTAGCTGAGGCTGGCTTCGAATCTGTGCGGTCTTCCGGCCTCAGCCTCCCAAGCACTGGGATTACAAGCGTGCGCCACCACACCCGGCTATATCAGGAATCTTTTGAGAATTTTTAGGTGTGTGTGGTGGTGCACACTTGTAATCACAGTACTCTGGAGGCTAAGACAGGAAGACTGGAGGTTTGCAGCCAGCCTCAGTTACTTAGGGAGGCCCTTTGCAACTTAGCGAAACCCTGTTTCAAAATAGATAAAAAGTAGGGCAGGGTATAGCTCAGAGGTAAATGTCCCTAGGTTCACTCCCCAGTATCACACAAAAATAAAAAATAAAAATAACATAGGGCTGGGGTTATAGCTCAGAAGTAGAATACTCCAAAATTTGATCCCTAGTACCATAAAAAAATTTTGCATGTATATGTGATACCAGGGATTGAACCAGGGGCATTTTACCTCTAAGCTACACTTCCAGCCCTATTTTATTTTATTTTATAACAGGGTCTCACTAGGTTAATGATAGTAGAGTCTTACCACTTGCTGAGTCTCTCCTTGAACCTGCAATCTTCCTCCTATCTCAGCCTCTCAAGTACTGGGGTTACAGGCTTGCACCACCACACCCTGCTACATCAGGAATCTTGCTGATGAAATATGCTTGTTACAATAAAACCATCCCCCTAGAGTAGTAGTATACATAACTCTAACATTCCTGTCAATTCTTAGCATGGATGTAAATAGTAAATAAAGTCTTAAATAAAACTCATCATAGACTCACATTAGGTAAATAATTTAATGATGACAGAACATTCAAATTTCTTTGTACACAATATTTCAAGTTGTTATATTTTTGTTTTGCATACAAATCCAAAGTGGCACAAATTGTACCCAGATATTTAACCACAAATTAAGCAAACAATAAAAAACTTCTGACAGGTTTCTCTTCCTCACTTCCACCTGCTTCAGAATTTCTATCGAGGAGATTAGTTAATGGGTGACCTGTGAGAAGGTTTACTGTCCACTGGGCTAACTTGGACCTGCTCCTGGCACCAGGCAGGTGGCTGTGGATTCTTAAGTGGCTCGCTTCTTGCTAAAAGCCGGCCCCATTTTCTATTTTGCTTCAATTCAGGTTTGTTCAAATGAAGCACCGTTCAGTAGCTACTGACCCTTTAAGTACAGAGAAAAAAATAAAGTAGAAAAATGGTTTCTCATAAAGAAAAAGTGAAGAGGACCAGCTGTACAGCTGTGTAGCACATCAGGCCCGACAGGCACCCTACCCTGAATATCCCCGGCTCTCGCCTCCCTGTCTGGCAGCGCCCTCCTCTTGATGCTTCTGCTGAGGCAGCAGAGGCTTGCCAGACAGCAGAAAGTGTAAGGAAAGGCTCACTCAAATCATCGGCTTGTGCTTGACTTCGGCTTTATAGGCTAAGAACACTTCTTACTGTGAGTACCCCTGCTGGTCGTGGAGCACCACAGAATGATGGGACTGACTTTAGTGGTGACAAGAATGACCTCCTGTCCCATAAGGCTAAACAGCAGCTACCCAGCCCAAGTCTGTGGAGACCAGACAACTGGGGTTTATTCGGATTAGTGCATATACACATACACCTACTTAACCAAATTGCTCTTATGTTCCACTGTTTTACAGTCACACCCTATCTATAGTCATCACTAAAATTCACTGATTGCCAGTCCTAAATGTATAAGGCCCCAACATCCACAGAGCATGGCAAGAAGCTGATCCCCAGGTGACTTCAAGATGGGTCAGCCCCGACATCACTCCATGTGCAGTGTGAGCACCCAGCTCTTCCTAGGTCTGCCTGGGTGAAGAGGGCTACACAGTGAATACTATTCCCTGATCATCAAACGGGGCAAAGGCTCCTCTTGGCTTTGGCACTCTGATCCCTAAAAGGGCACTTGGTTGGTGAAGGCAGAGGACAGTGAATGGTCCAAAATGAGATTAGCAGCCCTGGATCTGGGCCAACAGAATATCCTGGATTCCTACCCAGGCCATGACGCAGAGACAGAATTAGGCAGGAGCTGCTGTCAGCCACACAGGTCATCAAAGCAGAGCAGCACGGCACAGCCCATCCCCTTGGCCCCTTCCTCAATCTACAGCCCAGCACAGGGAAAGCTCTTTGAAAAAGAAGTAGGTGAGGACAACCACTGCTTCCCAAAGGCCTGGTTATACCTAGAGATGTAGTCAAACCCACCTACAAAATGAATGGCACTATTGTTAGAGTAGAACATCTTGGGAAAATCCAGGATGCCTACCCAGGAACTTTACTAAGAATATGGAAGCCACACCAGTATGCAGGTATGCAGGTATATTCTCTCAAAAATCTAGATGGATATTTTAGTTTCCAGGTAATATATGAAAACTTTAACATTTAAGTACATAGGTACAGCAGACCTTAAGAGAGACCCTACATCTAGAATGGGTTAAGCCGTTAAGCAATCGTGGATAACCCTCTTCATAAAAAAAAAAAAAAAAAAAGGCTGCCTCTGGGTTTTCAGATATTTGAGATTAAACATAGAACCACACTGTGTTTTCCTCAACATATAACTATCTAAACTAAATGTACACAAACAGGTTTATGCAGAAATAAAGCCCTGATGGTACTAGATTCAGCCTTTCAAGCTGGGTGTGTAGCCCTGCCAGTCACCTTGTATAATTCCACCAAGGGCAAAAGCAGCAGCCTTTCTATTTTAACACAGTTGTGGGCAGAAGTTATATGATGTAAATTAGAGGTCCTTCCATAAAGTTTAAGACTTTGGGTAGAAGAAGGGAAGATGAAGACAAAATCCCAAGAAATCAAAATAATTCCACGTTGTTCTTGTAGTCTGTGAAGCCCTGAGATGAACAGCAGTCCTCAAACGCTTGGATCAGGCCCACCAGGACACTTCAGTACGCCTCCACCTGGCTCATCATCAACTTCCTGCTGTATTCATAGGCCAAGAAGAGTGACCCATTGGCAGGGAATGCACGAATCATAGTAGGTTTCAGTCCAGAATATAAGGCTGTTATTCCTACAAGACATAAGGACAACTAAAGATTGTGACAATTCCCTGCCCCTGGGATCACCTCACACAGCTGCACAAAGTATATTTGCACTTGCAAATCCAAACAATAGTATAAAAACCCAACAAGTGATGGAAGGGTTTGCTTCCAGGTTTTCTTAAATAGGCTAACAGAAAGAAGACAAGGATCAGGTCCCATGGCAAAGCTGACTGATGCTCAGGAAACCAATTCCATAACTGGTTAACTCCTAGAATACAGAGTGCAGAGCTGAGGCCCAACATGGGTAGGCAGAGGTGGCAGCAGGATTGCCAACACTGACATAGAGACCCATTTCTCAGCGAGCTCCACTCAGCATGTCAATGAGGGCAGAATCAGAGACGGGAAGCACACATACTCTGTAAAACCATAAAGTGTCATTCAAACTAAAGGCCAGTTACCATTCATAATATATAAGATGTCTGTGCTCTTTTTGTGTGTGTGGGTCTTGGGATAAAACTCAGGGGCATTCGACCTCCAAGCTAGACCCCCTGACCTATTTTTTACTCTTTAATTTGAAAGAGGGTCTAAGTAGCGGGGTGTCTCACTAAGTAGCCGAGGCTGTCTGTGAACCGCGATTCTCCAGTCTTAGCCCCCCACCCAATGCTGGGATTACAAGCGTGCGCCACCAGGCCCAGCTTTGTGCTCTATTTACAAATTAAGCAAATTTGTCTCTGTGTAATTGGGCTCTTTTAAAAATCAAAACAAGTTCAAAACCCAAGTTTTGACATGTATAGTAGATGCTGGAAAGACAGGTTTTTACTCACTGCCTGCATAAAGCTGACTTTATACAGACATTACCTAAAGTCTATATCAGTCTACAAAACTAAAAATTTAGAGTGAATCACCTTCAGAAGGCATTCAGTCCACTTCTGATTCCAGAATTCTTAGTATTAAGGATGTTGAACAATTTTTAAAGCCCTTAGTTTAAAGCTCCTGTTAGAAATAATCTTCTTTAATACCTATATTACATAAAACAGGTGGTGCTGACTTCAAAAGATCTATCCCCATAGACAAAGTCCCTAACTGTAATCCCAGCACCTGGAAGGCTGAGACAGAAGGATCACAGGCTCAAGGCCAGCCTCAGCAACTCAGAGAGACCCTCAGTAACTTAGTAAGACTCTATTAAAAAAAAAAAAAAATATATATATATATATATGTGTGTGTGTGTGTGTGTGTGTGTGTGTGTGTGTGTGTGTATGTATGCCGGGTGTGGTAGCGCATGCTTGTAATCCCCATGCTTGGAAGGCAGAGACAGGAGGATAGTGCTGGTTTCAATCCAGCCTCGCTGGCTTAAGAGACCCTGTTTCCAAATAAAAAATATAAAAATAGGTCTGGGAGTGTAACCCAGAGGTAGAAGAGTTTCCAGGAACCCCAGTACCAAAAAAAAAAAAAAAAAATATATATATATATATATATATATATATATATATATATATGTATGAATGTATATATGTATATATGTATGTATATATGTGTGTATATATCTGTGTGTATGTGTGTATGTATATATATGCATGTATGCATGTATATATGTGTGTATATATATACATATAGATGTATACATACATACATATATATACATACATATATATATGATATATGGCTAGAGTATAGCTCAGAGGTAGAACTCTGGGTTCATTTCCTGGTACTGGAAAAACAATCTTTCCAGGGTATATGGAACAAAAAATCCTGACAAGTACCTGACCAAGGGACTAGGAAAAAAAAAAGATTTTTGAACACTGAATATGAAAAGAAGCAAATCAAGGAGGTTGGAAGCAGAAAGCCGCAAGTGTAGATTAACATGCGGTGCTAGAGAAAGGACCGAGGCAGGGAGCAGAGAGCGACCCTACAGCCACGGAACCTCGACTAGCCCGGCGGCGCAGCCATGATCACACAGCACACACCAACTCTGTTTCTGCCTTTACCAACTCACCTTCGTTTTTCACAACACTAAGAAAGGTTCCAATAAACCCAGCCTGTTTTCCAGACATGGAAAGAACCTGAATCCTGGATTTAATACAGTCCACTGGGTATACAGCAAGCCAGAGGCAAATCCCACCGATTCCACCGCTTAACATCAAAGGGACCGGGCCTGGAGAAGAAAAATACAAAGAGCATTTTACCTCAAAAACAGATGTCCTAGTCATTCCCAGAAGCCAGGAGAAATAGGTGATTTCCTAATGGGAAAATAATCTCTGCATTTCTTCTCCCTCTCAAATGGATCCAGACCAATTAACAAATGTTCTCCCAGTGAAGAAGTATGGGATGTTGTGTTTCAGCCTCTGTGCTGAGGATATTACACAGCCCCGGGAAAGGCACAGCAATCTGCTCCCACAGTATTTTTCAGCACCCAGAAACTTCCCAGTGCCAAGGAGACCTCCCACAAGGAGGGGGCGCACAGAGCAGCTAATCCACAGAACCCCACCATCCGAAAGCAGACACCATCACACCCAAATGTTATTAATGCAAACATATTTACCTAGTTCATCCTTCGATCTCCCTGACGCAAAAAACGTTCGGCTCAGTTCATAGCCACCAAAGAAGAAGAAATAGCCCGGTACTTCTCTAAGTAAAGTGCTTGAGAGTCCATGGTAGAAGCCCAGTGGTCCATCTTTCCCAAGGATACTCTTCACAACAGACCAAACCGTACTAGGAGGGGACAGAATGAGACATAGTCACAGCAGACAGACTGAAAACCAGAACAAAAGCTTTCATACCCAATTAACACACCTGATCAGCCAAGAAAGCAAGTGGTTGATTTGGTAAACAGAAGAACTGAGATTTCTAAGAATAAAAGGTATCTTTCTGGAGGAAGCAAAAAATGTCAGAGAAGCATAGATAGTTATTTTATAACAAGTGTGTTAAGTTACTTTCAGTAAAGACATTTTCTTAAAATAAATGCATGTTCCTAGAAGTCACATTATCCAAGATGTAAAAGAGCTACCCATGTTTTCAATAGTAAATGAATGCAAACTGAAATTACAATAAGGAGTCATCGCAAAACTCAGCCAAAATAAAATAACATTGCATTTGTCCAGTCCCTTACTGCCCTCCACTCTGATCTCTTCAATTTTCAGGTGTGTTTTAGGAGAGTTTACTCTGGTGTCTATGCACTGTTTGGTTTTAGTGTAGAGACATGAACAAAGGAGTACATGTTACTTGAAGGCAAGACAAAAGAAATTCTGAGAGCTAAGCTACAGCCCCTGTGATACTGAGTCTAGAAGAACAGGGGTACAGGGAACTCCTCTGAAGTAGATCAGAGCCCTTCTTCCTGATGGTGTGCACGGCTGGCAGACTTATCCCCACTGAGAACAAGGTGAGAAATCACATGCTTGGTGTGACTTAGAGAATCCCTCCCCTCTCAGCGAATCCCTCTCCTCGCTTTGTTCTGAGAGAGCAGGGGGTGAGGCAGGGAGATGAAGGCTCAAACCCTGAGGGCTTCAGAAAGCTCCATCAGGCACTCTCCACCAGCCAGCCCTTCCTGCAGCACTGCTCCCATTGCATAGGCCCCTGTGACAAAGGAGCCCAGCACACAGCACAGTGAGCCTGCCACCCAAGCAAGGTCTCAGCCCAACCTACTGGGCACTCTGTGTGGCCCTGCTACACCTCAAGAACAAAGCCACCCAGCATTGACCTTCCCGCAAGGTGTTCATCTGCCTAAGCCATTTGGATATAGTCATAACTGCCTTTAAGTTACCTTAAATTACCTCGAAGGCACATGGGAGCAGCTTTCTGGTGCTGTTAGCGTTTCATTTCTTAATCTGGGCACTGGTTTCAAATGTCCCCTCATTTTGGGACTCCATATAGCACTGCACATTGAGGATTTTTGTGTGTGATACAGTGTGTGTATTTCATTAAAAAGTTCTCAAGGTTTACCCTTTTGGACCTTGAGGCAATGAATAACAGATTCAGCTGGTTAAAATGAATCTCAAGCATGCAGGAAATGGCACTATTGAAAGCTCTGTTCTTGCTGAAAGGAGACCGATAACTACAAGTGGCCAATCTGTCTCCTGGTCTTCCCTACAGATTTACAGGCATTGAGCTACAACCACAACATCCTCAAGTAGAATTTCAGGCACCCAAACCGGGCGTGGTGGCGCACGCTTGTAATCCCAGCATTCGGGAGGCTGAGACCTGGAGGATCGCGGTTCACGGACAGCCTCAGCTACTTAGTGAGGCCTTCTGCAACTCAGTGAGACCCGGTTTCAAAATAAAGAATAAAAAATAGGGCAGGGGGTGTAGCTCGGAGGTCAAATGCCCCTGGGTTCCATCCCCAGACCCGCAAAAAAAAAAAAAAAAAAAAAAAAAAAGAACTTCAGGCACCCAGATGTCAAGATAAAACGACCAAGGTCTGTGATTAATAAGAATGATAAACTGCTTTCCAATTCAGGTTAAGACATACACATCTCACAGGGTAATAGGAATCTGTTCACAGCGCTGAGGTAGAATGAGCTGGTCACGGTCACTGTGGGGTAGCTATGCTTACAAGGTTTGAATGAATGTTTCTGAACCTGCCCCCTCCACAGGTACATTTGGAGGACTGGAGAAGACAGAGGAGACAAAGAAAGTCACCATTACGATCTGAGAATCCAGACTGGCACTCAGGAAGGCTGGCATTCACGTACACGGCAAAAGTCACCTCCTGTGTCTCCAAATGTGGCTGAGGATCATGCCTTATGCACCCAAAATGGGTGCTAAAAAGCCCTGGGCTTCTCCACTGCTAGGGTATTAAATATCTGCCCAAGGCATCCTGGGGGTAAGGGAAGTTCACAGACAATCCTTTGAGAAGATTATCCTTGACTATCAGGGCAGTGTTCTAGAAACACAATATTTTGATGCAGATTAATCTATTTCCAAATCTGCCACTAACACAGTAGTAAGTGAACAAAATACTCCACTCCACGGCAACCTAATGTTGGGCCCGACAGTGCTTACTTTTGGCTCTTGGCTATCTTCCCTGATGTCTCCATTTCATACATGGTCTGCAGCCGGCACTTCACGAGCTCGGTGGGGCAGAGCACCAGCGCAGCAAAGGCGGAAGCGAAGGACCCGGCCGCCGCGTTCTGCAGGTCACTGAAAGCACACAACGGAGAGGCCTCCTCATCAGAGAGCTGTTCCCGAGTGCTGGCTGCGGTGCAGGAGAGGGAGTGTGGGGGTCGAGGGAGACTGGCACATGCTGGTGCATCTAAGGACCAGCGTCTGCGTGACGGTGCTAGGAATCCAGCCCAGGTCCACCCAACTGCCACAGCCATGTCAAGTTGGTGTTTTTCTTTTTTTTGGCAGGGGAAGAGGGGGAATACTTGAGATTGAATATAGGGGCAATTCTATCTCCAAGCTACATCCCCAGCCTGCTTGCTTGCTTGCTTGCTTTTTTTTGAAACAAGGTCTTGATAAGTTGTTGAGAGACTGGCTAAGTTGCTGAGGCTGGTCTTGAACCTGTGATCTGGTCTCAGCCTCTCAAGTATGTGCTACCATACGTGACTCATGCTGTTTTCATTAGGCACAGTGCTGTGCTTGAATGATTGTGTTCCACCCCGAGTTCATGTACCCCTCAGCGTGTATGTGTTTGGAGAAGGGAGAGGGATCCTTGAGAGGCAACAGGCAGAGAGGAGGTCATGAGGGTGATACCTTCGTCTCAGGACTAGTGACTCTACAAGAAGGGACTAGAGTTTGTGTGAACTCCTCCCCCCCCCCTTCCCCTCCCTCCCTATGTTAAGATAAAGCAATCTACGAGCCAGGAAGCAAGCCCTCACCAGACAACCTCCTGGCACCTTCATCCTGGACTTTCCAGACTCAGAACTGTGAGAAACTTGTTATTTAAGCTACTCCATCTACTATACTGTGCTAAGACACAGCAATACAATACAATACAAGCTAAGACACAGTGACATACAGAACAAAGCCAAAAAAACCTGAAGGAGAGGGGGGAAAATTACCACCCCAAACAAGCACTACTAATACTTCAATGTATTCACCAATAAGAACTAAATAAAATTAGGTTCTGAGGCTGTCCTTCCTGCCCCAAGTCCAGCCTGGAGCACCCAGACATGCAATGGAACTGCCACAGATGAAAGTGCAGAATAAATGTTCAATGAGAAGTTCCTGCAGCCGGGTGTGGTGGTACACACTTGTAACTCCAATATTTGGGAGGCTGAGACAGGAAGATCACAAGTTCAAAGCCAACCTCGGCAACTTAGCAAGGCTCTCATTAATCTAGTGAGACCCTGTTCGAAATAAGAAATAAAATTGGCCTGAGGGTACAACTCAGAGGTATAATGCCTGTGGGTTCAACTCTCAGTCCCAAAAAAAAAAAAAGGTTCCTGCAAAAAGATGATTTCCCATTTCAGCTGATGACCTCCTGCTACAATCTGAGTGGTCCCCAAAGGTTCACGTGTTGAAGTCTGGTCTCTAGCCTGGTGGTGTTGAGCTGTGGATGAGTGGAAGGTGGTCAGATCACTGGGGGCCCTTCTGCCCTCGGAAGAGATTAATGTAGTTCCTGCAGGATTCTAGTTAGTTCTCACAAGAACAAACTTGTTATAAATAGAGCAAGCCTCTGCATCTCTGGCTTCCTGGACACCGTCTCTTCCTCTCACACAAACTTCCACCATGACGCTATCTGCCTCATTGTAACATCGCCAGGAGACCCCACAGGAGCTGAACAGATGTGGTATGGAGCTCTTGAGCCTCAGAAACTGTGAGTTAGATAACCCTCTCTTCTTTATACATCATCCAGCCTCTGGTATTGTATAGCAAGAGTGGACTGCAATGCCTCCTCAGCCTCAGAAACACAGGGACAGAGTGCCTCCAAGGTGGGCGAGGCCAGTGGAAGTCTGCATACTCAGGGGGTTTAGGTGAAAGAGATAAGCTGGCAACATCAACTAGACAGAGAGATGAGTGCACACAAATACAAAAAGAGAAGCCACAGTCAGCAGCAGGGCTGTGAAACTAGAATCCAGTGAAAGTTCAAGGAGGTAAAGTCTGAGCAACTTTTTTCAGAAAGTCAGAAAGACTTCTCTGAGAAGTCACAGGGATCATAAAAGAAACCCCCAGCCGGGTGTGGTGGCATGTACATATAATCCCCAGACTTGGGAGGCTGAGACAGGAGGATTGCAGGTTTGCAGCCAGCCTCAGGAACTTAGTGAGGTCCTCTACAACTTGGTGAGGCCCTGTTTCAAAATTTAAAAAATAAAATAAAATAGGGACAGGGGTGTAGCTCAGAGAATGCCACTGGGTTCAACCCCTACTACTTACTACCAAAAAAGACCCCTTGCAGCTCTGGAGAGTGTCTGTGGCATTTGGGGTGGTGCAACCCTTCACTGGGCAGGAAAGACTGGACTGGCTCCCTGATTACCCATTAAGTGCGTCTTCTGCGGTTGCTAGACAGCAAAGACCAACCACCCTTACAGAGGGCAAAAATGTTCCCAAGGGGACCTACCACATTTGATGACCCTAAAGGCTGGCTAGTATCAAATGCTAATATAAAATCAAGGCCCCTCCAGTCTTGGCCCTGTTTTCCTGGCCCCTGGTGGCCAGATCCAGGCCTGAACTGGCCTCTGGCATAGCAGGTCTCAGGAGAGTTCTCTTGGTGGGGGCTTTCTTTCAGCAGGAAGAAAGACTTCCTTGCAGCACAGACTTCCTTTTGACCATAGAGAATTCAGCCTAAGACCCTGAGCAAAGGAGAGCTAGCCAGGCCCATAGGTGTGCACACGTGCCTTCAGGTGTGCAGGAGCGTCCGCACTGCTCACTGCGCTCCCCCTCCTCATGTCATTCCCTTTGGTTAAAAAAAACCAAAGCTTAAAACACTTTGTTGTCTTTTAGGCAGCCTGTAGATCAATGTTTGGTTTCCCTCAGGGACTCTCTGTCAACCTGCTGGCAGGTAATCTTCAATTAGGGTTATTAACCAGAGACTGCCAAGTTTGCCGGAACAAAGGTAGCAGTCAATAAAAGTGGAAGTCGATAGAAGCTCGGGTGCAGGGATGGCTCAGACCAACACTGAGCACCACATTGTGCAAGAACGAGGACAGATCAGACTGCAATGGACTTTGGCTTTCCAATAAATACTATCCTCCACTAGTGCGCAAAACGAGACGTGTAGGCCCCAGGTTCTACGTGCAGCATAAACGTGTAGAATGGAATTGAAGGGTCACTAGGCGTAAGATGGAGTTTTGTAAGAATCATCTGTTTGTCATCTATTCAGCAGAAAACATAACCTGAGCACTTCTGCTGCGTAAGACCTGGTTCAGCCAAAAGTCAGGCAGAACAGCACTCTAGTTATGATGAAGCTGGGAACAGACAAATATTTACGATGTGATTGCAGAAAATCACAGCAGGTTCTCACAAGCGGTTCTTTCCTTTCACCCCTTTGGTAAATCCTCTCTCTAGATCCAACCCCTATAAAACATTCTAGAGCCCGAACTGTGGCCTAGCAGAAAGAAGACTGGGCAGAGAGGAGCTCATGCCACATGGGCTGCAGTCCTTGGCTAGAAATGACCTGTCAATGTTCTGCACCTCAGCTTCCCCATGCCTAGACAGATGAGGACACCTGCTCTGCTCCTCTCACAGAGTCTTGTTGAGGGCCATGCAGACATGACATGCAGGCCAGGATTTAGAAGACTCTAGGCACCATTTCCCCAGGGACATTCTACTTCTCTATTTTAATTTTGAAATAGGGCCTCGCTACGTTGATGACAGTCTCACTACTTGTTGAGGCTGTCTTTGAACATGCAAACCTCCTGTCTCAGCCTCCCAAGTACTGGGATTATATGCGTGCAACACCACGCCCAGCTTACTAAAGAACTTTTAAGCCACAAATTAAATGCCACATAAACTACCTGAAATAAACAAGCCCAGCGTGATTCTCCATGAGAGAGAGACATGAAGCACCCCAGCCCTCCCTGGGGGTGCAGACTCAGGCTTCTGGTGATAGCACAGGAAAACACCACCCCACAAACCACGTTATTCCCCATCAGAAAAGTGCTGTGCCTATAACAGTCTTCACTCATTCGCTGTCTGAGGAATGTGGAGGGGCAGGCAGAGACAGATCCCTCCCAGTTTTGCTCACAGAAAAGTTGGAAATCACTGTCTATGGTGCTTGGAGCAGAAGGCCCACTCTGCTCAGAGCACCTCATGCGGGTGCTCACTGTTCCCCTGGCCTCTGGCCCACGCTGTGCTTCACTTAGGAGGCTAAGGGAGAACCAAAGCCCAGGTCCCCATCCATGGACTGTCTCTCCCACAGGAGAGAGCACTCTGCTCATCTGAAACATATGCTCTGGAAGGCACACAAACACCAGGGCAGTTCCTCCCCAGCGGCGGGCCATGAGCAAGTCTCCTTTGCCAATGTCTATGTCCTCCTCAAGGTTTATACCATAACAACATATGACATCATAAAAAAAAAAAGAAAGCTGCCATGGTGGCACAGGTCTATATTCCCAGTACTCAGGAGGCCGAGACAGGAGGATCACAGGTTTGAAGCCAGCCTCAGCAACTGAGTTAGTCCCTCTGCAACTTAGCAAAACTCTGTTTCAAAATAAAAATAGAGTTGGGGTGTGGCTCAGAGGCAGAATGTCCCTAGGTTCATTCCCAGTACCACACACGCACAAAAAAATATATATGATCATAGAATGGTGGTTTTTTTAATTTTTATTTATTTATTCTGCAGGTACTGGGGATGAAACCCAGGGGCATTCTACCTCTGAGCTACATCCTTGGCCCTATTTTTTTATTCTTTATTTTGAAACAGAGTCTCACTGAGTTGCAAAGGGCCTCACTAAGTATACCTAAGGCTGTCTGTGAACCACTATTCTCCTGTCTCAACCTCCCAAATGCTGGGATCACAAGCATGCATCATCACACCAGGCTACAGTGTTTGTTTGTTTGTTTGTTTGTTTGTTTGTTTGTTTTGGTGATACTAGGGTTCCTGGAAACCCTTCTACCTGCGGGCTACACTCCCAGACCTATTTTATATTTTTTATTTGGAAACAGGGTCTCTTAAGCCAGCAAAGCTGGCTTCGAACCAGCATGATCCTCCTGTCTCCGCCTTCCAAGCGCGGGGATTACAAGCGTGCACCACCACACCGGGCCTACAGTGTTTTTTTAAAAAAATGCCGTGTCAGCCTCCCAACTCACCTCAGCTTCGCCTGCCTGTCCAGTCCTACGACTCTCCTCACCACCTGCTGGCAGAAGCCATAGCACATGAAGAGCACGGAGTTCTCTGCAATGTTGGCGATGAGTGCTGGGCTCGTGCCCTTGTAGAAGCCGCGGAGGCCCACCTGGGAGTAGGTCTTCAGGCAGCAGTCAGTGAGGCCCCGGTACAGATCAGGGAAGGTCTGCATCTTCACCTTCATCGTGTCGAAGGGCTGCCCGGTCAGCACACATGCCGTGCCACCTACAAGCAAGACAAGTCTTCCTAGCACAAGAGTGCATTTCTTTCAGCTTCCAAGGCACAAGGGCCGGGTGGCCCACCTCCACAATGACCTCCGCCTCAGCTCCTCCTGTCCCTGTCCCACCAAGACTTCTGGTTTAGTCCAGTTAACAACTTACAGAGGGTCCCAGCTGTGCCTGGCACCCACATCCCATCCCAAAGGGGCTCCCACTCAAGGGGAGAGCCATGTGCCCCACAGTCGAGGTTCCAAGCTGCCCAGGCCAACAGGGCCAGAGGGACATGGACTGGAGCCTGGCTTTCTGTGAGGTCATAGGCAGGAATGCAACCTCCCAGGCCTATATCAAAGCTGGTGGGAGGTTAAATAAAAATGGAAAAATGGAGGAGATGGTTTAACATGGCACCTGCTATACAAGTGGTTAATACACAGCGTGCCTGTGTGTGAGACAGAAGCTATACAGAAGGGAGGGGAACCTGGGAAGCAACTATTATTCTTCTTTGCCTAGTGCCCCATGGTATGATGATGATCAGAAAAATAAGAGAGCCCTCGGTACCAGATGGAAACAGGAGCCTGGTTAATTAGTCCCTGAAGAGCTAAATATTTGATCCTATGGAAAAACCTCTTTAATTTTAATTCTACCAATTAGTGATTTGTATTTAGATAGGTAATGGACTGAAATTTACCTTTGTATGGCATACATGAAGTTTACCTGTGCTCAGTATAAATCCTTTATGTGCTTTTGTACTGTAAGAATACCAAATATACAAAGTGAAAATTGCACTGGATTGCTCCAGTAGGAATCCTAAATATAAGGAATGCAACAAGTTCTAACCACCCCAATAGCACCAACATTTATGGAGCTGCTACTCATTAACATTTACCATCCTTCTGGGACTGAAAGTCTCCATGTCTCAGATGTTCCCTGCTTATGTTAGGAAATAGCGCCAGCAAGCCAGGCGTAGAGGCACATGCCCAGAATCCCAGTACTTGGGAGGCTGAGATAAGAGGATCACAGGTTCAAGGACAGACTCAGCAAGTCAGCAAAACCCTCAGCAACTTAGAGACCCTGTTTCAAAAAAAAAAAAAAGGTGGGGTGAAGCCAGGCATAGTGGTACATGCTTGTAATCCTAGTACTTAGGAAGCTGAGACAGGAGGATCACAGTTTGAGGACAGCCTCAGCTACTTAGTTAGGCCTTCTGCAACTTAGTGAGAACTTCATTTCAAAATAAAGAATAAAAAATAAGGCTGGGGGTGTGGATTGGCAGTAAAATGCCCCTGGTTCCATCTCTGGTATCACAAAAGGGGGGACTGAGGTGTAGCTCAAAGGTAGAATGGCCCTGGGTTCAATCTCAAATACCATTAAAAAAATGGAAAGAGCACCAGCATGTGATGCTGCTGCTAAAGCTTCATTAAAATTAAAGAAAAGGGCACATAAAATACTTAAGAACTAGAGTTTCATCAGCTTCCTAACTTTGATATGATATAGCTATTCCCTCTAAGTTGTGAAAAGGAGACCTGGGGTCTGGCCACTGATAATGACTCCATTACTTAGTGGCAGATAAACTGACATTTCTTTTCTTTCTTTGTGTGTGTGTGTGTGATACTGTGGATTGAACCCAGGGCTACAAACCAGCCCTATTTTTTTTTTTTTTTTTTTTTTTGTGGTACTGGGGTTCCTGGAAGCCCTTCTACCTCTGGGCTATACTCCTAGACCTATTTTTACATTTTTATTTGGAAACAGGGTCTCTTAAGCCAGCACACGCGGCTGGCTTCGAACCTGAGCGATCCTCCTGTCTCTGCCTCCTAAGCGCGGGGATTACAAGCATGCGCCACCACGCCCGGCTCCAGCCCTATTTTTTTTATTACCCTTTATGAAACAGGGCCTCACTAATGAGCTGAGGCTGGCTTGCAAACTTCAATTCACCCACCTCAGCCTCCCAAGTACTGGGATTACAAGCATGCACCACTATGCCCAGTTTATAAACTGACATTTCTGAGGACTGAGAACTGTCTGGTCTCTTCTTTGAAGCAACCAAAAAAGTACAATCTGTTATCCTACCACCACCATTCGCTTCTTCTGGGGGAGTAATGATTCACCTCCACTTTGTCTTGCCAAATTTCTCCAGTTCTGAATTTGTGGAATAAAATTTATTATGATTTTTTCTATAATTAATTTAAAATGTTCTCTGCTAGGCACTGCTAGACTAAAATGAGATCGAAAGTACAGGAAAGTAATCTACTTATTCCAAAAGAAGGTGTGACTGTCAGAATTTTTAATCTCAATATTCTAGATGCAGATAAGTGTCATAAAGCCTTTAATTCAGCACATGAATACTTGAGCTGGAGAGTTTCCACATCTGAATTCCACCAGCCTGAGCAATGCCAACATTGCCAAGCTACAATCAGGCATCCGCTATGTACTCATTACAGCTGCATTTCCAATGAGAAGGCGAAGGCTTATGAACATCCAATTTAACTCCTGCCCTGCAGCCCTGGAGAAGCACTTGCTTCCTGTGTAACGTAGCCCATAGCACGGGGTTTCACCTCCTAGAAGTGAAGAGTATTCAGAACACCAGCACCAGAGGCTTAGACCCACACCTGGCAGGTTCTCAGAGTCCTATTTAGTCAATAGAGCCAGGAACAACCACAGGGATAAAATATTTTGCTACCTGCATAGAAATCAGACTTCTTACCATGTTATTCTGCTGGGAAGACAAGTGAAAACAGCCTCTATGTCTTTTGGGGTGCCACTGGTGGTCCTGCACCTCCTTCTGAGAAAAGAGTGCTTGCAAAAGGTGTGCATGCTGCCAGGCCTTCATATACAGGCAGCTAAGGACTGAAGTGACCAGTCAGGACGGGGACAGTGTCATCAGGGAAAAGACAGCTTGCAGGGAGGACAGGCAGGTAAAACTCATGCCTCTCAATCAATGACAGTACATGCCAAGGAACTGTATAGTTTTTTAAGATCTCCCACCAGGAAAAAGTTTGTAAATTGTTTTCCATTTTGGCACCTGAAAAGATAAAGTTCACAGATCTAAAATATTGCATCCCCAACAGTATGTTGATAAGGTGTGTTCAACGGAGCCACGAGCACAGGAGCTACGACAGGATGTAAAGATGTGAAGCTACTGCCTCTTAAAGTACTACCTGGCTGCCCTTTACGGTGACCTGGGCTCCATGCTGCCTCCCTTCAGTAGTTACCCAGTGATCTATCTGCATGAAATCCTCTCCATCCTACCTGCCTCCCGCTCTAGCTCCATTCCTGGAATCTCCCCTACAGTGAATGCAGACAGCGATAATGACAACCTCTTGGCACTTCAGAGAAGTGCTGGAGCACACCTATCTGGCAGCAGCTTTGTTTAAAAGAAAAAGGAGCAGCACAGAGAACACATCCATGCTCTGCCCATGTCCTCAGACCACAGCCCGCTCTGCACTTCTGATGAACTGCTTCTGTGGGTGGGCTGTGGTCATGAAGCACTAGGGTTCTCTGCTCCTGGCAGAAAAATCCTACAGTCCAGCAGCTCACACGTCCATCGAGCTGAGGCTGCAAAGAATCCAAACTATCCCACACCTCCTGGAAGACTACAGATCCACTGGGCAGCACTAAAACAGGTCACCAACACTGGAAAAGGAGCCAGAAAGCCAAATCCTGGCCCTGACACCACACCATCCAGCTGCGTGCCTTCAACAAATCCATCATCCCTCTCTGGGGTTCTTTTCTAGGTAAACAGTGAGCCTTAGAGCTAATGATCTCTAAAGATCATCTTGCTCTGTCATTCAAAGGCTTTGGGGCCCTCGAAAGTGGGACTACTGCTTCCTGTGCACACTCCGGGTGGCTCATGGTAGAATGGAGGTCCTTATGTCACTATTGAGCATCTCCTTGCCCAGACAGGCCTCGACCCATAGAGCCCCTGCCCTGCCAAGGAGCCTGCTGTCCTTGGAACCTACAAAACATGGCACCTCTGCATTGGGATGGCTCTGTGTCTCTGATCACACAGTAAAATACTTATCCACCACTGGCGGGAACATTAACTGTCAGCATGTATAAGGGCCCAACACCTGTTAGCATAATTTTTTTTGGGGGGGGGGGGGTACTGGGGGTGGAGCCCAGGGGCTTTCTACCTCCGGGCTACACTCCCAAGCCTATTTTCTATTTTATTTGGAAACAGGGTTTCACTAAGTTGCTGAGAGCCTCACTCAGTAGATGAAGCTGGCTTTGAACCTGTGCGATCCTCCTGTCTCAGCTTCCCAAGTGCGGGGATTACAAGCATGCACCACCATGCTTATAATCCCCGCCAGTTTAGCATAATTTTTAAAAACTCCCACCAGCTAATGTCTTCTAAACCAGGCTCCCAACAATGCTGTTGCAATTCACAGAAAAACTTAAGTGTAGTGCCCAAATACCTGAATTCACACACACATGAAAGGGTAAGCTTTCTAGTTCTATCACAATCCATGCTGGATCTTTAATAGACTGACTGGAGGACATAAAATGCCAAAAGTTAAGAATCTCTTGTGTGGTTAAATACCCTCCTACTGCAAACACCAGAATACCAGTGCTTTCCTGGGTAAGAGCCAGAGGCCAGTAGATGATCATTCTCCCAGTCAGTGTCCCTCACTGCAGCCTAGGGAACAAGGGGAGGTGACAGTGCCCAGGGGACTAGGGAGCTGCAGCTCTCTTCCACAGAACATGGCCCCAAAGCATGCGGGTAAGAGACCAGACTTTAGTTAGGCCTGCCAGTCCGAATAGAAGACACCTTGTGGTCTCTAACCTGGGACAGAGGCCCTTGCCCCAGGCTCCTTATCAGTGTCTGCAATACTCTCTCTCCAGCCTTACTCATTAGCCTACTTTGGACGACCTTTGGATCAAGAAAAAGTACTTTGTTCTTCTCTAAACAAGGATTGCTTTTCTGCAACTGAACAAAGGACAGGGTGAGAGGCAACAGACCCTAATCACACTTGATCTGTCAACTCAGGAGGTCCCACTGGATAAGCACTGGGCAACCTGTGCCTTTAGCCTCCCCAGCCACCGAGTGGCAAGCATTTTGAGAATCCGCATGCAGGGCCAAGGTGATCTTCCTAACAAGTGGCCTGCGCCAGCACTGGCTCCAGTCTGCCCTCATGCTTATCTTGGTTGACCATTCCGAGCAAATCCCCTGACCAATCCTTTCCCTTCACTGGTTTTAAGAAACAGTAGGATATCAGTATCATTTCTCTTTTTTATTTTTTTAATTTTTGCAGGTCTGGGGATGGAACCTAGGGGCATTGGACCTCTGAGCTACACCCCCTGCCCTATTTTGTATTCTTTATTTATAAAGAGGGTGTCTCACTACATTGCAGAAGGCCTAAATAGCTAAGGCTGTCTGCGAACCATGATCCTCCTGTCTCAGCCTCCCAAATGTTGCATGTGCCACCACGCCCAGCTCTATTTGTTTTTATTATTCTTTATTTTGAAACAGGGTCTCACTAAGTTGCAGAGGGCCTCACTAAGTATCTGAGGCTGGCTGCGAACCTGCGATCCTCCTGAGTACTCTTCTTCCTTTCCCAGCCTCAATAAGAAAACAGTAACCGAGCCAGGTGTGGTGGCACACACCTGGAATTTCAATGCTTGGGAGGCTGAGGCAGGAGGATTGCAGGTCCAAAGACAGCCTCAGCAAACTAGTGAGACTCTCAGCAACCTAGCGAGACCTTGTTTCAAAACAAAAAATAAAAGGAGGGGGTGTAGCTCAAAAGTAGAACGCTCCTGGGTTCAATCCTAGTACCAAAAAAAAAGAAAAAAGAAAAAGCAGTAACTGGCTTTTCCTGGAGTGATGGCACAGTGTTATTACTATACTACAGTGTTACTGCTGTACTACAAAGGATCTGAATACTGCCAAGTTGGGATGGAGTCCAACATCACCTGCATATCTTACCCATGTGACAACATCCAAGTGACTTCATCTCTGGGCTACGTCTTCCAGCAGAACTGGGGACAGTCCCACCGTCTAACTCAAAGTTTTAATATGACAGATACTACTTTACCTTCTGCCATGCTCTGAACAATATTGCACTTTCAATAAATGGATTCACTCTGAGGCTAAGTGTATTACTTCTTGGGCGACAAAGGGAATATTTTCATATCACTTTCACTTGATCTTGCTGAGAAGGTTAGAGAACTGGGTTTTCCCAGGGATTACCTGCAGCCCCCGCCGTGAGGTCGATGGCAGCTTGGATGGCAGGATTAGACTTCATGGTGCCACTGGGCTCTGTGCAAGGCAACTCTCAAGAGCTTAATTAAGATGGGCACCACATATCCCTGAGAGGAAAAAAGAGTTCACCATTAGCCCGGCCTCTGCAGAGCCCATTCTTTACACCCCTGCTCAGTAACTGAACCTGAACTTCCCAGAGCTGGGCAATGTGCTCCTAAGGAAGGAGACTCAAGCTATCAATGCAGCTATGTGATCCACTGCCCCAAAAAAGTTCACACCACAAAATCCTTCCTGAATATGACTGCCCCAAAAAGACTTCAACCACAACCTTTATGAAAACCTTAAAACAAATAAGAAAGTCAACTACAGACACCCCCAGCCACAAGAAAAGACTAGCTTTTCAGAGGCCTGAGTTGAAAGTTCTATCCATTAGGTTCTAAGTCTAGACAGCAGCCTGTGCCAGGTCTGGAAAGGAGCATGTGGGCAGCAGAGATTAAGAGCTCTGCTGAGTCCCATGTACCTGGCTCCACTAGCAAAGTGGTCGCCTGAGCCCCTCGTTGGGAAGTCCTCATCTGTACAAGGTGAATGATTTTAAAAAAAACCATTATAATGCAAAGGTAATCACAAATAGCCACATGGGACTAATGTGAGCATGTATCACATGTTGTTAGTACAAGGTCCAGCACAGAGCAACAACTGTCTGCTCCACCATCCGCTCCAGTGCTCCTCAACGGTGTATGTGCACACAACTCATTTCAGATCTTGTTAAAATGGGAATGCTGATTCAGCAGGCTCAGGTGGGACCAGAGCCTATGGCTGTGACAAGCTTCCAGGTGCAGCTGAGAATGCCTGCCCACCAGCCACACTATAAGATGTAATGCCTGGGCCACTGATCAGTGTCCCAAATTTGCTTAATAAGAACCTACCCGTTAAATATTCAACACATGTTAATATTCAAATTACAAGGCCTCTCTTCATGAAATCTTGATTCATTATATTTGAGTCTGAGTCTAGTGAGTTTGGGCAAACTAGAGTCTATTCCTCCACCTTTAGGCAAAAATCAACAATTGCTGAGGTATGAACTTAATAAATATTGAGCAAGGAAAAAAGGCAGCTTCCTTACACAGAAAAATAAAATAACCAATTTGGCAGCCAACTGTGTATGATTTCTAAACCATGTAATTGATATATTTATGACTACCAAGGAATAATTTTCATTCCCCATCACACTGAGGAGGAGGCTGGTGCACTGTATCAGAGATGAAGGCCAAGGTCCTTTCAAACTTAAACATCAGTAGAAAATAATGATAGCCACTAAGAAGCATTTTCCCAATAACCAAACTTCAAGAATCTGCCTTACAAAAAAAAAAATTAACTAGCAACAATAAAGACACAATATTTAATAAAGCAATTAAGTTCAAAGTGCAAATAGACGGTTTTAATGTGATTGGTAGGCTTAGAGAGAACCAGTACTAGGTTGGTAAAGAGGTGGCCATCCAATTTTCTTAGAAAATTTTATCAGGGTCATAATCCATTCTCCTTTTCCAGAAGGAAAACTGAGGCCAGAGAAAGACAAAGTCTTCTCCAAGGTCACAGAGTCAATGGCATTGAGAAAGCTCAACTTAAAAAAGTCTGTGCCTACAAACCAAGACCTAATTCCAGAGTGTTCCAACCTGGAAGAAAAAAAAATACCCAACTGCATTTCAGGGGAAACCAGAGGTAATTAGACTAGGTAGCAGACACAAAGGGAACACCCAAGGCCACTAAAATAAACCCCAGACATTCATTTCTTGTGGTGAGACACTTCTTTCCTACTTGGAAGGAAAGAAAAGCACAGCAGATTACACTATTTCTCCAGTGTGAACTCAACCCCCATAAGCCAAATCTAAGACAAATAACTACTTGTAGAATTATTTTTTAAAAAAAAGCAATAGGTACACTTAGGTACGCTAAGATGAACCCCAAAAGTGTGCAGTTACTTCAGGTTATGCATAGCTATGGCTTGGAGAAGACAGCTTGGAGGAGGCAAGACCAATCGGCATGAATTAAAATTAACTTATGAGCCTGCTGTGCCACTTGGAATAGAAACCCTGAAGGCTTTCAAGAGAAAGCCCCACGGCCCCTCTTCAAAACTACACCACGATCCGACTCAGAAGACAGAAACAACATCGCCAACCACACTTCTAGTTCCTCCTTGAGGAAATGAATTTCTCGGATGCTGGAGTCGGATGAGGCCGCGTTCCCCGCTGGAGCTGGGGTAGCCGGCCCACCCGCCCTCCGAGCCCGAGCCGAGCGCGGGCGCCGGGTGCAAAGCAGCTCTCGGCTCCGGGCGCGCCCCGGGCCTCGGGTCCTCGGCCTCGCAACTTTCCTGCGGCGGGGCCCCGCAGCCCGCGGTCTCCATCCTAGGTGCCCCCGGGGCCAGGTGACAGGTCGCGGGGCCGAGGGGGACCGGGCTGTCCCGCAGGCCAAGGAGCCCGGGGCAACGCAGGCAGCGCCGCACGTGCCCGCGCCGGGAAGGTCAGGCCGCCGCCCGGGCCCGCCCGCTCCCTCCTCCCGGCGCCGCCGGCTGCGCTCACCGCCCGCCCGCGTGGCCGCGTCCCGATGGGCTCCGCGGCCCCGGGGCCGCGGCTTTACCCGGGTCCCAGGGTCTCCTCCGCCCCGCCCCCGCCGCGGGGCCCCGCCCCCATCGCGCAGAGCCACGCCCACGTTGCGCCGCGCTATGACACGCCCTCCGTCCCGCCCCTCGCCACGTAGCGCCCCGCCCATCCTCTGCCCAGGCTGCACAGCGCAGCGCCCGCCCTCCGCCCCGCCCACGCCGCCCTCCGCCCCGCCCACACCGCTCAGCGCCCCGCCCACGCCGCGCGCAGCCAGGCGGAAGTGGCCAACCTGCGAGGCCCCGGCCACCTGTCCGCGCACCTAGGGCGCGTACCCAGCTTCTCTGTTGTGGCTTTCACTCTAAGTTCCAGTCGAATCCGAAGTACAGGGGTTGGTGTAGGTAGAAAGAAGATAGGAACAGAAAAAAAAAAAAGTAAAATATAACTTTAATATAAGAACAGAGTGCTAAAGTGTCTCAGCCTTTACTCCCCAAACCAGTTCTCTTGCCCAGGCCAGTCTCTCCCAAATTTCTGGGAAATCTGTAGATCTTAAAATTAACTAAAGTAAGACGGATACAATATCTTGAGAAAACTGTAATTTATGACACTCCAGCTTATCTGTTAATCAAATAGTAAAGACCTCAATCAGCCTGAGAACCCTATAACTGATCAGACCACCAGAAACTGCCTCAGGACCACCAGAGATCATCTTCACTAACTCCTAGGAAAGCCCCTGTAAGGACCCTACACTCCCCAAGATGTCTCTCTCATCTTGAGATGGCCTGCATTTTCTCTTGATGTGTTTTCTACTTCCCTAAATAAACCTCTGTGTCTTGGTGTGTGCTGAAATTATTTTCGGTCATTTTAGCCAAGGAATGACCGCTCTGATCCTGAGTTTCTGATTTGAGATATGAATCTGTCACCCCCAACAGAATGGTACTTGTTAATTCCCAATCTCCCTTCTCCAAGGAAATCCATCCCCAGTGATATTCTGGAAAGTACTCTGAAGACTGTAATTCCAGTCCACCTTTCTGATCTTTTACTACCTAGTGTTACCAGCAGTCAAGCCAGGAAGTCCATCTGGCTCCTGGCTACCCCTCAGATTCAGCCACCCTCCTGCTTAAAAAATAAGCAAACGATGTTAAGCGGGAAAGTGGATTTTAGACAATTAGATCAAACTGAGGGAAAGCAGCTAAACTGATACTCTGCTGGTCTCACAGAAGCAGTTGCAATTTGTAGAAGTAAAAGCCAGGTGACAGATATATTTAGGTTGTCTTTGCTGAGCCAGAAAATATGTCAGTGACCCCAGCTTGGCCAGAGTGTGAGAAAGTACAGGAGCTCTGTTTTCTAGTGACTTATAGGTTATGTCTATGGTTCTCTAGCATTTTATTAAAAACTGAGTCAGGTGAGGTGACACAGGTCTGTAATCCCAGTATTTGGGGAAGCTGAGACAGGAGGATTGCAGGTTCAAGGCCAGTCTCAGCAACTTAGAGAGACCCTCGGCGACTTGGTGACACCCTGTTTCAAAATAAAATAAATAAGCCGGGCGTGGTGGCGCACGCTTGTAATCCCCGCTCTTGGGAGGCGGAGACAGGAGGATCACGCAGGTTCGAAGCCAGCCATGGTGGTTTAGGAGACCCTGTTTCCAAAAAATAAAATAGGTCTGGGAGTGTAGCCCGGAGGTAGAAGGACTTCTTGGAACCCCAGTACCACCAAAAATAAATAAAGAAATAAAAATAAAAATAAAAAATAAAATAGGACTGTGTATGTAACTCAGAGGTAGAACCCCTCCAACTTGAACCCCAGTTCAATCTCCAATATCACACAAATACATGCATACATATATACATACATACATACATACATACATACATACACAAGCTGGGGATATAACTCAGAGGTAGAATGCTCCTTGGTTCAATCACGAATACCAAAACAAAAACAAAAAAAGGAAAAGAGAAAATAAAAAAGCTGAAAATAACCAAATAACCAACTAAGCTATTGTGAACCAGTAGTGAATTGTCTTTAGTGCTCTATGACAAAGATCTAGCCCCAACCCAACTGAAAGGGTCTTGGGCTACTTTAGACAGCTCCTCCAGGTGACACTCAGCACTGCCTTATCATTACATTTCATCAGCATTCCTATATCTATTTTCATTTCTACACTCACTGTGTTTTACCCCTTAAGGCATGGTATTGTTTCCTTTTACAACTTTCAGCCTTGTTTGGATAGAGTGTTATATAATTGCAATTAATTAGGTGATCAGAGATATACTGCATTCAGTGTATAATGCAAGTCAGTTGTGTAGTACAGTCATCTGGCATGACTTGTTTTAGTGGTGAGCATTGAGTATTCAACAAAACAGCCTTCCTGCCTGCAGTGGATGCATTTGTCACAGGAGCAGAGATGATTCCTCAAGGGGTCCAGGGAGTTCTTAGGGGGAACGCAGGCCCAGCATGGTCCTTGGCTTACATGATGAAAAGAATTTCATCACCAGTCAGTCAGAGACTTAGGCAGAGGATTATTTCAGAAAGCATGGAATACACATTCAAGGGAGAAGGTGGGGCATCTCCAGAGTGAGAGATGCATTTTGGAGGTTGAGGGTGTATGTAGATCAGAGCTAGAATGTCCCTGGGTTGAATATCACACACACACACACACACACACACACGGAACTGTCTTAAATTGCTTATTGGGGGCTTAACAGTGCACAGGGTGGTTATAGTTTGTTTTTATTTATTTATTGGTTTGTGAGGGTTTTTTATTGTTGTTTGTTTTGTCTTCCTCTCTTAAAGGAAACTTGGTGAAGGGTGGGTATGTGGAGGTATGTGAGGTCAGTATCAGTCCAGTGATCACAAGATGGTTTATGGTTGGCTGTCATTTACCAGATCCTTAAGTTGATTGGGGTCTTTATTATCTGATAGATAGATAATCCGGAAATTTGTCTAAGTTACAGGTCTTAAGATATATTGTCTTAGCCAGGCATGGTGGTGCATGCCTGTAATCCCAGTAATTGGAAGGCTGAGATAGGAGGATCTCAAGTTTGAAGCTAGCTTCAGCAATGTACAGAAGCTCTAAGCAATTGAGTGAGACCGTATTTCCAAATACAAACTAAAATAGGGTTGAGGGTGTATGTAGATCAGAGCTAGAATGTCCCTGGGTTGAATATACCACACACACGCACACACACACACACACACCTGTCTTGAATTGCTTATTGGGGGCTTAATTAACAGTGCACAGGGTGGTTATAGTTTGTTTTTATTTATTTCTTGGTTTGTGAGGGGTTTTTATTGTTGTTTTGTCTTTTATTAACTGTAAGATTTAAAGATTTCCCAGGAATTTTGGAAAAGAAAGGCCTGGGATAGAGAACTGGCTTGGGGAGTGAAGGTCTGTGGCACTTTAGCACCAGGCTTTCATATTAAAGTTATATTTTACTGCTGCTTCCTTTCTGTTTCCTCTCTACCTATTTCTTTTATTTCTTCTGCCCTCTCTCACTATGAAGGAATCCAAGGCTGATGCTCAGGGCACCTATCTGCATCAGCACATTAGAACTCCAGTTTCTGCAGCACAGTTTAACTACAGGAACAAGCCAGGCAGTTGGGTGACTTGCTCCAAGTGGCATGTAAACCAGCAAGCACTGCTGCCTGGTCCCCTGGCTTTGCAGACTAGGAAAAGGACCAAAAGAAGCCTAATCAAAAACAGCCCCAGAGCAAGGCCTGGTGGTGCACATTTGTAATCCTTGTACTTGGAGGGCTGAGACAGGAGAATAATAGGCTCCTGACCCACCTCAGCTACTTAGGCCCTCCACAACTTAGTGAAAGCCTGTTTCAAAATAAAAATAAAATTAACAATTGAACCAGTGGGTGTCGCCCAGAGGTAAAATACCCCTGGGTTCAATCCCCAGTACCAAAAACCAAACAAACAAACAAGACAGATCCAGATCATCTGCCAGAGATTAGAAAGCCCTGGACCTGGAGCCAGGACGCTTGTGTCACAGTCCCTGTGTGACCTGAAGTGAGCCTCTTAACCTTTTTTAAGATCATTCCAGCTACAGGACTGCTGCATTGCTGACTCCCTTGAAGCCCCTATGCACCATGAGGCTGCTAGAGCAACCCACCTAGTGTGGGGGCTGCTAGGATGGTGCGCCCTTGCCGAGCCATTAGTCCCACACTAATACTTTGTTCTGTCCTCTTTCAGCCCCCTCCTTTCCTCTCCTCCACTCTCAACATTCCCAAGCCATGCCTTCTGCATTTCCTCTCCCCCACCTCTCCTGACACCCTAGGCCTCAACTTATTCTGTGAACTACAAAACAATCAGAATTTTGCCAAAAGTGTATTAAGCCCTAATCTACAAAGTTATTTTTCTGATCAAGCCCTTATCCATTTGTCCCCTGTCTTATTAAGTAACACTCCTCCCCACCAAACCATCGTACCCAGCATAGTAGTCAGTATGAAAGAAGGTCAGAAAAAACTGAAGTGTGGAGGGGTCAAGTCACTGGCCAAAGTCATTCAGGAGTTAAGAGATGAGCAGAATTTATCAAAGGTCTACAGCTAAGAGGTCAAACTCTTAACTGCCACCTGTGCAGGGCTGCCTCGGGGTAGGCTTCCTGTTCAAAGAAAGGGGCTGTAAGAACTGAGAGAGTTCTTTCCAAAATACATCTCCTCCCTTAATATTCTATTACAAAAAAAAAAAACCCTTGGCAGCTTAGAATCCCTCCCAACATTGACTCTTTTTGCTATCTCTATTTTAGGAATTGAGAAACAAATATAGAAATGGTGATATGCTTAACACTCCCCAGAAGCACAGAAAACTGACTGGAAAATCACCTGCTCAACACTAAATCAAAAAAGGGTCCATGCCAACTTTATTCCAAGGGTAACTCCCTGGGAACCCTATGGCCTCTTGAGAATAGATGATGATGATGTGTGTGGTATTAGGGATGGAACCCAGGGGCATTCTACCTCTGAGAATGCCCCAGACCTATTTTACACCCCTAGACCTACTTTTATTTGGAGACACAGTCTTACTAAGTTGCAGAGACCCTCAGTAAGTTGCTGAGACTGGCTTCAAACCTGAGATCCTTCTGTTTAAGCCTCCCAAATACTGGGATTACAATTGTGAACCGCCATGCCAGCCTAGCAGTGCTGAGGATGGGGCCAGGGTTTCAGCTAGACAAGTGCTCTACCACTGAGTTATCCCTGCCCCCAGCCTGGAGAAGAGCAATTTTAAGACATGGCTCGCTGCTCTCAGGATGCATTGGTCAGCCCAGTAGTATTTCAGAGCTAGGTTCAAAATGGCAAACAGACAGCACAGTGGCCTCTGCTCTAGTGGCTGTTGGCTGCACCTAGGATTGCACAAGTCGGGAACATCAGTGCCGCTGGCTCTGGGACAGGCAGCAGGTGTGACGCAGGTGAGAGTACACACAGATTAGCTCCACGGAAAAGTGAGCCTTTACAAGTGCAACAGAATTTCTCAATGCTCTGGTTAATTATCCTCCCAGGAGAAATAATTTCACCAAGAAGCGTGTTAACTGGAGTCAAAATAAAAACACAAAAAAGACAGGCTTAAATGTGCTTTTAGTTAATTTTAAAAAAAGAAAGAAAAATGCTTTTAGTTACATAATTTTAGCCTTTGTTAAATATTTTTGGCTACTGGTACAACTTTTGTTGAAAATTTTCTCGAGCCTTATTTGGAATCAAGTAGAATTTTTTTATTTTTTAATTAATTTTGGCTTTATCTTTTTTAATTTTTTTATTGGTGCATTGTAGTCATACATCTTACTGAGGTATAAGATGGTAGAAGCATACATGTCCACATGTCCTTAGAATTTTTATTTGAAATCAATAAACATGGATTTGGGTTTCTGTCAAACTATGTGGAATAAAAGGAAGAATTTTTATCCAATAAAATGGCTGTTAGAACCGGGCGTGGTGGCACACACTTGTAATCCCAATACTTGAGAAGTTGAGACAAGAGGATCACAGGTTCATGTCCAGCCTCAACTACTGAATGAGGCCCTCTGCAACTTAGTGAGACCCTGTTTTAAAATAAAAAATAGGACTAGGAATGTAGCTCGGAGGTAGAATTCCCCTGGATTCAATCCTGAGTAAAGCAAGGGGGAAAAAAAAAAGGCTGTTAGAGCAATCTTTTAAGGTGAGCGTGAGGGGTAATGTCAGCCAAGTGTGGAAGCACAGGCTTGTAATCTCAGTACTTGGGAGGCTGAGAAAGAAGGATTGCAGGTTCACAGCCAGCCTCCATGAATTAATGAGACCCTATTTCAAAATAAAAGAATACTATAGGGCAAAGGGCATAGCTCAGAAGTTGAAGCCCTTGGGTTCCGTCCCCAATACTACTAAAAAAAAAAGGGAGGGTAACACAAGCAATTTCTTTTATTTGTCTCTTCTTTGGCAGGTTTTGAATGACAGCAAAAAGATGAAGAAGGAAAGTCAGCTGGCATGCTTCTATCATAAGCCTTAGATTCACAAAGTATATATTTCTTAAAAAGACACAATTTATAATAGCAAAAATTAGGGGAAATACCCATAGATGGTTCAAATTTTATAGGTCACCAGACATGGTGCCACATACCTGTAATCATAGTACTATGGAACCTGAGACAAGAGGATTGCAGATTTGAGGCCAGCCTAGGCAACTTAGATGCTGTTTCAAATAAAATAAAAATAAAATAGGGCTGTGGATTTTTTCCGTGTGTGTGTGTGTGTGTGTGTGTGTGTGTGTGTGTGGTACATGGCATGGAACCCATGGGCATTTTACCTCCAAGCTACACCCCAGCCCTACTTTTTATACTTTATTTTGAAACAGGGTCTCACTGAGCAAAGGGCCTTACTAAGTAGCTGAGGCTGTCCACGAACCACAATCCTCCTGTGTCTGCCTCCCAAGTGCCGGGATTACAAACATGTGCCACCACGCCTGGCTTTTCTTTTTTCTTTTCAGTACTGGGGACATTCTACCTCCAAGCTATACCCCCAGCCCTATTTTTCATTCTTTATTTTGAAATAGGGTCTCACTGAGTTGCAAAGAACTTCAATAAATGGCTGAGACTGTCTGCAACCCATGATCCTCCTGTCTCAGCCTCCCGAATGCTGGGATTACAAGCGTGTGCCACCACACCCAGCTATGTATGTATGTATGTGTGTGTGTATATATATATTTCTTTATTTTGAAATGGGGTCTCACTAAGTTGCAGAGGGCCTCACTAAGTAGCTGAGGCTGGTGCGAACCTGTGATCCTCCTGTCTCAGCCTCCCATATATTGGGATTACAAGCATGCACCACCATGCCCAGCCAGGCTGTGGATGTTGCTCAGAGGTAGAAATATCTTGGATTTCATCTCCAGTACTGAAAAAAAAAGTCAATAGGGGAGAACATCACTGGGTTCAATCCCCAGTCCCCCTCCCAGACACACACACATAAACACGTTATTACTTTATATACTCCAGGAAAAATTTGGCTAAAAATAAGAGAATGTTCAATTATCAGTATGTCAATTTTAAATGTAATGCCGGGCGTGGTGGCGCACGCTTGTAATCCCTGCACTTAGGAGGTTGAGACAGGAGGATCACGCAGGTTCGAAGCCAGCCTCCGCTGGCTTAAGATACCCTGTTTACAAATAAGAAATATAAAATAGGCCTGGGAGTGTAGCCCGGAGGTAGAAGGCCCCTGGGTTCCATCCCCAGTACCACCAAACAAAATTTTTTAATTAAAAAAAAAAAAAAAAAAAAAAAAATATATATATATATATATATATATATATATATATAACTAATCCAGGGTTGGTTAATGCCTCAAGCATATAAATCAGCCTTTCTGTCATTTTTTTAGCTTTTCCCTCTGGATTACAAAACAATAGGTGTGATAGAGTTATAGTCAATGTAATTCTTTTTCTTTCTTTCTTTCTTTCTTTCTTTCTTTCTTTCTTTTTTTCTTTCTCTCTTTCTTTCTTTTTTTTTGTGGTACTAGGAGTGGAACCCAGAGGCTTTTCTACCTCTGGGCTATACTCCCAGACCTACGTTTATAGTTTATTTGGAAACAGAGTCTCTTCTAAATTGCTGAGAGCCTCACTAAGTAGCTGAGGCTGGCTTCAAACTTGTGCAATCCTCCTGTCTCAGCCTCCCAAGCACGGGGATTACAAGCATGCGCCACCACACCCAACTATGGTCAACATAATTCTATTGCAATTTCATAGGCGATGTCAAATATAAAGGAAGAATTCTCACCTATCCCTTTTTTGGGGGGGGGAGTACTGGGGATTGAACCCAAAGACATTCCACCTCCAAGTTACACTGCATAAGCTCTATTTTATTTTATTTGTGGTGTGTGTGTGTGTGTGTGTGTGTGTGTGTGTGTGTTACTGGGATTGAGCCCAGGGGCATTTTACCTCCAGCTACACACCCAGCCCTATTTTTATTCTTTATTTTGAAACAGAGTCTCACTAAGTTGCAGAGGACTTCACTAAGTAGCTGAGGCTGGCAGTGAACCTGAAATCCTCCTGTCTCAGCCTTCCAAGTACTGAGATTATAAGCCTTTTGCCACCACGCCTGGCTTTTATTTTTATTTTTATTTTTAAACAGGGTCTCACTAAACTGCTCAGTGCTTCACTAAATCACTGGGGCCGACCTCAAACTGCAATCCTCCTGTCTCGGTCTCCTAAGTAGTGGGATTACAGGCATTTTTCTCAGAGATTTTGACCTAGGCTCTAGGCGTAGTGTTTGATCTTCATTATTCCTCTCTGATACAAATATCATCTTCTCTGTTTGAAATCCCAGTAAGAAAATTTGAAAGCACTGCTGTTCTCTCTGGAGCCTCTGTCCTTAGATCCACTTGGGACCTTTAGGGGGAGCCCTCCCAGCAGCTGCTGCTCCCCATACTGCTCACAATGGACGCCCCAAGTGACATCACTTGGAATATGGTTTTCTAAGTCCGAACACCAATGAGTAGGATGAACAGGGTGGCCACAACCACTTCTGCCTGTGGAAACCCCTGCTCTTCACCAAGATCTCTGGCAGACCTGCCTGCCCCATGACACTTTCCCCCAGGGCCCAGTTCCCAGTAACAGATCAGTGCATTCCTTCCTATCAGTAATAAATTTTCCTTCAGCACCTGCCCTGTGTGAGGCATTGTGTCAAACTAAGCACAGGTGTGAAATACAGATGTGAAAAAGACAAAAACTAGCCTCAAAGAAATCTCAGTATATGTAGAGAAGGAAGAAGGAAGTAATTATCCCGGGGACAGGGACATGTAACAAGAGAGGTGTGTGGCTATGGCGGTCGGTGTGCTAGTCAACTTCCGGTCACCGTGGCAAAGTACCAGACACAATCAGCTTACTAGGAGAAAAGGTTGAGGTTTTTTTTTTTTTTTTTTGTGGTACTGGGGGTGGAACCCAGAGGCTTTCTACCTCCAGGCTATACTCCCAGACCTATTTTATACTTTACTTGGAAACAGGGTCTCACTAAGTTGCTGGGAGCCTCACCAAGTAGCTGAGGCTGACTTTGAACCTGTGCAATCCTCCTGTCTCAGCCTCCCAAGCGCGGGGATTACAAGCATGCGCCACCACGCCTGGCTAAAAAAAAGTTGATTTTTCAGCCCATGGTTCTTGGCCCTTTGCTTTGGGTCTGTGCTGCGGCAGAACATCATGGTGAAGCAAGGTCTTTCCACAAGGCCTCCTCCTAAAGTTTCCACCACTTCCTAATAGAGGCAGCAGTTGGGAACCAAACCGTCAATGCATAAGTGTTTTGGGGGACATTTAAGATCCAAGCCCTAACAGGTGGCAGGTGGCATCCCAGAAGAGCATGAGTGAGCGATGGAAAAGCGGGTTTTACCTGTGTCCAGGTGGCCCTTTGCTAGGAGGTTGAACTTCATCAGGTGTCTCACACAGGTGGTTTTTTTTTTTTTTTTTTTTTTTTTTTTTTTTTTTTGGAAGGGGAGTAAAAGGTTTATTGGAAGCAGCAGGGAATGGGGAAATGTGGCTGAACACCCCCAAAGGGGGTGGAACTCTGGGGTCCAGCAGCTGCCTTCAGGACAATACTTGAGAGTAGCCCAAGCCGAATTGCCTTCAGTTGCAGGCTGCTTTCTTCCAGAGTCCAGATCTGCTAGAAGAGAATAGGAAAAGAGGTAGAACACCACTGGGGCTGTCAGGTCTCCTGGTGTCCAGTAGTTGCCTTTAGGTCACAACCCGAGTGTTGCCCGAGCCAAGTGCTGTCAGTTGCAAACTACTTTCTCCCAGAGTCCACATGATCTGCCAGAAAAGAGGTGCAGGTCACCCCTAGGGGCCCTGGTCAGCCTTGATGTCCAGCACAGGCTTTCAGGTCACTATCCAAGAGTAGCCTGAGCCACGTGCCCTCAGTTGCACTCTGCCTTCTCTCCGGGCTAACACAACCTGCGAGAGAGAGAGCAGTTCCCCCAAAGGGGAGGGGGTCCCGAGAGGGAAAAGCCCCCTCACACAGGTGTTTAATGATAATCCCTGGACACTCACTTCTGGCTGAGGCACTACAACAATTGGTTTGGGGAATGCTTGGTTTGGTTTTGGGGGGGTTGTTTTTGTTTTTCTTTTTTGGTGCTGGGGATTGAACCCAGGGGCATTCTATACCAAGATACACCCCAAGTCTTTTTATTTATTTATTTTTTAAATTTTGAAACAGGATCTTAGCTGGGCGTGGTGGCACACCTTGTAATCCCAGAATTCGGGAGGCTGAGACCGGAGGATTGTGGTTCGCTGACAGCCTCAGCCACTTAATGTGAGGCCCTTTGCAACTCAGTGAGACCCTGTTTCAAAATAAAGAAGAATAAAACATAGGGAAGGGGGTGTGGCTTGGAGGTTAAATGCCCCTGGGTTTCATCTCCCCAAACCTACAGAAAAAAAGAAAGAAACAGGATATTACTAAATTGCTGAGGCTGGCCTCAACAGCCTCACAAGTACTGAGATTACAGGCATGTGCCACTGCATCTGGCTGAAAGCATTTGACTAAAGGAATATTGGGTGGTTGCTGGGGTCACAGAATGAGATGAGACTCTGTGAACAGCTTCCTCAAACAAGGTCATAGTCCCCCACAGAACTGGCCTGAAAGAGCTCTACGCAGCCCCGCACAGCCCTGGAGGTTGTATGTTATGGTGCTGCCCCTTTTGTGCCTCAGCCTCCTCTCTGCTGTTCTGAATCAAGCCACTCCTATGAAATCACGTCCACACCACATCACTGCCTCGTCTTGCTCGTTTCCGAGCCTACATCTTATGTAAATGCAGTGGATGACTGTAGCCTGGGTGACTGGCTTGTGTCCTGCGCCACAGACGAGGCTGGCAAGGTGGGACATCTGGCCTCTGTCTTGGAGGGACAGGCTCATTTGGGTGTTAAGAAACTCTCAGAATGTAGAAACCATGACACATTCCCACTCTGGATGGATGGTGTGCACCCGTCAGAGGAAGGGGCAGGTGCAAAGGCCCAGAGGCATGGAGAACTGGGGCTTGGTGGGAGGCCACAGCCTGGAGCAGGAGGATGCTCAACTATCCTAGCCTATAGCTCCAACCAAAAACCAATACTTATTTGCATGTTTTTTTCTTTACTTTTTGTGATATTAGGGATTAAATTTAGGGGCATTCTGCCTCCAAGCTTTATCCCCAAACTTATTTTTTATTTATTTATTTATTTATTTATTTATTTATTTATTTATTTATTTTTGGTGGTACTGGGGGTGGAACCCAGGGGCTTTCTACCTCTGGGCTATACTCCCAGATCTATTTTATATTTTATTTGGAAACAGGATCTCACTAAGTTGCTGAGAGCCTCACTAAGTAGCCAAGGCTGGCTTCAAACCTGTGAGCCTCCTGTCTCAGCCTCCCAAATGCTGGGATTACAAGCGTGCACCACCACACCCAGCTATGTTTTATTTTTTATGTTGAAACAGGGGCTTACTAGGTTGCTGAGAGCCTTGCAAAATTGCCAAGACTGCCTTTGAACCTATGATTCTCCTGTCTCAGCCTTTCAAATACTGGGATTACAGGCTTGCACTACTACACCCAGCTATTTACTCACATCTACCCCATGTCCTCTGCTGAAGTACAAGAGCTGTGACGTGGTCCTTGCTAGGCACAGACCCTGCCCTAGGTGGGTTTTAGTCTCTCAGTCTCGCTCTCTCTCTTACATATGCATGAGTGTCTTTTCTCACAGCTCAGTCAATCTGCCTTGAATACTTCTCTAAACTATCCTTTGTGCTGGGCACATGCTTGTAATCTCAGTACTTGGGAGGCTGAGACAGGAGGATTGTAGGTTCAGATACTTAGTGAGGCTCTCTACTACTTAGTGAGACTCTTTTCAAAATAAAGAATAAAAATAGGGCTGGGGGAGTAGCTCAGCGGGAGAATACTCCGGGATTTGGTCCCTAGTACCTATAAATAAATAAATAAATAAATAAATAAATAAATAAATAAATAAAATGGACTTTGCTTTAAACACAGGAAGTATGCAATTGCTAGAGCCACATTCACTCTCTTTGACAATGCTTTTATTTATGTGTAAGATCAAAACCTTTTTTGAAAATTATAACAAATGTTCGAAAAATGGAATAAACACTGTCTCATAGCAAAAGAACTAAGAATCATTACCAAACAATGTAAATCTTTTGCTTTTACCAAGTTAATTATACAAAAAATAAGTATTACAATCATTTTATAAATATATGTTTATTAAAATAACTGTAGGTATCCAGGTGCAGTGCTGTGTTCTTGCAACATCAGTACTTGGGAGACTGAGACAGGAGGATCACAGGTTTGAATCCAGCCTCAGCAAATTAGCAAGACTCTCAACAACTTAGTAAGACTTTGTTTCAAATAATGATAATAATAATAAGAAGAAGAAGGAGGAGGAGGAGAAGGAAGAGGAGGAGGAGGAGGAGGAGGAGGAGAAAGAGGAGGAGGAGGAGGAGGAGGAGGAAGAGAAGGAGAAGGAGAAGGAGAAGAAGAAGAAGAAGAGGAAGAAGGCTGGAAGTATAGTTTGGAGACAGAATGCTTCTGGGTTCCATCCCCAGTACCAAAAAAAAAAAAAAAAAAAAGATTAAAAATAACTGTAAATAAATGCCACAAGTATAGCTGCAAACTCTATTTGCCATTGGTTCTGTTATCTTGGAAAGACTTATTAGGTATATCATATGAATCCATTTCCTCCTTTGGGTCCTCTTTTCACTTCTCATCTTCACATCTAACAGCAACTGGGTGTACCTCTGGGGAGGCAGCAAGCACTTCAGCTTAGGCTGAGCTGCTGGAGAAGGGGTGCCATCAGCTCAGGTCTTAGTATGTCTCTTCACCATGATGCTCTGGAGCAATAGGTAGATCGCAGTTTGATCACTATTAGTCAGAGTAGATCAGATATTGCGGAAGATGGGGAAACAGTTACCTTGGCAACTATCATCCATTATAATGAATTTATCTGGGTGGTGACCTAGGCTGGTGGAGTGTGGCTGGCGAAGATGAGTCCCTGTGAGTGTGGTCCTGGGGATTATATAAGGTCCTCATATTCTCTCTCTCTCTCTCTCTCTCTCTCTCTCTCTCTCTCTCTCTCTCTCTCTCATCTCTCAGCTCCCCTGACCTGACAGAGACTGAACCCAGAATCTCCAAAACACTGTGGCCAAATAAATCTTGCTTCCTCTAAGTGGTGTGATCAGTCGCTTGGATTATAGCAATGAGAATGTTGACTGAGACACTGTCTCATCCCTACAATTCTCAAATCTTCCTCCTTCTCTCACATATTTTGGTCACTGTCATCAGTAGAAATCTGAAGGCTATCTCTGCACCCTTGTGATAAATTTCCTTTTATAAATTAGACAAGACAACCAAAGTGGGAGGGATTAGAATTGTACCCCTGGGAGGTTGTATATATTAATCTTTAATATATGGTTAAAATTGCATTTGTGATTTAATACAGTGTAAGAGGGTGCTATATATGATTCTCTTGTTCCAAACTGGTGATAAGGACCAAGTTTAGGGGAAGAGGTGCTAAGCACCATGCATTCTATAGAGAACCACCACTAGTACGCTAGTAATGTCTCCTTCTAGGATTAATAAAAAGTGGCAGAACCTAGGGCTCCTTCCTCCATCCGCTCAGCACTCCTTGCCCAGGCTCCCGCCACCACCAGCCTTTCCTGGGAGAGGAGGTAATTGGTTCTTAGTCAAAGGCAAAGTATGCCAGGCAGGGAGAGTTAAGGGCTATGCAGAGACCACAATTCCTCCTTTTCACAAAATCAAGGGGGACACCAAAATATCAGAGGAGGTACAGTCAGCTCCTTCCCATACCCAGTGGGTGCTTTAGCTGCCAGGCCTGCAGCCCTCAGGCTCAGTGACTGCCCTACCACAGTTGAGCGCCAGGGGGTCTTGCAAGGGCTGGTGGGAGTCTTGGGACAGCTGACTTTAAACCATCTCAGCATCTACTAGGATTTAATTTTAACCAAGGAAAAGGAAACCAAGAACAGGAAGACAAAGTAGAATCTAAATCAGTCCTGATAAGAAACAAATAAAACAGAGATAAGACACTGACTAGCTTAAAAAGTGACTATGTGGTATGACTGATTTATACCAACTTTATACTGTATTCTACTATTATTTTGGTGTGTTCTGGAAGTGAGGGAGTTTTCAATAATATAATAGTAGAAGCCCTTTATTTTAAGTAGTTGAACCAACACCTATAATCCTGATTTGAAATGCATTCTAATAAAAAACTTCTTTAGTGATAGATACCTAAAGTTTCCTTGGCTTTTTCTTTGTTTGTTTTATCACATTAATCTTAGAAGCAACACTGGGTGGTGGCACACGCTTGTAATCCCCGCGCTCCCCGCGCTTGGGAGGCAGAGACAGGAGTATCGTGCAGGTTCGTAGTCAGCCTCACTGGCTTAAGAGACCCTGTTTCCAAATAAAAATAAAAATAAAAAAGGTATGGGAGTGTAGCCTGGAGGCAGAAGGGTTTCCAGAAACCCCAGTACCACAAAAAAAAAAAAAAAATCTTAGAAGCAAGACTCTGCTAACTGGGCTTGGTGGTGCTCAATGTAATCTCAGTTCTTGGGAGGCTGACACAGGAGAATTGCAGGTTCCAAGGTCAGCCTCAGCAACTTAGCATAATGATCAAATTAAGTCATGTATGCAAATATAAGAATATAATTCTTTTTTCTCAAAGAATTAGTTTAAGTAATCACCATTTTGTAACCTTGTATGAGGTCTGTTTGTGAGTTTGATCTCCTGAGAGTTGCAAAGGCCAACCACTCCCAGCATTTTGTTCTGGGCGGGGGGGGGGGGGGGGGGGGGTACTAGGGGTGGAACCCAGGGGCTTTTCTACCTCCGAACTATACTCGCACACCTATTTTATACTTTATTTGGAAACAGGATCTCACTAAGATGCTGAGAGCCTCACTAAGTGGCTAACAAACAAACAAAAAAGCAATTTGCATTAAATTTGAAGGACAGACTTCCCATTCAATGTGTTAGGCAGTTAGATAGGATAAATAAAATAGGGGAGAGAGGACAAAAAGAGACAGGAAAGCCTTCCTGAAAGGATAGACAGATCCCACCCAGCTGTGGTCAGGCTTCCAGCCTGTCACACTGCAGCATTAGCTTTCCTTCATGATACAATCCTACAGCCACAGTGAGCTGTGGAACAAAACCCAAAGGAATATACATTAAAAGGGGTGGATTTTTCTGTTTTTTTTTAAGCCCACCATGCACAGAAGTTCTCTCCGGCTCTCCCTCTCTTGAATGTGCTCTCCTCTTGGTACCACTCCTGAACTCTCCCGTGGAATCTACCTAATAACGTTTCTCATGGCGACCTAATGGTATCCATCCTGATGACATCTTTCCTTTTGCAGACAAGACCGAGGAACTACTCCAGGGCCCTATAATAAATAGCTTGCATACCTGGCTTCCCTGGTGGCAAGACTGTTTTTGCATAAAGGAAATCGCTTTGCTGAGCCATTTTCAAACACGGGTCTTTTCTTATAATACCATGGAAATTTATTCCTTACAATTAGTTCTTTATTTTCATTCTTTTTTTTTTGTGTGTGTGGTACTGGGGGTAGAACCCAGGGGATTTTCTACCTCCAGGCTATACTCCCAGACCTATTTTCTATTTTATTTGGAAACAGGGTCTCACTAGTTGCTGAGAGCCTCACTAAATAGCTGAGACTGGCTTCAAATCTGCACATTCCTCCTGTCTCAGCCTCCCAAGTGCTGGGATTACAAGCGTGCGCCACCACGCCCAGCTTAATTAGTTCTTTATAAATTTTATATAAATAGAAATATAAAGCCGTGCGTGGTGGCATGCTTGTAATCCCCGCGCTTGGGAGGCTGAGACAGGAGGATTGCACAAGTTCAAAGCCAGCCTCAGCTACTTAGTGAGGCTCTCAGCAACTTAGTGAGACCCTGTTTCCAAATAAAAAATATAAAATAGGTCTGGGAGTATAGCCCGGAGGTAGAAAGCCTCTGGGTTCCACCCCCAGTACCACCAAAAACAAAACAAAAAAAATAGAAATATAAGGTTCTTAAAAGATCATCAAAGCTGGGCGTGGTGGTATTGGGAATACTGAGATAGGAAGATCAGTTTCAAAGACAGCCTTAGCAAGTGGTGAGACTCTCATCAACCTAGCGAGACCCTGTTTCCAAATAAAAAAATAAAACAGGGCTGGGACAAATAGCCTCTGGGTTCCATCCCCAGTACCCCCCAAAATAAATAAAAAATAAAAGACCCTCAAGATGGTAGAAAAACACTTTGAATCTCACTAGATATATAATTACATTGTACCAATAAAAGTATAAAAAAAATTTAAAGCCCATTGTGAGTGTTTTGCCCCTCCCCAAAAGATGATAGGGAAAAATATTTTAAAGAAATCATCAGAATGATGATGAAATTAGTGGATGTAATTAAAGGACATAGTAGCAAGTCTCTAAAACGTGGTCCCCAGTCAGCTTCTCCTGCTGGCAGTGAAGGGAAGTGGCTCGTTACACTAGTCAAAGGCAGTGTGCCGATGCCATCTATGTGATTTCCAGAACTGCGTAGCTTTAGCCTGGGTCTTGTGAAGTGCTTGGTAAGAAATCCAAATATGCAGAGATGCTATGCCCTGAGGAAGCCGGAGCTACAGAGACCCTGAGGACAAGGACGGGGCCAGCCCACTGTTTCTTCCACTTTCCAGCTGAGGCGTCAAGTGTGTGAGTGACACATTCGTGTCATCCAGTCCAGACCACTTGCTACCAGACTGCAATTCCATGAGAGATGCCAAGTCAGAGCCCCCAGCTCAACTCAACCTCAAAGAAATAAGAAGTTGGCACTTTAAGGCACTGAATTGTACGCAATTGATAACTGTCCTCCTCATGTGTCTTCTCTCTATATATATATATATATAGAGAGAGATATAGATATAGATATAGATAGATAGATATATATGTGTGTGTGTCTATATATGTATATATATGTCTCTCTCTATATATGATATATAGATATATATAAGATAGATAGATATATATATAATATATATATATATATATATATATATATATATATGGAGAGAGAGAGAGAGAGAACCCATGAGTACTCTACTCTATCCCTTTGAGACAGATCCCCAGCGTGTGTGTGTGTGTGTGTGTGTGTGTGTGTGTTACTAGGGATTGATCCCAGGGGCATTCTACCTCTGTGCTACACTCCCAGCCCTATTTTATTATTTTTATTTGGAAACAGGGTCTCACTAAGTTGCTGAGAGCCTCACTAAGTAGCTGAGGCTGGCTTTGAACTTGTGCAATCCTCCTGTCTCAGCCTCCCAAGCGCGGGGATTACAAGCTTGCACCACCACTCCTGGCTCCCAGCCCTATTTTTTAATTTATTTAAACTTTGAAATAGGATCTTGCATAATTACCGAGTCTCACTAAGTTTCTGAGACTGGCCTTAAACTTCTGATCCTCCTGTCTCAGCCTCTCAAGTATTGGGATTACCGGTGCGAGCCACCGCACTCAGCTTTAGTTTTTCATTTTCATGCAAGACTTGTTTAGTTAATAAGTGGATAATTTCAAGAGTTATCCAGGACAAAGTCACTGAGCCTTATCGGGACTGATTACAGTAGACTTGTTGCAGGGCACTGAGAGAAAATGTCTAGCAAAGAAGGAGGGAGGGGGAGGGAATGGGGCCTGGAATAGGGTAAGGGCTAATTGTGTGATGTGTGCATGTATGACTCCACCATCTTGTATCCCATTAAGGTTATGACTACAATGCACCAATAAAAATTAAGAAAAAGAAAAGAAAGAAAATGACTGGTGAGTGAACACCAGGATAGAAAGTGGGAGGAGAGCTAGGTTTGGTGGTACAGGCTTGTAATCCCAGCATTTGGGAGGCTGAGATAGGAGGATCATGGTTTGTGGACAGCCTGGGCTACTTAGTGAGGGCCTTTGCAACTCAGTGAGACCCTGTTGCAAAATAAAAAATAAAAAAATAAGACTGGGGTTGTAGCTCAGAGGTAGAATGCCCCTGGATTCCATACCCAGTATAAGACAGAAAGAAAGAAAGAAAGAAAGAAAGAAAGAAAGAAAGAAAGAAAGAAAGAAAGAAAGAGGAAGGAAGGAAGGAAGGAAGGAAGGAAGGAAAGAAGGAAGGAAAGAAGGAAGGAAGAACAGCTCTGCTTTCTGGGCATCACTGGTAAATGATTGCTCGGGACAATGGGTACTAGTTATACTTTTTCAAAGAATGGACTTTAAAAACTTTTTTAATTAATTAATTAATTAATTAATTAATTTTGGTGGTACTGGGGTTCCTGGAAGCCCTTCTACCTCCGGGCTACACTCCCAGACCTCTTTTTACATTTTATATTTGGAAACAGGGTCTCCTAAGCCAGCGCGCGCGGCTGGCTTCGAACCTGCGCGATCCTCCTGTCTCTGCCTCCCAAGCGCGGGGATTACAAGTGTGCGCCACCACGCCCGGCTAAAAACTTTTTTAATTTAGCCGGGCGTGATGGCACACGCTTGTAATCCCAGCATTCAGGAGGCTGAGACTGGAGGATCACGGTTCGCAGACAGCTTCAGCTACTTAATGAGGCCCTCTGCAACTTAGTGAGACCCTGTTTCAAAATAAAGAATAAAAAATAGGGCAGGGGGTGTAGCTCGGAGATCGAATGTCCCTGGGTTCCATCCCCAGACCCACAAAAAAGAATAATAATAATTTTTAAAAATTTATTGAAATTCTCTTTGTGGTTTAATTTGTGGACAATTAGAACCACCCCATTAGTTGTCTTTTATATTATGGTTAAGTTTATTGAGATGTAATTTACATATAATAAGATTCACATTTTTTTAGATATATATAAGATTCACATTTTTTTAGGTATCTAGATCTGAGTTTTGATTTGTGGGAAGTGTCTTATAATCACCACTGAAATCCAAAGAGAGTATTTCAGTAACCGTCCCCCCATCAAGCTTCTTGTCAATCTCCTCCTGTCCTCATTCTCTGATAACCACTGATCTGGTCTGTGTCCCTGGAGAGACGCCGTCTTCAGAATGTGGAATCCTTCAGCGTGTACTCTTCTTGACTCTGGCTCCTTTCACTGAACATATGTCTTTGAAATGCATCCGTTTTTTTCCAGATTAGTACCTTTAATACTGTTCTAATTATATCACACATTTTTTATTTTCTTCCTTTCTTTTCTGGGCTAGGGATCCTACACTTACTAGGGAAGGTAGAGATCTACCACTGAGCTACACTGGAAGCCCTCAATTTTTCTCTATGCATATTCTTTTTTTTTTTTTTTTCAGTACTGGGGATGGAACCCAGGGGCATTCTACTTCCAAGAAACACCCCCAGCCCTATTTTTTTATTCTTTATTTTGAAACAGGGTCTCATTGAGTTGTAAAGGGACTCACTAGGTAGCTGAGGCTGTCCACAAACCGCGATCCTCCTGTCTCAGCCTCCCAAATGCTGGAATTACAAGCACGCACCACTATACCTGGCTCTCTCTATGCATATTCTAAGTGTATGCAGAGATACGAATAGCTAAATAAGCCACAGGGCCACAGTTGTGCTTTTCAAAGCTTAGTCTGAGGACCCCCTACAGGAGCATCACCTTCATCAGTGCTTGTCAGACTCTCAGATTCAGGTCTATTAAGTTAGAGTGTCTAAACTACCCAGTAGCATGTATTCACTCACACATATGTGCACACACAGAGATTCCATACATTTTATGCACGATTAAAGCCAAAGGCTCTAGGATTGCAAAATGAACAGGAAAATCAGAATTAGAGTGTCCTGAGTTTGAATCTGGCTGTGCCATTTACTAGATATATGAAATTGGGCAAATTACTTTTCTGCACCTATTTCTTCCTTTCTACTCAAAAAGAATTACTTAATTGACCATATGTCTTTTGAGCATTTATTTTATGCTAGGTATGATTTTAGAAACTAGGACTGCAGCAACAAGTACAACAAAGGCCATGCCTTCATGCAGCGCATTTTTTCTTTCTTTCTTTCTTTCTTTCGTTCTTTCTTTTTTTTTTTTTTTTTTTTTTTTTTTTTTTTTTTTTTTGCTGGTCTGGGGATGTAACCCAGGGGCATTTGACCTCTGAGCTACACCCCCTGCCCTATTTTTTATTCTTTATTTTGAAACCAGGTCTCACTGAATTGCAGAGGGCCACACTAAGTAGCTGAGGCTGTCCACGAACCGTGATCCTCCAGGTCTCAGCCTCCCAAATGCTGGGATTACAAGTGTGCGCCACCATGCCCGGAGTGTAGCGCATTTTCTATCTGGGCAAGATAGACAGCAATCACTTAAGCACATACGTATATGCGATAATTTTAGATAGTAATGAATATTCTGTACAAGATAAACCAGGAACCCCAGTACCACACACACAAAAAAGTAATGAATAAAAAAAATAGGGCTGGAGGTATAGCTTGGAGGTAGAATGTCCTTGGGTTCAATTTCCAGTTCCTAAAAAAAAAAAAAAAAAAGCCAATGTGAGAAATAAGCCCATTATAAGAAATTGGAAAAAAGGACTTGGGATGTAGATCGGTGCTTGTCTAGTATGCACCAAGCCCTAGGTTCAATTCCCAACCCCCCTCCTCGTACAAAATGAATTTTTCCGCTGAATATAAAATGATTTCAAGAGAACTATGTCTTACTCCAAAAATTCTAGTTCTTGACTTGGGTGATTGTTTATGTGTGTGAATTAAGTATGCAGCCATTTATTAAATACAATTTTATTAACTAGGAGAAAGAATGTAATTTTCAGTATTTAAGTTGTTAAAGTTTATGAGAAGCCATTGTTTTGGCCTAGCCTCTTACATTAGACCCAATTAGGCCAAACCAGAGTGAAGTTCCTTGTGTTATCAGGTAATCAAACTTGGAAAGGGCTAATTTTTAAAAAGTAGTCACTTCATAACAGCTCATGAGAAGGATCTAGTTTATCTGAGCCAGGTAAGTCAGCTTCATCTTAATCCTATAGGGAAAATAACTGAAAAAAATTTTTTTTGCTTTCTAGTCCCTGATTCTTCTTTCTTTTGCCCTTTTCTGCCTATAAAGCCAACTTATCTGTGCTAACCTCATTGAAACACTCAATCCATTTTTATTAATGAGGTATTGCCTGATTCTAGAATTCCAAGTAAAATCAATTATGTCTTTAATTTGTAACGTTTTGACAAATTTATGCTGTCATGGGAGAAGAAAATCTCCAGAAGAGAGTCCCAGGGAGTTCCGGAGGGAGGGGGAACTTGACTCAGGACCAACAGGGTCCTCGACATATATGATAGGGAAAAAATTTTAGTTGTGTCAGTAGAGGAAAGTAAGGAGTACACATTCAAAGGAGAATGTGGACCACCTTGAGAGTGAGAGACATTGTGGGGATTCTCAGCTCTTTCTTAAGGGCAACTTGATGAAGGGTGGGTATGGGGAAGTATGTAAGGATAACATCAGTCCAGTGACAATGACATGGTTTATGTGTTCTGGCCATTTTCCTTGTTTAAACTATAATTGTCATAGGTGAGTGAGTTTTTGGTTAACTTTTTTACAGCAGCTTGTAATCCCAGTACTTGAGAGGCTGAGACAGGAGGATTGTGGGTTCACAGACAGCTTCAGTTATTTATTTATCTATTTATTTATTTATTTATTTATTTATTTATGGTACTGGGGTGGAACCCAGAGGCCTTCTACCTTTGGGATATACTCCCAGGCCTATTTTATATTTTATTTGGAAACAGGGTCTCACTAAGTTGCTGAGAGCCTCACTAAGTAGCTGAAGCTGGCTTCGAACCTGTGCGATCCTCCTGTCTCAGCCTCCCAAGTGCTGGGATTACAAGCATGTGACACCACACCAGCCAGCCTCAGCTATTTAGTGAGGCCCTCCACAACTGAGACCCTGTTTCAAAATAAAGAATAAAAAAATAGGGCTGAGGGTGTTGTTCAGAGGTAGAATGCCCCTGGGTTCAAACCCCAGTGCCCCCCATACACACAAAAGATTTACATCTCAGGAATTTGGGATCCGGATTTATGATCAGGAACTTGGAGGTAACAGGCCTAGGGGAGAGAATGGCTTAGGGAGTAACAGGCCTGGAAAAATACAGAGAACTTCTGAATTAAGTGTTTATTGCCTTCTCCTTACCTTATGTCTCCTTTCTACCTATTTCTTTTACTTCACCAACTCAATCTCAATACTATAATTTTTTGAAGTTTGTTTAAAAAGTAAGCATCCCCACGTGCACAGCGTAGAACATTCAGTTGCAAAGAATCTGCCACTCTTAGTAGATCTTACACAGATCTGCTCTCAGTCTACACTGCATGTTCAGCATCATAGAAAGTGACTTCCCAAACGTGATTCTTATATGACAGGGAAAATGTTGATAGGACTGCCAGCATGGAATTCTAGGCTATGGTTCATGTTAGCCAACGTTATCATCAGGTTTACTCTCTTGCACTTTAAGATTTGGGAACCCCTCATCTCTCTGGGCCATTGTTCACCACCTTTCTAAGGGACAAGAAAAAGGCACAGCTTTCTCTTGCATCTGTTTATCTTTAAAGCCATTTTTGAAAAGCGAAACACATTTGCCTCATGTTCTGATACTGTATTAAGCTTATAGCCTGAAAAGAAAGCATGGTGGAGCACATCTGTAATCCCAGCGATTTGGGAGGATGAGGCAAGAGGATTGCAAATTTGAACTCAGCCTCTGCAATTTAATAAGATCCTATCTCAAAATGAAAAATAAAATGGGCTGGGGATGTAGCTCAGTGGTAGAGCGCCCCTGGGTTATTAAATCGCCACGGGGGCGTGATTTTATCAGGCAGGATATCCTTTGGTAATTTTTTTTTTTGGGGGGGGGTACTGGGGTTCCTGGAAGCCCTTCTACTTCCGGGCTACACTCCCAGACCTATTTTTACTTTTTTTCTTTTATTTGGAAACAGGGTCTCCTAAGCCAACGCGCGCGGCTGGCTTCGAACCTGCGCGATCCTCCTGTCTCTGCCTCCCAAGCGCGGGGATTACAAGCGTGCGCCACCACGCCCGGCCGTCCTTTGGTAATTTTTAATATTGCTTTGGTGGTCAGGGATCATTTTGAGTCAATTATTAAACCCTTTCCCTTAAAATCACGTGTGTGTGTGTGTGTGTGTGTGTGTGTGTGTGTGTGTATGTGTGTGTGTGTGTGGTGCTGGGGATAGAACCCAGGGGCATTCTACTTCCAAGCTACACCCTAGCCCTATTTTTTATTTTATTTTGAAACAGGGTCTCACTGAGTTGCAAAGGGCCTAAGTAGCCGAGACTGAATGTAAACCGCGGTCCTCCGGTCTCAGCCTCCCAAATGCTGGGATTACAATTGTGCGCCACCACACCCGGCTCAAAACCACTTTGCATAAAGTCTGTTATAGACCCCCTCTTACTCTCCCCATCAGCAGTTTTAGTATAATCGATCACTTTCTCCACTTCCGGTTGTCAGGGCCAGGTCCCGCCCCACCCAGCTGCAGGCCACTGGCTCTGGCGAGCCGAGGACCATCCCGGAACACAGTTACTGGTCTCTGTTGCTCACCGGATCGCAAAGCGAAAGGAACGCTCAAAGCTAGGAGCGGAAGATGCCTCGGGGGACATGTTTGGCTGAGGGACGCACTTTTCCGGTGGCCTCCTTGGTTTGCTTTCCGCAATGCTCCCCAAGGTCTCGGCATTCCTCCCTCTTCGACCCCTCTCCCGCTTCGCTCTGTCCTCTGGAAGTCCCGAGGCCTCCGCGGCTGCGATCGTTGTACTCGCTACTCCGCCCAGAACTGTCAGGTACCGAATTTCAGAGATAATGGTCCCGCAGGTCCTCAGGCAACCCTGTCCTCCCTCCTGTACATTCGGTTGCTGTCCTCCGGCTTCCTGGGGTCGATGTTGTAATCTACAAAACCTTAGGAGCCATTGCTTTAGATCTGGTAGAGAAATCCCAAGAAGATAGGATGACTTCCCCAAGGTCACAGCGTGCTAGGAAGTAGCTACGATGAGCGGCCTGGTCTACTGCCCTTGGTGCTGAGCACTGCGGGCTGCGCTCACCCCGCCCCCGCCACTTTCTTTTCTCAGTTTATGGGGACTCCAGAAGTGATTTTGCCTCGTAAGACTTGTTTTATCGTCTCATTCCTGCCTCCTTCATTTATGCCTTAGTTCATTATCGAAAGGGCTGACAGTGCATCGGTACTGGTGTTAAGCCAGAACGTGGCAGTCCTGCCATTCCAGAGTGTCTAATACCAACATAGGTAATTCAAGTATAGCGAATAACAGCTGGCATAGCTTCAGTAAGCACATTGTACCCTATTCGTTCAACAAGCAGTTGCAGCCAGGTGCACGCTTGTAATCCCAGCTTCGGGAGGCTGAGACCGGAGGATCGCAGTTCGCAGACAGCCTCAGCTACTTAGTAAGGCCCTCTGCAACTCAGTGACACCTGGTATCAAAATAAATAATAAAAAATAGTGCAGTGGGTGTAGCCCGGAGGTCGAATGCCCCTGGGTTCCATCCCCAGGCCCGCAAAACAAACAAACAAACAGGCAGTTGCTGCGAGAACAAATAGGAAGAGAAGACTGGTAGAATCTGAAGGAGGACCCCACCGGTTGGAGTTCATTAGGAAAGAAAGGGAGTTGTGGCGTACTTGTTTTGGTATTATTCCTCTAAGAACTTCGTGATCATGAAAACCTAATTGCACTGCATATATTTCTTACAAAACTGCTTGGACCAATTTGGTTTAATATAGTGCTGAAGCAAGTTGCTGACAAAGGGGATGGGAAGGATCAGCTATATGGAGGAGGAAACTGCACAGGGGAATTAATAGGATGTGACATATGTAATGGTAGTTAGAACAGATTTTATTTTTTTATTTTTTTTGGTGGTACTGGGGGAGGAACCCAGAGGCTTTCTACCTCCGGGCTATACTCCCAGACCTTTTTTTTATATTTTATTTGGAAACAGGGTCTCACTAAGTTGCTGAGAGCCTCACTAAGTAGCTGAGGCTGTCTTCGAACCTGTGCGATCTTCCTGTCTCAGCCTACCAAGCGCGGGGATTACAAGCATGCGCCACCACGCCCGGCTCAGAACAGATTTTAAATGATTGCTTTGGAGGATTAGGGTATCATTAAACATAACAAGAATGAAGAACAGGTTTGATGAAGACTTGTAAATGTCAGTTTTTTGAATATAAAACTTTTTGTGGTAGGATGCCCATTCCATACAGAGGAGGAACAATGGCAGCAGATTAGGGAAAGAGTTGTATTATATTAGTCGTGTGGAGTGTATATGATACTCCTAAAATAAATAGAGATTATTTTCTGAAGTACAGTGGCACTCTTGTAAGGAAACATTGTACTAAAGGTTATATGTGAGACTCATTCCTGATTGTCACTTTTCTATTAAAATACCTTTAATATTAACTTGCAGATGTAAAACAATAATTTGAGTGTTTTCCTAATGTGAATTCTCCCATATATTGAGTGATATAATCAGCATTAGCACACCTGTACCTATATGAGGCACACCAATGTAGCTTGGGCCTTAGTAGGCTCTGAGCCATGTGACCTTGGGTAAGTTGCTTCTCTGATTTTCAGTTTTCTTATCTGCAAAATGGGAATAATGCTTATGGTATGAAGTTGATGTAGGTATGGGAAAATGTACATAAATGAGGTTGCATATACATATGTGCTAATATATGGTAAGTTGCTTCTGCATAGTTTTCAATAGTAATAAAAAGCAAATGAAAGGGCATGAATTAAAAATTTAAGAATGAAGAAGCAGTGTTTGAGTTATTGCTTGATTATTTTACATTATGCTTTACATTTTTTCTTTAATATATTTTTTTAGGACTAAAGGTAATATCCAGAGATATTTTGGTACCAGCAATGTGATCTGTAGCAAGAAAGAAGAGCAGGAACAGTCTGTTCCAACTGGTGAGATTTCCAAGGCTTCAGAGAGCCAAGATGCAGTCAAGGAGAATACAAAAAAAGACTTGTTAGACATTATTAAGGGCATGAAAGTTGAATTAAGCACAGTAAATGTGCAAACAACAAAGCCACCTAACAGAAAACCACTTAAAAGTTTGAATGCTACGATTGGCAGGCGTCGAAGAACTACAGAAGATGCTCCAAAGAAGGGGTAAATTGAATTGCAATTTAAATGTTCTTTGAAATTAATTTTTGAAACTCCAGTAAGCATTTTCTTCTAGCAGAAAATATTTTTAGCTGGGCATGACAGGGCACACTTGTTTTATTATTTTTATTATTATTATTTTTTTTTTTTTTTTTTTTTTTTTTTTTTTTTTTTTTTTTTTTGGTGGTACTGGGGTTCCTGGAAGCCCTTCTACCTCCGGGCTACACTCCCAGACCTATTTTTTAACATTTTTATTTTGAAACAGGGTCTCCTAAGCCAGCGCGCGCGGCTGGCTTAGAACCTGCGCGATCCTCCTGTCTCTGCCTCCCAAGCGCGGGGATTACAAGCGTGCGCCACCACGCCCGGCGACAGGGCACACTTGTAATCTCAGTACTTGGGAGGCAGAGACAGGAGGATTGCAGGTTCAAGGACAGACTCAGTAAATATACTCATCAACCTAGCAAGACCCTGTTTCAAGATAAAAATGAAACAGGCCTGTGGGTGTCGCTCGAAAGTAGAATGCCCCTGGGTTCAATCCCTAGTGCCACAAAAAAAGAAAATATTTTTAACTATAGTACTTGGAAGATACTGAATCAATGAAGAGTAAACATCAGCTTATAAAAAGAGGTATTCTAGTTATTTAAGGGACGCTGTTATTGTTTTATATGCATATGCCCCGGGTTCAATCCCCAATACTGAAAAAAAAGTGATATAATTGAGAGTTCTACACAATTTCATATATTTGTTAGTGTTATTAACTCCACTTAGTTGTCTCTTTAAATTGGTAAAGATATTTTGATTTAAAGTTTGCTTCATGTATGTAAAAGATTTGGTTTGGGTTTTTTAATTTTTAATTTTTTGTTTATTTTTATTTTTTATTTTTTATTTTATTGTGGTACTGAGGATGGAACCCAGGGCATTTTACCTCTGAGCTACACCCCCAGCCCTATTTTTTATTCTTTAGTTTGAAACAGGGTCTCACTAAGTTGCAAAGGGCCTCACTAAGTAGCTGAGGCTGTCAAATGCTCTCAAATGCTGGGATTACAAGTATGCGCCACCATGCCCAGCTTCAGGGTTTTTTTGTTTTGTTTTGTTTTTCCATTTTAAAATTCCTTCTTGCACAGAACTTTAGCATGTTGATTACAACTGTTTCATATGACTTCCTTTGGGAATTATTAGTGTTGAGCTATCTTATGTGGCATCTTCAGAGTATTATAATTTATGCTTGTCAAGAGTATTGTAGCTGGGCGTGGTGACGCACGCTTGTAATCCTTGCGCTTGGGAGGGTCGCACAGGTTCGAAGCTAGCCTCAGCTACTTAGTGAGGCTATCGGCAACTTAGTGAGACCCTGTTTCCAAATAAAATATAAAATAGGTCTGGGAGTATAGCCTGGAGGTAGAAAGCCTCTGGGTTCCACCCCTAGTACTACCAAAAAAAAAAAAAAGAGTGGGCGTGATGGCACACACCTATAATCTCAGTACTTAGAAGGCTGAGACAGGAGAATTGCAGGTTCTTGGCTAGCCTCAGCTACTTAGTGAGCCCCACCACAACTTAATGAGACCTGGTTTCAAAATAAAGTATTAAAAAAATAAATAGGACAGAAGCTGGGTAAGGTAGCACACGCTTATAATCCTAGTACTTGGGACACTGAAACAGAAGGATCACAGGTTCTCGGCCAGTCTCAGCTACTTAGACCCTTCACAGCTTAGACTGTGTTTCAAAATAAAGAAGCTGGGTGTGGTAGCACACACTTGTAATCCCAGCAACTGGGAGGCGGAGACCGGAGGATCGCAGTTCATAGATAGCCTCAGCTACTTAGCAAGGCCCTTTGTAACTCAATGAAACCCTGTTTCAAAAATAAAAAGACAAGCTGGGCATGGTGACACACACTTGTAATCCCCGCGCTTGGGAGGCAGAGACAGGAGGATCGCGCAGGTTCGAAGCCAGCTGTGCTGGCTTATGAGACCCTGTTTCAAAATATAAAATAGGTCTGGGAGTGTAGCCCGGAGGTAGAAGGGCTTCCAGGAACCCCAGTACCACCAAAAAAAAAAAAAAAAAAAAAAAATAGAGCCAGACATAGTGGCCAACACTTGTAATTTCCAGTATTTGGGAGGCTAAGACAGGAGGATTACAGGTTTGAGGACAGCTTCAGCAAGTAGTGAGACTCTTATTAACCAAAGAGACCCTGCTTCCAAGTAAAAATAAAAATAGAGCCGGGAAGCTGGGCATGGTAGCTCATGCTTGTAATCCCAGTACTTGGGAGGCTGAGAAAGGAAGATCATGGGTTCACAGCTAGCCTCAGCTACTTAGTGAGGCCTTCTACAGACTGAGACCCTGTTTCAAAATAAAGGATTTAAAAAGGGTAGGGGTATAACTCAGAGGTAGAATGCACCTGTGTTCAATACCCAGTAATGGAAAAGATTAATAAAAAATAAAGGGGCTGGGAATGTTACTCAGTAGTAGAGCACCCCTGGGTTCAATCCCCAGATAGCACAAGAGAGATCACATACACACACATATATTATATATAATATATATATTATATATATATATATATATATATATATATATATATATATATATATATATTGTGGTACTGGGGATTGAACCCAGGGACCCAGACGGATTCTCCTTCTGAGCTACACTCGCCTCTATTTTTTTTTTTTTTTTTTTGGTGGTACTGGGGTTCCTGGAAACCCTTCTACCTCCGGGCTACACTCCCAGACCTATTTTATACTTTTTATTTGGAAACGGGGTCTCTTAAGCCAGCGAAGGGCTTCGAACCTACGCGATCCTCCTGTCTCTGCCTCCCAAGTGTGGGGATTACAAGCGTGTGCCACCACGCCCGGCTCTAGCCCTATTTTTTATTCTTTATTTTATTAATTTTATTTTATTTTTGTGTGTGTGTGGTACTGGGCTCCTGGAAGCCTGTGTACCTCCGGGCTACACTCCCAGACCTATTTTATAGGTTTTTTTTTTTTTTTAAATTTGGAAACAGGGTCTCTTAAGCCAGCGCGACTGGCTTTGAACCTGTGTGATCCTCCTGTCTCCACCTCCCAAGTGTGGGGATTACAAGCGTGCCTTATAACCACCACGCCTGGCTTATTCTTTATTTTTGAAATGGGGTCTCATTGAGTTATGGAGGACCTCACTAAGTAGCTGAGGCTAGCCATGAACCTGAGATCCTCTGTCTCAGCCTCCCAAAAACTGGGATTACAAGTGTGTACCATCACATCTGGCATTAATTTGTAATTTTTGATACTTAGTATTGTGCTTCTGCAGGTACCTGATAACTTAAACTTTAATGTTTCAAAGTTTACAGTACCTAATATTTGAAGATTCTTGCTTTTAAGAGAAATTGAATTGAGTGGTACTTTTTGAATGATGAGTTTTCTTCCCCAACTTTTTACTTTTCACTAAACTAGTGGCAGTAATAATCTTTTTCATTCTTATTTCTTCTTTTTCAGAAATGAGCCCTTGAGTCCTGAGTTGGTGGCAGCTGCATCTGCTGTTGCGGATTCTCTCCCTTTTGACAAGCAGAGAACCAAGTCAGAGCTCCTCCAGCAGCTCCAACAGCATGAGGAAGACTCAAGGGCACAAAGGGATGGAGAGAAATCTAAAATTAGGTTAGCAAATCAAAAACACCAGGAATGCTTGTATCTCAAAATGGGCCATTTTCACCTGGCTGGCAAATAATTCACTTGACTATTTTACATAGAAAATATGCCCTATAAATGGAATTTTAGCAACTTGATTGTGTTTTGTTTTCTGATACTGGGAATTGAACCTGAGGACATTATACCTTCAAGCTACACCCTGTCCCTATTTTATTCTTTTGTTTTGAAACAGGGTCTCAATAGGTTGCCTAGACTCTTCTTTGCTGAGGTTGCTCTTGCATCTGCAATCCTCCTGTCTCAGCCTCCCAAGTACTGGCATTACAGGTGTGCACCACCATTGCAGGCTATACATCTTTAAAAGATAGAATTAAGCTGGGCCTGGTGCTGCGTGCTTGTAATCCCAGTACTTGGAAGGCTAATACAGGAAGCTCAAAGGTTCAAAACCAGCTTCAGCAACTTAATGAGGTTCTCAGGGTTCTCAGCAACTTAGTGAGAGCCTGTTTCCAAATAAAACATAAAATAAATCTGGGGATGTAGCCTAGAGGTGGATTGCCCCTGGGTTCCATGTTAAATGTTAACATGTGAACATTTATTATTTTAACATATTTTATGCTGTATTAGTGCATAAAATGAAATAGGATCAAATGTTATTAGTCTCCTACTTAAGAAAAGCCTTTTTACTGTTGTGTGTGTCTTATATACTTGACCTTTTTATTTCAGCTTTGGTAACATAATATCAAATATGAAAGTTGCCAGATCTTCTGCAGTTAGACATCGCACCAGACCAGAACATCAAATTCAGTTTGATGAGGAATCTGATGATTATCTTGACCAGGGGAAGAAAGCTGATCTTCAAAATAGGTATTCAGGCCTTGTGGTCTGTTGGATTTTGTGTGGTTTTTGTTTACATTAACTGTAAGTTTACTTTATTCTTTATGCTTGTTCTTGCTGATAGGTATCTGAATACTGTGGATATATTTATTGCTGTCTTCTTACTCTCTCTATATATTCTTTCCTAGAGAGGGAAAAATGTTCTGGGTTTAGTCCTACATATTTTTTTTTTTTTTTCTAATACTGGGGATTGAACACAGGAGCATTCTACCTCTGAGCTGCATCCCTAGCCCTATTTTTTCATTCCTTATTTTGAAACAGGGTCTCACAAACCCTGCACAAACACACCACTGAGTAGCTAAGACTGGCCACAAACCTGCAGTCCTCTTGCCTGTGCCTCCAAAATACTGGGATTACAAGCGTGCATCACCACTCTCAGTCCTACATTATTTCTTTCTTTCTTTTCTTTTTTTTTTCTTTTCTTCTGATACTGGGGATGGAACCCAGGGGCATTCTGCCTCTGAGCTATACCCCCACCCCTATTTTTTATTTTTTATTTTTGAAACAGGATCTCACTGAGTTACAAAAGGCTTCACTAAGTAGCTGAGGCTGTCCATGAACCGAAATCCTCCTGTCTCAGCCTCCCAAATGCTAAGATTACAAGTATGTGCCACCATGCCCAGCTAGTCCTACATTTTTCTATACTATAAAAAAAAAATGGGTCGTCTCACATATGTTCATGCTAAATAGGGGTCCCTTGCTTTAGAGTAAGTGGAGGTGACTGAATTTTGAGCAAATGAATGTTTTACAAGAAATATTTTCCATTCTGAATATGGGGTGGGTGGGTGTGTGTGTGTGTGTGTGTGTGTGTGTGTGTGTGGTACTAGGGATTTAGCCCAGGGGCATTCTACCTCCAAGCTACATCCCCACCCCTATTTTTTATTTATTTTGAAACAATGTCTCAGTAGGTTGATGAGAATCTCAGTACCTCCTGTCTCAGCATCCCAAGTACTGGGTTTATAGGCATATGCTACCACACGGTGTGACACGTCTATCATAGAAAATACAAGCATGTACTACCATGCCCAGCTTGATTCTTTCTTTCTTTATTTTTGTGGTACTGGGGTGGAACCCGGGGTCTTTTCTACCTCTGGCCTATACTCCCAGACCTATTTTATACTTTATTTGGAAACAGGGTCTCACTGAGTTGCTGAGAGCCTCACTAAGTAGCTGAGGCTGGCTTCAAACCTCCTCAATCCTCCTGTCTCAGCCTCTCAAGTGCTAGGATTACAAGCGTGCGCCACCACGCCCAGCTTTTATTTTTTATTTTGAAAGGGTCTCTCTTAAGTTGCACAGAACCTCACTAAGTAACTAAGGCTGTCTACAAACTGTAATACTCCGGTCTCAGCCTCCCAAATACTGGGATTACAAGTGTGCTTGCTTGGTTTATTGTATTTCAAAGCAAAAATTCAAATGCATATATCAGTCCTAAAATTATGGCATTTTTATCCAAAATATCTGGTGTGGTTCAGTGGAATTACTTTTAACATTTAAATGGAATGTTTTGAACCTGGGTGGCACACAGATTGTAATCTCAGTGCTTGGGAGGCTGAGATGGGAGGATCACACAGGTTTGAAGCCAGCCTCAGCTACTTAGGGAGGCTCTCAGCAATTTAGTGAGACCCTGTTTCCAGATAAAATATAAAAGAGGTCTGGGGGTATAGCCCAGAGGTAGAAAGCGCCTGGGTTTCATTCCCAGTAACACACACACACACACACACACACACACACACACACACACAAAGTATCTTGCTGAGTGTGGTGGCACATGTCTGTATTCCTGATTCTTGAGAAGCTATGGCAAGATTACAGGTTTGAGGCCACCATGCTGTAACTTAGTGAGACACTGTTTCAAAATAAAAAAATAAAAAGGCCTGTGTATGAAAGTCAAAGATAGAGCCCACCTGGGTTGAATCCTTAGTACCATCAAAAATTTTTTTCTCACAAATAGTTTTAGTCAAGAGTTTACAAATAGTCACTAAAATATTTTTTCTATTTTTAATCGTAGGAAAAATTTATTCAAGGGGAGAAGACTTAATATTTTTCATGTTGAGGCATTCACTGAAGAAGCACCTGAAACAGGTTTGTTAAAAAATGAATAGCACTGTTTCTCAAGTGGAGAAACATTCTTTCAAAGATATTCTTAGTGTTTTGGTTATATAGTAGTTGAGTATTTCAGTTTTTCATCTTGTCATTGGCTTGGATCCTGCTTATCAGTGTAATTGTTGGCATTGCTAGTCTTGGCCAGATTCCCCCGTTATAGTGTCACATTCTGTGGTAAGATCAGAGTCAGTACTAAATCTAGGCATATAGATGGATTACTGATTTGGGTTATATTGTTAATAATACCTATCATTTGCAGTACAGCTTTGTGCTCTTACATAAATAAGGTGTGGTTCCTGCTTTTGGAACCTCTAGAAGAGGTGATAGATTGCATTTATAGAAGTAATTTATAATGCTGGGTATGGTGGCGTACTCAGTACTGGGGAAACTGAGACAGGAGGATCACAGGTTCAAGGCCAACCTCAGCAGGTAGTGAGACTGTCATCAACCTAGTGAGACCCTGTTTCAAAATAAAAATAGGGCTGATGATGTAGTGTGGAAGTAGAATGTCCCTGGTTTCAATCCCCAGTGACACTAACACACACACACACACACACACACACACACACACACACACATTGAGAATGTGGTTTCTGCTTGGGGGTAGGAAGAACATTCCGGGAATATATTTAGTAGATTTTTAGTGGTTTTAATTGAAAAACATAGTTCGTCTTTGCTTAATATTCTCCCCCTTTTTCTTCTTTGTGTCAGGTGTCAGATCCTTCATATTTAGTGCTCTAAGTCTAATGAAAAGAGAAATTAAAAAGATTGTTCTCTTGCATAACATTAAATTTGGTTTCTGGATTAAATATATGAAGAAACTCAATGCAAGTGAGTTTCCAGTTCATAAACAGTATGCATTTGTAAAGAATAGAGGTCTTTATATCATTACTAATAGAAATCTTACTATTACTTCCAATATAAACATCTGATTTTCCCGCTCTTTAATAAATTCCTTGATATAGGAGTTATTTCTCATTCATGTTTGTGTACGCCATAGCACCCAACTATGTGGTTCGTTATCTTAAATTCTACTAGGTAGCTGGACATGGTGACCCACGCCTATAATCCCCGTGCTTGGAAGGTAGAGACAGGAGGATTGTGGGTTCAAAGCCAGCCTCGGCATTTTAAGAAGTCCTTGTTTCAGAATATGAAAAATAAAGTTAGGTATGGTGGCGCACACCTCTAATCACAGTACTTAGAAAGCTGAGACAGGAGGATTAAAAGTTTGAGGAAAGTCTCAGCAAGTAGTGAGTCATTTATTAACCTAGTGAGACCTGTTTCAAAATAAAAATAAAATAGGGTTGGAAATATAGGTTACAGGTGGAATGCCTCCAGATTCGATCCTCAGTGCCAAAAAAATAAACAAAATAGATCCAGGTGTGGTGGCACATACCTATAAACCCACTACTGAGGAACTTGAGACAGGAATATTGTAGGTTCATGGCCAACCTCAGCAATTTAGCAAACTTAGACCCCCTTTCAAAAAAAATAAAAAATAAAAGGGTCTGGGAGTGTAACTCAGAGACAGAAATGCCCCATAGGTTCAATCCCTAGTGCCACACACCAAAAATAAATAAAAATAAGGCTGGGGGTGTATCTCAGAGGTAGAATGCCTCTGGATTCTCTCACACACACACACACACACACACACACACACACACACACACACACACACTATTCTACCAGGTGCACACCTATTATCCCAGCTATTCGGACTGAATCAGGAGGATTGCAAGTTTAAAGCCAGAATTTTTGTTTTAGTTTTATCTTTCAGTATCAATGTCTGAAAATGTAGTATTAAGTCAGCTGTTTGTATTTTTTGCTTGCGTTTATATTATGCTGAATCTATTCCCATGCCATACGTTTTTGTTTCCTCACTTTCTTCTTGGCAGCCTCCTCTTCTGGTTTAGAATAGTTTGTTCCTTTTGGGTGAAGGTTGTCTGTAGTGGGGAGCTCATGCAAAGGTTGATTCGACCATGAGTTCTATGATTGTGGGGTGCATCTTGGGTGATCTGTTTACTTGGGTATGTTTGGTGACCCAAATCTATATCTTAATCTTTTTAAGTTCAGCATTACTCTGCATTTTGAAGCATGCTCGGCAAAAACTCAGCACTCTCTTTGGGCCACTGACCCTGTACCCAGCCCCACTGTTTGGCCTGGGCATACCTGCCAACCTCACCATTGTAATTCTGGAATGGTACACACTGCTTCTTTAAAGCAACATCTGATGGCTTTTCGGATGCACATACCCTTAATGGCCTGGGAAGTTTCACAAGTGTTCTTAAAGTGAATACAAAGGTTGCTTTTTTTTTTTTTTTTTTTTTTTTTTTTTGCAGTACTGGGGATGAAACCCAGGGGCATTCTACCTTCGAGCTATGCCCCCAGCTTCCCTTAGCCCTGTTTTTTTGTTTTGTTTTGTTTTTTTTTTTTAATTTTGAAACAAGGTCTCACTAGTTGCAGAGGGCCTCACTAAGTAGCTGAGGCTGTCCGAGAACCGTGATCTTCCTATCTCAGGTTCCCAAATGCTGGGATTACAAGTGCATGCCACCACGCCTGGCTTGAAGCATTTTATAGATCACCTCAGACTGCTTACAGGGAGAAGAGCCTAGTAATGACACTTTTATGAAGAAGGACATTTATGTTGACTTAGACTTACTTAAAGTGTTTTATAACAGAGGCAGCACCTTCTCTTTGGGATGTGGAATTTGCTAAGCAGTTAGCTACAGTAAATGAGCAGCCATTTCAGAATGGGTTTGAAGAGATGATCCAGTGGACGAAAGAGGGGAAACTCTGGGAGTTCCCCATTAACAATGAGGCAGGTAAGTGTTAATTTCAGAGATTTATAACTTTCATTGACTAGAGATTACTTCTGGAAAATGTTCGTTTTCAGAATCTAGATATTTATGTGAATCTCCAAATACTGTATCGATATCTTCATGGTTCTAGAAGAAATCTGACAATGTAAAAAGGACTGAGAACTACAAATGATGACAGTTTTCTAATAGCAAAGGAGGATGTTGTTTGGTGCATTTTAAATGCTGGTTATGAAATTATGTTCAACTTTGGAAAACATTACAACTATTAAAGTCTTATTCTCGTGTCATTCATAAAACCACTGCATCAGTGAAGGACAAGGTAATCAAAGCAAAAACGTTTGGAAACCTTTGGCCACATAATGTAGATGCTTTGAACCAGTAATGGAATATTATCTACTTTCCTGGGTATAAACAAAAATAAAACAAATAATAAAATTGGACTGAGGCCATAGCTCAGAGGCAGAATACTCTTGTGTTCAATCCCAAGTACCACAAAAAAATAGAAATAAAAATAAAATATTAGCAAAGATATTATATACTATAGAAGAGCCACCAAATTGGAGATGATAGGAAAGCATGCATTGGTGGTACATTGTTATCAACAGTGAAACACACACACACACACACACACACACACAATCTAAAGCCAGGTATGGTGGTACACATCTGTAATCCCAGTACTTGGGAGGCTGAGACAGAAGGATCTTAGGTTCGAAGGTTCAAGACGAGCCTTAGCAATGTAGCAGTACCCTGTTTAAACATAAAAAATAAAAAGGGATGGGGTATAGCTTGAAGGTAGAATGCCTCCTGGGTTCAATCCCAGTATAAAAAATAAAGTGAGTTTTGTGCACAGCACATACTTGGATCGTGTTTTTTTTTTTTTTTTTTTTTTTTTTTTTTTTTGGTAGTACTGGGGGTGGAACCCAGAGGCTTTCTACCTCCGGGCTATACTCCCAGACCTTTCTTATATTTTATTTGGAAACAGGGTCTCACTTAGTTGCTGAGAGCCTCACTAAGTAGCTGAGGCTGCCTTCGAACCCGTGCAGTCCTCCTGTCTCAGCCTCCCAAGCGCAGGGATTACAAGCGTTCGCCACCATGCCCGGCCTTGGATCATGGTTTTTTTTTTTTTTTTTTTTTTTTTTTTTTTTTGGTGGTACTGGGGGTAGAACCCAGAGCCTTTCTACCTCCGGGCTATACTCCCAGACCTATTTTCTATTTTATTTGGAAACAGGGTCTCACTAAGTTGCTGAGAGCCTCACTAAGTAGCTGAGGCTGGCTTCAAACTTGCGCGATCCTCCTGTCTCAGCCTCCCAAGCGCGGGGATTACAAGCATGCGCCACCACACCCGGCTATGGATCGTGTTTTTATACTCACTGTGCCAATCTGCCATATGATGTGTTTAGGCCATTAAGATAGATAGATAGATAGATAGATAGATAGATAGATAGATAGATAGATCATATTAGATAATATGGCTGGGGGTGTAGCTCACAGGTAGAATGCCCTTGGGTTTGATCCTCAGGACTCAAAATAATAAATTAATTAATTAATGAATTACTGGGCTGGCCTTGAACCTGCAGTTCTCCTGTCTCAGTCTCCTAAGTACTGGAATCACAGGCATGCACCACCACATATGACTTATTTTTATTTTGAAACAGGATCTCACCAAGTTGCCCAGGCTGGCCTTGAATTTGTGATCCTCCTGCCGTCTGCATTCAGCTTTAACTGTGTGGGGGGCTATGGGGGGGTGTACTTGGGATGGAACCCAGAAGCATTCTATCTCCAAACTATAATCCCAGACCTATTTTTTTTTTTATTCTTTATTTTGAAATGGTTCCCACTAAGTTTAGGAGGGCCTAAGTAGCTGAGGCTGGCCACGAACCTGCAGTCCTCCTGTCTTAGCCTCCCATGCTAAGTACTGGGATTACAAGCATGGGCTACCACACCTGGCCATTTTTTATTACCTATTTTTATTTATTGTTTTGTTTGCTTTGTTTATTGATGCTGAGGTTGAACCCAGAAGCATTCACCACTCAGCTATACCCCTAGCCCAGTTTCACTTTGTATTTTGAAGCAGAGTCTTACTAAGTGTTCCAGGCTGGTCTTGAACATGTGATCCTCCTGTTTCGGCCTCTGAAGTACTGGGATTACACGCATCTGCCACTGTATCTGGTTTATACAATGTTAAATATAGTTTGTATGGTTTTCTTAGTGATGACCCTAGATATTTAAATATTTGTTAGCAATAGTTGTCTGTATTTGAACATTTACTCTGTTCTAGGCATCATTTATGCCTGCCTAATCTCCACAAAAATCCCAGGAAAGTACCTTCTTAATCCTATTATGCCAGAGAAAACTGTTGCTCAGGAAAGCTTAATTTGCCCAAAGTCACAGTTGTTAAATTGACTGGCAAACCTAGGTTTAACTCCAGAGTCCATGCCTTTATATTAAATTTACTCATTAATATTGATATAGGCTTCATATTTAAATTACAGTTTTTTTCTGTCTTATTTCCTAGGTTTTGATGATGATTCAGAATTTCATGAACATATATTTCTGGATAAATACCTGGAGGGTTTTCCAAAACAAGGACCAATTCGCCACTTCATGGAGCTGGTGACTTGTGGCCTCTCCAAAAACCCGTATCTGAGTGTAAAACAAAAAGTCGAGCACATCGAGTGGTTTAGGAATTATTTTAAAGAAAAAAGGGACATCCTAAAAGAAAGTAACATACAGTTTAATTAAGATCATAGAAGTTTTTAATTTCAAAATGTTGAAGATGGATATTATAGCTCAGTAAAATAATTTTACTAGAAGTTTTATGTTAATTATTGCATTTGATTTGACTGGTATAAATGTTAAATTGTTTTTTAAAATGTGGTACATGAAAAATATTCTTGCATGGAGAAAAATCATTGACATTGATAGGTTCAAAAGAATATCTGAGCTGGTGTGGTGATGCATGCCTGTAATCCCAGTACTTGGGAGGCTAAGACAGAAGGATTGCAGGAGCTCAAAGGTAGAATTCCCCTGGGTTCAATCCCCAGTTCTGAAAAAAAAAAAAAAAAAAATTGGGGCCTGCTGGGAGATCCTTATGTCGTGAGGGGCATGCCATGTATGGAGGGGACTGTGGGATTCTACCTCTCTGGCTTCTTATTTCTAAATGTGAACTTTTCTTCCAGTCTTTGTTCTATATTTGTGATGGGGCTCTTGCTAGAGCTTACACTACACTGTTTGGACTTTGGAGTTTGTCTCCAAAACTATGAGCTACATAAACCCCTTTTCTCTATAAAGTTTGCCTACTTCTAAATATTTTGTTATAGTAACAAAACCAGATTAAAGGCAAGCTTTCAGGGGTCATCACTTATATGGCTAATAACTGAATTGTATTTCAAAGAAGCATGGTCACTGAATGAAAATTAAAAAGTTGGGGGAAGTTGTCTTTTTTTTTTTTTTTTTTTTTTTTGCAGTACTGAGGATGGAACCCAGAGGCATTCTACCTTTAAGCTATACCTCCAGCACTATTTTTTATTCTTTATTTTGAAACAGGGTCTCACTGAGTTGCAAAGGGCCTTACTAAGTAGTAGCTGAGGCTGTCTACAAACCATGATCCTTCCATTTCAGCCTCACAAGGAGCTTCCTCTCAATCCTCCTGAGGATTAAACCCAGGAACATTCTACCTTCAAGCTACAACCCAGACCTATTTTATATTTTGTTCTGAAACAATCTTGCTAAATTGCAGAGGATTTCTCAAGGTTGCCGAGGCTGACCAGGAACCCACAGTCCTGTCTCAACCATTCAAGTACTGGGATTACAAACGTATGCCACCATGCCCGGCTCAGGCCCCAGTTCTAAAGTGCCACACCTTCTACATGGAGGACCAAGCCTCTAATACATGGACCTCTGGAGGACACTTAACCATCCAAACCTTTGCAGTGCCATTACAACAGTTGAGGTGATTAGTGGACAGATTTTTATATATAGATATATAGATATATACATTTATGTATATTCGTATATATTTATCTTTTATATATTTCATGCCAAATTACCCTCACCTAAGTCTGGGTCACTATAATGAGGTGAATTTATAGAAATAAAAGGCTTATTCTAATCCTTTCTGGAACTGACTGAAACCCTGTTTCAAAATAAAGAATAAAAAATAGGGCTGGAGGTATAGCTTAAAGGTAGAATGCCTCTGGGTTCTATCCTCAATACTGCAAAAAAAAAAAAAAAAAGTCTGGTTTGACTTCATGTCAAACTATTTGGAACTATTTATTTTCATTTTTCATTGCTGTTGCTCAGCAATATGACTACTTTCTCACAACTCAAAGATTAAAATTTATTTTAAAAAAAAAGGGATGGGGGGAAAAAATTGAAGAATCCAAGCTGGGTGTGATGGCACAAGTATATAATCCCAGTACTTAGGAGGCTGAGACAGAAGGCTCGCAGGATCAAAGCCAGCCTCCTCAATTTAGCAAGGCTCTCAGCAACTTTGTGAGACCCTGTTTCCAAATAGAATGCCCCTGGGTTCAATCCCCAGTACCATAAAAAACAAATAACAACAACAAAGAAATAAGAAACTAACTATGACTACCATTCAAATTCCATGCTTTGCATGAATTTCATCATCTTAATTCACCAAATAAGAGTTCTATTGTGTTAATTAACCTGAATTTCTAGTTGGCCAAAAGCTTATAAGGACTTAAGCAGAGTTTTGTCTCTAAGCACACTATGGTTTCTATTTTTTTTTCTTTTTTTTTTTTTTTTTTTTTGGTGGTACTGGGGTTTCTGGAAACCCTTCTACCTCCGGGTTACGCTTCATATATGTATATGTATTATATATATATATTTTTTTTATTTGGAAACAGGGTCTCTTAAGCCTGCGAGGCTGGCTTTGAACCTGCGCGGTCCCCCTGTCTCTGCCTCCCAAGTGCGGGGACTGCAAGCGTGCACCACCACGCCTGGCTGCTTTCTAATTTTTTTTTTTTTTTTTTTTGGTGGTACTGGGGGTGGAACCCAGAGGCTTTCTACCTCCGGGCTATACTCCCAGACCTATTTTATATTTTATTTGGAAACAGGGTCTCACTAAGTTGCTGGAAGCCTCACTGAGTAGCTGAGGCTGGCTTCGAACCCGTGTGCAAGCGCGGGGATTACAAGCGTGCCACGCCCGGCACGTTGAAAGGTTTTTTTCTTTTTGTTTGTTTGTTTGTTTTTTGGTGGAACTGGGGTTCCAGGAAGCTCTTCTACCTCCAGGCTACACTCCCAGACCTATTTTTACTTTTTTTTTTTTTAATTTGGAAACAGGGTCTCCTAAGCCAGCGTGTGCGGCTGGCTTCAAACCTGCGCAATCCTCCTGTGTCTGCCTCCCAAGCGCAGGGATTACAAGCGTGCGCCACCACCCCCGGCTCACTTTCTAAATTTAACCAATATTTCTAGAGAACCCACAAGAGTCAAGGCTTAAGGTCACCCCTTGGCCACTCTTCAGCTTAAGGTAGTGAGAAAGTGGCTGAAAAAGAGAAGGAACATATCTTTCCTCTAATATGCCCAAACTAGGGAGCATTGGGGATACCAGAGGGGACTCCAAATAATGGAAGGGAAATCTCAGCTGAACTTGATTAATGAGGGGATACATCCGAATATGTGTAAAAGTATGAATATAGCATGGTTACCCTGGATACTCATTGTTGGGAGGGGGGGAGGGACAATGGGGATGGGGGAAGGGCACCAAGTACAGTTTAAATATATACCATTTATTTTCAATTAAAAAATGTATAAAAAAAATTAGACCTCAAAAGAGAAATGACGGTCTCTAATGTAAATCAGTTAGACCAATAATTTGAAAATAGCTCAATATTTTTATTCTAAACAGTTGTCAAAATCTGCCTTTCTGCCAATACATCTACTATGACTTAAATGTATCCTCCAAAGTTCATATATTAAAAACTTAGTCCCAGCCGGGCGTGGTGGTGCACAGCATTCAGGAGGCTGAGACCGGAGGATCCTGGTTCACGGACAGCCTCAGCTACTTAGTGAGGTCCTCTGTAACTCAGTGAGACCTGGTTTCAAAATTTAAAAAAAAAAAAAAAAAAAAAAAAAGGGCAGGGGGTATAGCTTAGAGGTCGAATGACCCTGGGCTCCATCCCCAGACCCGCAAATAATTAATTAATTTTTAAAAACTTAGTCCCTACATTCATATGATAATGATATTTGGAAATGGGTCCTTTGGGTCGTACCTAGGATTAGATGAGGTCATGAGGGCGGTACCCGGATTAGTCACTCTATAAGAAGAGAAAGAAAAGTTAGGCATGACATAGTATACCTCTAATCCCAATACTTGGGAGGCTGAAACAGTAGAATCTCAGGTTCAAAGACAGTCTCAGCAACTTTGTGAGACACTGTTTCAAAATAAAAAATTAAAATAGTTGGACGTGGTGGCACATACCTGTAATCCCAGTACTTGGAAGGCTGAGACAGGAAAATTACAAGTTTTGGGCCAACCTCAGCAACTTAGTGAGGCCCTCTGCAATTTAGTGAGACCCTTTTTCAAAATAAGGGATAAGCTTGGAGGTAGAATGCCCTGGATTTAATCCCCAGTACTGCAAAAAATAAAAAATAAAAAAATTAGGGCTGGAGATATAGCTCAGAGGGAGACCGCTCCTGGGTTCAATCCCCACACACTAAATCAATCAGTCGATCAATAGCCAAGCATGATGGCACACACTTGTAATCCCAGTATTTGTGAGACAGGAGGATCACAAATTCAAATCCAGCCTCAGAAGCTGGGTGTGGTGGTACACACTTGTAATCCCAGCATTTGGGAGGCTGAGACCAGAAGATGTGGTTCACGGTCAGCCTCAGCTACTTAGTGAGGCCCTCTGCAATTTAGTGAGATCCTTTTTCAAAATAAAGAATAAGAAAAATAGGACAGGGGGTGTGGCTCGGAGGTCGAATACCTCTGGGTTCCACCCCCAGACCTGAAAAATAAATAAATAAACAAACAAACCATCCTCGGCTTTAAGTTGAGGCACTTCTCAACTTAATGAGACCCTGTTTCCATATAAGAAAATCAGGCTGGGGGTGTAGCTTAAAGGTAGAATGCCCCGTGGCACACACCTGTGATCCCAGGGACTACGTTGGCTGAGACAGGAGGATCATGGGTTAGTGGTCAGCCCGGGCAACTTAGCAACTTAGCAAGGCCCTGTGTCAAATTTTTAAAAAACGGGTTGGGGATATAGCCCAGTGCTAGAGCATCCATGGGTTCCATCTGGGGGAGGAAGAGAAGGTGAGGAAGAAGAGGAGAAGCCCAGGGACATTCCATCTGGACAGAGCTTTCCATAGCCCTGCATCGATTAAATGACAACCTGAATAGCTTTTTGTCTTTCCACATGCTGTTGCCCAAGAATGGAGCCCACCCCACCTTGTCTACTTGGGAAACCCCTTACAGCTTGGCAGCTGCTCTGAGCATCTCTTCCAGACTCTCAGTGTGGAGATGGCCCTGGTCTTCCTTTCTGGGCAGCTTAGCAGAGCATCAGCCACGAGGCCTGAGTTAGACACCAGCAGGGCCAGGCCAGGCATTCTCACCGCTCACGAGGTGTGGGACAGTGCACTTAACACCTCTGCGCCCAATTCCTCATTCACAGATTGTAAAACTTATTCCTACCTATAAGGTTGTTGTGAGGTGTTAGATAATGAATGCAGTGCTCAGAACAGCCTGGCACAATGTTAGCTTGTCTTTCTTTCTCTTTCTCTCTCTCTCTCTCTCTCTCTCTCTCTCTCTCTCTCTCTCTCTCTCTCTCTCTCCCTCCCCCTCCCTCCCTCCCTCCCTCCCTTCCTCCCTCCAGAGGCATTCTACCTCCAAGTTACACCCCAGCCTGATTTTATTTGTAAACAGGGTCTCACTAGGTTTCTGAGAGCCTTGCTACTTCGCCAAGGCTGGCTGTGACCATACAATCCTCCTGTCTCAGCCTCCCACGTACTGGAATTACAAGCATGGGCCACCACACCCGGCTTCATCTTCATCTCTACTGCAGTTGTCAGCTTAGTGTAAGCAAGCTTCAGTCACTCTTGTTGAATTACCATGCAATCAAAGGTTTTCTCTTAGCCAGGCATGATGGCACACGCTTGTAATCCCAGCGTTTGGGAGGCTGAGACAGGAGGATCACACAGGTTTGAAGCCAGCCTCAGCTACTTAGTGAGGCTCTCCGCAACTTAGTGAGACCCTGTTTCCAAATAAATATAAAAAATGGGGCTGGGAGTATAGCCCGGAGGTAGAAAGCCTCTGGGTTCCACCCCCAGTGCCACAGAAAGGAGAGAGAGAGAGGGAGAGAGGGAGGGAGGAAGGAAGGAAGGAAGAAGAAATAGGGCTGGGAGTGTAGTTTGGGGATAGAATGCCCTTGGGTTACACACATACACACACACACACACACACACACATACACACACACACACACACACACACACACACACACACACACACGGCAGGTGCCCTGGTTTTCTTTTTGCCGAGTTCTACCACTAATTTAGAGAAAACCTGTGCGTGCGCGCGCGTGCGTGCGTGCGTGCGTGCGTGTGTGTGTGTGTGTGTGTTATTGGAGACTGAACTCAGTGGGGTACTACCATTGAGCTATACTTCCAGCCTTTTTATTTTTTATTTAATTAATTAATTAATTTACTTATTTTTTGCGGTACTGGGGATGGAACCAGGGGCATTCTACCTCTGAGTTATAACCCCAGCCCTAGTTTTCGTTTTCTTTCTTTCTTTCTTTCTTTCTTTCTTTCTTTCTTTCTTTCTCTCTCTCTCTCTCTCTCTCTCTCTCTCTCTCTCTCTCTCTCTTCATTTATGTAGTAGTACTGGGGATGGAACTCAGAGGCCTTCTACCTCCAAGCTATAGCCCCGACCTATTTTATATTTTATTTGGAAACATGGTCTCACTAAGTTACTGAGAGCCTCATTAAGTGGCAGAGGCTGGCTTTGAACCTGTGAGATCCTCCTGTCTCAGCCCCCCAAACACTGGGATTACAAGCATGCGCCACCACACCCTGCTTTTGCTCTTTTTTTTGAAACGGGGTTTCAAAGGGTAAATTGCAAAACTAAGTGGTAAACCAGGCATGGAGGCGCACTCTTGTAATCCCTGCACTTGGGAGGCGGAGACAGGAGGATCACGCAGGTTCAAAGTCAGCCTCTCTGGTTTAAGAGACTCTGTTTCCAAATAAAAATAATATAAAATAGGTCTGGGAGTGTAGCCTGGAGGTAGAAGGGTTTCCAAGAAACCCAGTACCACCAAAACAAAACAAAACAAACAAAAAAAAAAGTGGTAGCTGAAGCTGTCTTCGAACCTTGATCCTCCAGGCTCAGCCTCCCAAATGCTGGGATTACAAGCATGTGCCACCACGCCCGGATCTTTATTTTTTATTTTGGAACAGAGTCTCACCGAATTACTGTGCTGGCCTTTAACCTGCCATCCTTCTGTTTAAATTTGTGGGATTACAGGGACGCACCACCCTGCCTCGTGGGACAGCTGCTTTGTTATTTATATTTTAATTTATTTTGTGTGTATGTGGTACTGGGTATTGAACCCAGGGGAACTCTACCTCCAAGCTACACTCCAGCCCTATTTTTTATTCTTTATTTTGAAACAGGGTCTCACTAAATTGCCGAGAGCTTAAATTGTTGAGGCTGACTTTGAACTTGTGATCCTCCTGTCTCAGCCTCCCAAGTACTGAGATTACAGGCATGTGCCACCATGCCAACCTCCCCCAGCTCTTTTGTATGTTTTATTTTATTTTTTTTAGTCTATAAATTTATTGAATAAAAACTTAAATCAATGTCTGACACATTCAACTGGGTTTGGTTCAAATCGGGCAGATGTCCACTTGCAGCAGGGCAGAACCAAGGTGAAGAAGAGGCACAAGGAGGCTGGCAGGGGACAATGAACAGGACACACTTCCATTCATTATAAAAGCCAGTAGTGCACAGCCAGCAAGAACCCGCCAGCCAAAGTGGGGGAACTTGACATCTACTGAACAGGGAAAAACCGCCCCGAGTAAGCACAGAACGTGGAGAAGGGGGTGCCAGAGCACCCTGGGAGCGAGCTGCAGCCCAAGCGCAGTGATCACTTGGGGAACACGGTGACCACATCGTAGCCCTCCGGTGGCGTGACCCTCTCCCGCACAAGCTTTTCACAGTAGATTTGATCCTCTACAAAGAAATGGCCCTTCTGCTTCAGGTTAGTGCCACAGTCGGTGCACACATAACACTCGGTGGCGATGGCGTCCTGCAGCTTCACAAACACACCAACAATGCCGGTGCCACACTTGTCGCACATGGGCAGCTTCTGAGCATTTCCAATCGACGCGGCCACTTTGGTGACTGGAGCTTGAACACTTCTGAACCCCGAGGGCTTGTTGGGATCCCCTTTCTCCTCTGACACTAGGATTTCCTGCAAAACCAGGAATGATGTTGACTGTTCCAGGGGCTCATTTAACTCCTGTTTCTCCTGCAGCATCTTGTCAACTTCAGATTCTTTGTCAATGATGAGGCCGCCTGACGGCTGAGCATGGTCTAAGGGTCTGCCATTTGCCTCCTGCCCACCAGCTGCAGTCTTAGACTCCAAGGCATTGTTGAAGTTGGGGATGTTTTCTGAAGAGTAGAGGCCAGCTGGGTTGTTGTACTGGTTCATGATGACCCTGGGGGCCGTGCTGGAGGCTGGTGAGGCAGTGAAGGGCATGGCATTTCGGTTGTGGGCACTTCCTATGTGCAGGACCTCTTGGGGTTCGGAGGCTAAATTCATCTTGTATGGATGACGCTTTAGTTCCTCAGTCACTAGAGGAGACCAAATGTTATGTTCAGACCTGGTTACCGTGAGAGTCATGTTGTCTGTACAGTCCTTGATTTTGTTCTGAGCTTCTAAGTGAGTCATATTGGTGGTATTTTCCCCACCGATGACTGTAATCACATCCCCATACATAAATTAGCTATAGCAGCCTTGCTTCCGGGAGTGACCCTGTAGATGGCCAGCACGGCTGCTCAAGGTCCTTGCCGCCCACGAGGCGGAAGCCCCAGGGCCCCCGCCCCTGGAGCGCTATCTGCAGGGTGGTCATGGGCAGCGGCGGCTGACAGCGACCGCGGGGACTGGCCGGCTGGACGCGGCTCCGGCTCCCGGAGCAGCTGTCGGAGGAAGAGCCTGGGCGGGCGGGCGCGGGAGGGGGGTGGTGAGGCGGCTCCGCCCAGCCCATGGCCGCGTCCCGCGCCCTGTTTATGTTTTATTTTAAAACAAGGTCTCCCTAGGTTTTGGAGGCTGTCCTTGAATCTGCCCTCAATCCTCCTGTTTTAGCCTCCCAAATAATGGTATTATAGGTTTATGTCACCACACCTGGCTATCCTTTTCTTTAACCAGGTTTTGTTGTTGTGTTGTTGTTGTTGTTGTTGTTGTTGTTGTTGTTGTTTGTTTGTTTGTTTTGTGGTACTGGGGATAGAACCCAGGGGCATTCTACCTCTGAGCTACATCCCAGCCTCATTTTTTTATTCTTTATTTTGAAACGGTCTCATAGAGTTGCAAAGGACCTCACTAAGTAGATGAAGCTGTCTGTAAACCCTGATCCTTCTGTCTCAGCCTCCCAAGTACTGGGATCACAAGCGTGCATCACCAAGCCCATCTTCACTTGGCCATTTTTAATATAAATCTGTTATCTTTCGTTTCCCTCTGGCTTTACAAAAACAGGGCTACCTATCATTGCATTAGAAACCACTGGTTCCCAGGCTTCTGGGTGCCCCTGCGTGGCCCTGGAGCCTCTAAGGGCAGCCAGGCTGGGTAGCTGCTGCTGTTCTGGCTGGGAGGGGACAGAGGGCTCTCGCCACACAGGTTCCTTGTGTCCTGATTGGCTGTACATTCTACTCAAATATAATGGGAAAAAGTGCTTCCATGTACAAATAATGTTACAAAATTATTTTATTGTCTAAAGCAGGCTTGCTTTGTAGGGGACAGTCTTTTTCGCATTTAATTCGTGATTGTGCCAGTGCCAGCCAGCTCTGACACCCTCCTGTCCCATGGCCTGTCTTGTTTCCTATGCGTGTTGGTTCTTCCCCACTGGACTCATGTGGCGCCATGCCTTTATTTATTATTCTTATAGGAATTTGGGGTATTAGCATAATGAAGTCGATTTATCAATCTGCCGCACCTTCTTCCCAGTCTCAAACTGAGCAAGGCGCATTTTAGCAGGAATTCTGCACAGCAGACATTCCCTGGAATGAGTGTGCAACGTCTCCTTCTGGGGAATAGTTTTGGGCATGGGGATTTGGGGATTTTTTGGAATTGGCCTTGTTACCAAAAAGATACTTGAGACTTATGTTATTAATGGCCCCAAATTGTTTAAAACAATTCAAGATTTACTCCCTGAAGCTGTAACATTTATGTATGAGTTGCACCTAAATTTCCAAATGACCGATCTAAGAATAATTCTATAAAGACTCAGACAAGAACAAGCAGAACAAGCCTTAAAGGCAACCGATCCTCCCCAGGTTTTTTTCAAGCAATATTAACAATACACCTAAAACAGCCAAGACAAGTTGTTCCCACCGTCATGAATTCTAAAAAGCCAACATATTTAATCAGAGGTAGGCTATGGTAGAGTGGCTACCAACCCCCCCAGTAACCCTACCCCTTTTTTGGTTGTACAGTGGGCATGTGGACAGCAGCAGAATAGATGGGTACCAGGCACAGCCTTGGGACATGGGAAGGTATGAAACGTTCCTCTCCTCAGTAGTACCTATTGATTAAAAAACAATGATGTATGGCCGGGTGTGGTGGCGCACGCTTGTAATCCCCGCGCTTGGGAGGCTGAGACAGGAGGATCACACAGGTTCGAAACCAGCCTCAGCTACTTAGTGAGGCTCTCAGCAACTTAGTGAGACCCTGTTTCCAAATAAAAATATAAAATAGGTCTGGTAGTATAGCCCGGAGGTAGAGAGCCCCTGGGTTCTGCCCTCAGTACCACCAAAAAAAAAAAAGATGTATATTAATCAGAGAGTATAATGCTTAGTATAGGATATTATTTTGATATTATATTAGTAGTTAATAATAAACTTCTACTTTTTTCCATGGCTGCTTATAAGAGGAAATGTTCCCTTGAAAAAGAAACTGGCCGTCTGTCACCTTGCCTTGATGTATTATTAGTTCTTTGTATACTTACTGATATATTAATTCTGGAAAAAATTATAAGAGTAGAATGTAGCCAAAAAAGAAAATATAAAATGCTTGCCAAACCCGAAAGTAGAGAGAGCAAAAATGGAAAATAAAGAGAGCAGCTTCACTCTCCATTGCGTCTGTGTGCTGTTTCTCTTCCGTACTTCTCAGACTCCTTACTCCACCGCTCGTGGACCCCCGACTCTTGCTAGGGCTGGACCCCGGCATCAATCGATTTCAGCCCTTGTTATTATTTTTCATAAAAGTTCAAGACAGAGGCCAGGCGTGGTGGCGCACGCTTGTAATCCCCGCGCTTGGGAGGTGGAGACAGGAGGATCACGCAGGTTCGAAGCCGGCTGCACTGGCTTAAGAGATCCTGTTTCCAAAAATAAAATAGGTCTGAGAGTGTAGCCTGGAGGTAGAAGGGCTTCCAGGAACCCCAGTACCACCAAAAAAAAAAAAAATTCAAGACAGGATTTCTATTTAAAGATGGATCCAGAACTGGGCGTTGGTGGCGCACGCTTGTAATCCCAGCATTCATTCCGGAGGCCGAGACTGAGACGGAGGATCACAGTTTAAGGACAGCCTCAGCTACTTAAGATGCACTTTGCAACTTAGTGAGATCCTGTTTCAAAAATTAAAAAAAATGGGGAGAGGGCATCAAGCACAATCTGAATGTATGGCATTTTCAATATGATCCACATAAAAATAATATATAAAAAAGAGCCAGGGGTGGTGGCACATGCTTGTAATTCCAGCATTTGGGAGGCTGAGACAGGAGGATTGTGCAGGTTCTAAGCCAGCCTTAGCTACTTAGTGGGGCCCTCTGCAACTCAGTGAGACCCTGTTTCAAATAAAATAAAGAATAGCTAGGTGTGGTGGCACATACTTGTAATCCCAGCATTTGGGAGGCTGAGACCGAAAGATTGCAGTTCACAGACAGCCTCAGCTACTTAGTGAGACCCCTTGTAACTCAGTGAGACTCTATTTCAAAAATAAAGAATAAAAACAAATTAGGGCTGGGAATGTCATTTACAGGTAGAATGCCCCCGGGTTCCATCCCCAGTACCACAGAATTTAAAAAATTTTTTTTTAATTTTAAAAAAGAATTTTAAAAATAGGGCTGGGAGTGTTGCTCGGAGGTAGAATGTCACTGGGTTCCATCTCCAGTATGGAAAAAATAATTTAAAAATACTAAAAAAAAAAAAAAAAAAAAAAAAAGGTCTGGGGGTGTAGCTCAGAGGTAATCGCCCCTGGGTTCCATCCACCAAAAAAAAAAAAAAAAAAAAATATATATATATATATATATATATATATATATATATACACATATAGATAGATAGATAGATAGATAGATCGATCGATCCAAGCAGGGCATAATGGTACATGCTTGTAATGGCCAGTACTTGGGAGGCTGAGACAGGAGGATTGCAGGTTCAAGGGCAGGCTCAGTAACATAGTGAGGCCCTCTGCAACTTAGTAAGACCCTATTTCCAAATAAAAAATAAAATAGGGCTGGAGTATAGCTCAGAGATAGAATGCCTCTGGGTTCAATCCCCAGTACCACTAAAAATTAATACAATACAATACAATAGAATATAGATGAAGCCATCCCCGATGCTTACTTCTTCCCTTTATCTCAGGTGAAATGAAGATTCTTAGTTTAAATGGGGAATCTTGCCAGGTGTGGTGGTGCATGCCTGTAATTCCAGTACTTGGGAGGCAGAGACAGGAGAATCACAGTTTCAAGGACAGTCTCAGCAAATAGTGAGACACTTGTCAACCTTAGTGAGACCCTGTTTACAAATAAGAAATAAAATTGGGCTGAGGAGCCAGGCGTGGTGGTGCACGCTTGTAATCCCCACACTTGGGAGGTGGAGACAGGAGGATCGCACAGGTTTGAAGCCAGCCTCAGCTACCTAGTGAGGCTAGTGAGGCTCTCAGCAACTTAGTGAGACCCTGTTTCCTGTTTCCAATTATATATATATTCTTTTTTTTTTTTTTGGTGGTACTGGGGGTGGAACCCAGGGGCATTCTACTGCTCAGCAATACCCCAGCCCATCTTTATTTTATTTCAATTTTTATTTCTAAATTTGAAATAGGATCTCACTAAATTGCTGGGGACCTCACTAAGTTGTTGATCCTGTCCTTATACCCGAGATCCTCTGGTGTGAGGTCTGGCTGAAGGCAAATGCTGTAAGAAGAGAAGGTCTTCCCAGGACTAGGCGAAGGGCCAAGTCCACAAGCTGCTCCAAAAGCCATGACCACACGCAAACCCCTTTGTTCTCTTAGGCGTACGTATTCTTCATTAAGGTTACCATGACCAAATGCAGGCCCTATGTTTGTTCTCTTAGGTCCACGTACTCTTGATTAAGTTTATGATTAGCTGAAAAATATTTATTTCAGTATTGTTAGTTTTTCTTTGACTCGCATGTCACCCAACCCTTTGCCCTAGATACCCTGGCTTTCTCTTCCATGTTTTATGATATATAAGTGCCTATTACCTAAATAAAGTTGTCAGTTGTCTCCCACAACTGTCCATGTCCTTTCAGAAGACTCTCCAAGTCCGGGGAGAAAATCTCCAACACTCCTGTTTCAGCCTCTGGAGTACTGGGATTACAAACCTTCACCACTACACCCAGCCAAGATAATTTGTCTCTTAATAAGTATCTTTAAAAACTTTCCCAAATGCAACCAATACAGTGGTTTTTATTTTCAACAAAGCTAAATATTACACAGAATAAAAGAAGCCCTCTAGTCAAATGTGTAATGTTAAAATATGTCCTTATAATAAATAATAATAAAAATGGAAGCCAGAGCTGGGCGTGGTGGCGCACGCTTGTAATCCCAGTACTTGAGAGACTGAGACAGGAGGATCGCAGGTTCATGGCCAGCCTCAGCTACTTAGTGAGGCCCTTTACAACTCAGTGAGACTCTGTTTCAAAATAAAGAATAAAAAAAAAAAAAAATAGGCCTGGGGCTGTAGCTCAGAGATAGAATGTCCCTGGGTTCAAGCTCCACTACCAAGAGAAGGAGGAGGAGGGGGGGGGGGAGAAGAAGAAGGAGAAGAAGAAGAAAAAGAGGAGGAGGAGGAGGAGGAGGAGGAGGAGGAGGAGGAGGAGGAGGAGGAGGAGGAGGAAGAGGAAGAAGGAACAAAAGAAAAAAGAAAACCGGGTGTGTTGGCACACTCCTGTAATTCCAGAATTTGAGAGGCTAAGACAGGACGATCACAGGTTCGAGGACAGCCTAAGCAAGTAATGAGACTCATCAACCTAATGAGACCCTATTATAAAACAAAAAAACGAAATAGGGCTGTGGGCGTAGCTCAGAGGTACAATGTCCCCGAGCTTAATCCCTCATACCGCAAAATAAATAAATACATAAATAATAAAAAATAAAAAGTATCTGTGCTACTCTTAAGATGTTCTAAAAAAGAGGCAGCACTGGTTGTGGTGGCTCACTTATGTTATCCCAGCACCTGGGAGGCTTGAGGTTAGCCTCAGCAATTTAGAAAGATATTGTTTCAAAAAAATTAAAATATGTATGGGGGTGTTCTTCAAAGGTATAATGCCCTCAGGTTAAAAAAGAGAGGGAGAATGTTTAGAGGTGCATAAAAGAACCTGTTTTTAAACTGGTTTTAGAAATTTTATTACCTTTTCTCTGAAACTAGTATTTTCACAAATTGCTACTAATATAATATGCCACTAGAGGGTGCTACAACATTACTTTTAATTTTTTTGCACTGTTGGGGATTGAACCCAGAGGCATTCTACCTTCAAGCTATATCAAGCTTCTTTTTTCCTCTTTTCTTCTTCATTTTTCTCTTTCTTTCTTTCTTTCTTCTTTCTCTCTCTCCCTTTCTTTCTTTCTTTCTCTCTCTCATCTTTATTTTGAAACAAGGTCTCACAAAGTTGCAAAAGTCTCACTAAATAGCTGAAGCTGGCTGCAAACTTGCAATTCTCCTGTCCTCAGCTTCTCAAGTCCCATGATTATAAGCTACCAGGCCTGGCTATAAACATTTTTTTTTTTTTTCGGGCCTGGGGATGGAACCCAGGGGCATTTGACCTCTGAGCTACACCTCCTGCCCTATTTTTTATTCTTTTATTTTGAAACCGGGTCTTACTGAGTTGCAGAGAGCCTCACTAAGCAGCTGAGGCTGTCCGTGAACCACTCGCGATCCTCTAGGTCTCAGCCTCCCGAATGCTGGGATTACAAGTGTGCGCTACCATGCCCAGCTATAAACATTATTTTTAAAACTGCTTTATTGGAGTGAAAAGGACTTTGGGGCAACTTTTCTCTTGCCCCTTCAAAAAAGACAATGATGAAGATATGGAAAGGAGCTGGGCATGGTGGTATACACTTGTGATCCCAGCACTTAGAAGGCTTATACAGGAAGATCACAGGTGCAAGGCCAGCCTCAACTTCTTAGTGAGGCCCTCTCCAACTTAGTGAGACCCACTTTCAAATAAAGAATAAAAAATGGAGCTGGGTATAGCTTGGAAGTAGAATATCCCTGGGTTCCATCCCCAATACCACACACAAACACACACACACACACACACACACACACACACACACACACACACACTATGGAAAGAAAGATAAACCATTCAATAAAATCAAAACTAACATATTACCAAGTTTGCAAAGGAGAGATAATTTTCTTTGTAAAACCCAGCATGACAATAATATTTAGCATATGACAAATATTGCCTTTTTGCCAGCACTGGGGATTGAACCCAGGAGCATCCTATCTCTGAGCTATACCCCCAGCCCTAGTTTTTAATTCTTTATTTTAAAACAGGGTCTCAGCTGAGCATGGTGGCGCACGCTTGTAATCCCCGCGCTTTGGAGGCAGAGACAGGAGGATCGCGCAGGTTCGAAGCCAGCCACGCGCGAATAAATAAAATAAAATAAAAATATAAAAATATAAAAATAGGTCTGGGAGTGTAGCCCGGAGGTAGAAGGGCTTCCAGGAACCCCAGTACCACCCAAAAAATAAATAAATAAATAAAATAATAATAAATAAAACAGGGTCTCACTGAGTTTCAAAGGGCCTCACTAAGTAGCTGAAGCTGGCTTTGAACCTGCATTTCTTCTGTCTGGGCCTCTCAGGTACTGGGATTACAAGCATGCTGCACCACCACACCCATCTTTATCATTTGTTTTGCAAACTAACAGTATAGAATCTGGGTGTGGCGGTGCAAGCCCTTGATTCCAGCTGCTCAGGAGGCTGGGGCAGGAAGATTTCAAGTTCCGGGCTAGCTTAAGAGAGTTAGATCCAAGCCGGGCGTGGTGGCGCATGCTTGTAATCCCTGCGCTTGGGAGGCTGAGACGGGAGGATCACACAGGTTTGCCAGCCTCAGCTACTTAGTGAGGCTCTCAGCAACTTAGTGAGACCCTGTTTCCAAATAAAACATAAAATAGGTCTGGAGCATAGCCCAGAGGTAGAAAGCCTCTGGGTTCCATCCCCAGTACCACCAAAAAAAAATAAAAAATAAAAAAAGAAGAAAGTTAGATCCTGTCTCAAGAAAAATAAATATATCAATCAATAAATAAAATGGGAGCCAGGTGTTATGGTGCACTTGTAATCCCAGCATTCTGGAGGCTAAGATAGGAGGATTGTGGTTCGTGGACAGCCTCGGCTACTTAATGAGGCCCTTTACAACTCAGTGAGACCCTGTTTCAAAATAAAGAATAATAATTTTTAAAAATAGGCTGAGGATATAGCTCAAGAGGAGAATGACCCTGGGTACCATCCCCAGTACTGCAAAAAAAAAGTTTTTAAATTTAATTTAAATTTAAATAAATAAATAAAATGGCAAATTTTAGTAGTACGGAAAGAAGCCATTAGCACAGAAAAAGAAAAACATTCTATAGCTCTGAAAATGTTCAGATTATTATCAAACACAAAGTTTGCTTAGCTCAGCCAGTCTCCAGTGGGGCAGGCCCTGTCCTGGTGACAGTGAAAGTGCTCCTCGCAAGGTGATTGGGGGGAGTGAAAGGAGATGACAGGATTTAGTTCTGAACACCCTCACAGCTGGCACCATGTGAACCCAACGGGAGCAACTATAGCAACTACACATTGAAAGTGCTCAAGTAGACTTCCTGTGTCTGTGTCCATGTGTGCGTGTGTGCCTCTGAGCCACACCCCAGCCCTATTTTATTTTATTTTTTATTTTGAAACAGGGTCTCACTAAGTTGCACAGCGCCTTACTAAGTTGCCAAGGTTGGCCCGGAACCTGCGATCCTCCTGTCTCAGCCTCCCAAGTACAGGAAATACAGGCGTGCCGGCTACAAGCAGGCTGTTACTCTCTTCCTAGGGATCTGTGCAGTTAATAAGACTAGAAAGGAAATCTATTAAACATCATTGCCCAAGCCGGGCGTGGTGGTGCATGCTTATTATAATCCCAGCATTCGGGAGACTGAGACCGGAGGATTGCAGTTCGTGGACAGCCTCAGCTACTTAGAGAGGCCCTTGGCAACTGAGACCCTGTTTCAAAATAAAGAATAAAAAAATAGGGCAGGGGGTGTAGCTCGGAGGTTGAATGCCCCTGGGTTCCATCCCCAGACCCGCCCCCCCCCAAAAAAAAATCATTGCCCAAAGAAGTAGGTGAAAAAGATAAGGGTGTGGTAGAGTTGCTGCCCCAGAGTTACAATTGAGTCCCAGGCTGGGTGCAGCTCAGTGGTGGTTGAGAGCTTGCCTAGGATGCCAGAGGCCCTGGGACGCATCACCAGCATTACAAAAATAAAGTGTATCTGTGATTCTAAGAGGCCCAAACCTCAGGAGGTCTGAAGGAAGTCCAGAGGCTATTGGAGGCTCACAATTTACAATCTGGTTGGACCATTGCCAGCCCAGCCCATCTGATCCCAAGACCAGGCCCAGGGAAATTTGACCTGGCCTTGGGGCATCTTACAGCAAACCTTTCAGGGGGCAGGAAGGGAGTCTGAATTGCACTTTGGGGAACTGGGTGTGAAGAAGAGGGTCCTCTGGTTTTGCAGACCCCCTCTGGGGCCGCCATAAACTGGATCCGGTCTGTGCTGGCCTTGACTCAGTCTGCTGGTCTTTCACTTAATGAAGCTCACTCACAACGCTTTCTTTCCATCCAAAGATGTCCTCTGGCGCCTCCTCGGTATTGAAGGTTTACTAAGCACAAAGGGTAGTTCACCTGCTGTTAGGATCATGCATTGCAAATAGAAGACCCACTGGAAGAAGACATAAGCCCTAATGAAGGCTGAGGTAGATTCAGTCTCTGCAGACAGTCCCTCCGAATACCATAAAAAGGAATTTTCGACTTGAGGTAAAAGGACAGCCTGAAGAGATGAGTAGAGTTTGAATTGAGTTTAGGTCTTTTAACTCCACGTGTATTTCTTACCCCTTTGCCTTGGAAGCACTAGATCTATTAATTAAAGAAACAGCATCAATTACTGGTTAAAAACAAAGAAAGATTCCTGGTTTTGAAGCTGGGCGTGGTGGCACAGGCCTGTAATCCATACTTGGGAGGCTGAGATAAGAGGATCCTGGGTTCTAGGCCAGTCTCAGCAACTCAGTGAGACGTGGAAGGCCTATGGGTTCAACCCCCAGTGCAAAAAATTCCCGGGTTTGGATACCAGTTCTAACTTGTTAGCTATTTAACCTTGTGCAATAACTCCATCTGTCCAGGTATCCATGTTTTTATCCGCTTTGTAGAGTTTTGTGAAGATTAAAATGAGATTCGACACTAAAGTATTTTGTTGTTATTTTTGTGGTCCTGGGAATTAAACCCAGGATCGTGCTACTACTGAGTTACATCCCCAGCCCTTTTAATTTTTATCTCAAGACAAGGTCTCGCTACAGTAAAGTGTTTAGAACAATACCTAGCACAAAGTAAGTTCCTCTCTGAGGACCAGGATATTTGTTAATCAACTAGGCATTACTACTTGGAGAGCAGAAGCAGAAGGATTGTAAGTTCAAGGAACATAGTGAGACCCTGTCTCAAAAAATAAAATAAAATAAAAATGCTGAGCCTGGTGGCACATGCCTGTAATCCCAAGCACTTGGGAGGCTGAGACAGAAGGATTGTAGGTTTGAGGACAGCCTCAGCAAGTAGTGAGACTTACCAACCTAGCAAGACCTGTTTTAAAACAAAAATTAAAAAATAACAAAAAACGGGCTGGCCACAAACCTGAGATCCTCCTGTCTCAGCCTCCCAAGTACTAGAATAACAGAAATGTACCACCACCATGCCTAGCTCCAGTTTTAGCAATTTCAACTCAGCAAACTAGTGAGACCCTGTTTCAAAATAAAAAATAAAAAATAGTGCTGGGATGTAGTTCAGAGGTAGAATGCTCCTGGGTTCCATCCCCAGCACCACAAAAAAAGATAAAACAAAAACAAATTCTTATCCTGATTGTAGTCTAGGTGTTTATATAACAACTTTTTTTTTTTTTTCAGTATTGGGGATGGAACTCAGGGGCATTCTACCTCCAAGATAGACCCAAGACCCCCCCCTTCTTTTATTTTATTTTAAAACAGGGTCTAAGTTGCTGGGGGCCCCACTAAGTAGCTGAGGCTGGCCATGAACCTGCAGTTCTCCTGTCTCAGCCTCCTAAGCACTGGAATTATAAGCATGTGTCATAACGCCTGGAACTTATTTCATTTTTAAATTTAATTTCAGGTCCTCCTGGTTTCTAATTTGAGACGTTTCTATGGTTCTTATCAATTTGTTTATTAGCAATTCAATTTGTTGTATATTTTAATTATGCTGTGAAAATAAGGTGGCATTTATGATGTTTTTAATAGAATCCTCCTGCGTGTACACATATAAGCACAAGTTGACACATAGTTTTACAGTACAACTGCCAAGAATAACTAATCTAGGAAAAACTGCAGAATCTGATAACATAGGTGGTAAATCTTACTAGAAATAACATGTCTGTGTGAAGAGACAAGAATCCTTTCTAATTTTAAAAGTGAGCATTAGCCGGGCATGGTGGCGCACACTTGTAATCCCCGCGCTTGGGAGGCAGAGACAGGAGGATCACGTAGGTTTGAAGCCAGCCGCGCTGGCTTAAGAGACCCTGTTTCCAAATTTAAAAAATGTAAAAATAGGTCTGGGAGTGTAGCCCGGAGGTAGAAGGCCTTCCAGGAACCCCAGTACCACCAAATAAATAAATTAATTAATTAATAATAAAAGTGAGCATTAAAATTAAGGTACTATCACCCGGCGTGTTAGCACACGCTTGTAATCCCAGCATTTGCATTTGGGAGGCTGACACAGGAGGACTGCAGTTCGAGGACAGCCTCAGCTACTTAGTGAGGCCCTTTGCAACTCAGTGAGACCCTGTTTCAAAATAAAGAATAAAAAATAGGGCTGGGGTTGTAGCTCTAAGGTAGAATGCCCCTGGGTCCAATCCCTAGTACTGCAAAAATAAATAAATATAAATAAATAATCCAAAAAAATCCTGCAGAAAACCAAAGAATACATTGTATTAATTCTCATTTTCCCAATTATTTTAGAGAAATTTGCTCCATTGTCAAAGTTGTTGCACTGCTTTCTACGATAACATTATCTGTTCACTTGAAGCTGCCAACACCATCAGCAGCTAAACTCCTGCTAACTTTATTTTTAACTTCTTTTTAATTGCTTGCTGAAACTATCAAGAGAAATAGAGAATTTTAAAAGCTTTTATACCAAAGTTTTTCCATATCAGACCATATAAGAAGGTGGAGCAAAGATTCAGAATTCTCAACCAATTTTCGTGTATTTTTTATTTTAAAACTCAGCTAGCCAGCCGGGTATGGTGGCACACGCTTGTAAATTCAGCATTCGGGAGGCTGAGACTGGAGGATCGCAATTTGTGGACAGCCTCAGCTACTTAGTGAGGCCCTCTGCAACTTAGTGAGACCCTGTTTCAAAATAAAGACTAAAAAATAGGGCAGGGGGTGTAGCTCGGAGGTCGAATGCCTCTGGATTCCATCCCCAGACCCCCCCAAAAAAACAACAACACAACTAGCTAGCTAGGCGTGGTGGCACATGCTTATGATCCCAGTACTTTGGAGGCTGAGACAGGAAGATCTTAGGTTTGAGGCCACACTCAGCTGCTTAGTGAGGATTCCTGCAACTTAGTGAGACCCTGTTTCAAAAATAAAGAATAAAAAAAAATGGGCTAGGGGTATAGTTCAGAGGTAGAATTCCCCTGAGTTCAATCCCTAGCCCCACAAAATAAATAAATGAATAAATAAATAACCTCTTAGCTGGTGGGGCGTACTGCAACACACCTATAATCCCAGTGCTTGGGAGGCAGAGGCAAGATTGCAGATTAGAGACCAGCCTCAGCAATTTAGCAAGACCCTCATGAATTTAGTAAGACCCTATTTCTTTTCTTTTCATTCCTTTTGTTTTTTTCCTTTTTCTTTCTTCTTCTTTTTTTTTTAATTGAACCTAGAGGCATTCTACCTCCAAGATATGACCCTGCCCCAATTTTTTTTATTTATTTGAAAACAAGTTCTCACTAGATTTCTGAGAACCTCACTAAATTACCAAGGCTGGCTTTTAATCTGTGATCCTCCTATCTCAGCCTCCTAAGTACTGGGATTACAAGCTTGTGCCACCTCAGTTTGAGACCCTGTTTTGAAATAAAATATAAAAACAGTTGGAGGTGTAGCTTGGCATTAGGATACCCTGGGCCCAATCCCATATACAAACAAACAAACAACAACAAAAAAAAAAACAAAAAAACAATTTTAGGTAACTGGGGTAGGTGGGAGTACAAGCCTATAATCTCAGCTTCTTAGGAAGCCAAGGAAGCAGTATGGATTGCAAGTCCCAGGCCAACTGGACAGTATAGGGAGACCCTGTCTCTAAATTTAGGAATGTAAACCAGGCGTGGTGGCGCACTTTTGTAACCCCAGCTTTTGAGAGGCTGAGACAGGAGGATGGTGGTTTGCAGAGCCTCAGCTACTTACTGAGTCCTTTGCAACTCAGTGAGACCTTGTTTCAAAATAGAGAATAAAAATAGGGCTGGGTGTCGCTCAAAGGTAGAATGCTGTTGGGTTTAATCCCCAGTACTAAAAAAAAACAATAATGTGAAAGGGGCTTGGGGGAGAGAGGGAGACAGGGAGACAGGGAGGGAGAGAGAGAGGGAGGGAGAGAGAGAGGGAGAGAGAGAGAGAGAGAAGCTCCGTGGTAGAGCATGTGCTTAGCATGTGTGAGGCCTGGAGTTATCTATCCCCAGCACTGCAAAAAATTTAAAAAAAAAAATTCTTTAAATATTTGCGGTGAGTCAGGCGTGGTGGTGCACGCTTGTAATCCCAGCATTCGGAAGGTGAGACTGGAGGATCACGGTTCGCAGGCAGCCTCAGCTACTTAGTGAGGCCCTTTGCAACTCAGTGAGACCCTGTTTCAAAATAAAGAATAAAAAATTGGAGCCAGCGTGGTGGCGCACACTTGTAATCCCCGCGCTTGGGAGGCAGAGACAGGAGGATCGTGCAGGTTCGAAGCCAGCCGCGCGCACTGGCTTAGGGGACCCTGTTTCCAAATAAAAATGTAAAAAATAGGTCTGGGAGTGTAGCGTGGAGGTAGAAGGGCTTCCAGGAACCCCAGTACCAAAAAAAAAAAAAAAAAAAAAAAAAAAAAAAAAATGGGCAGGGCAGGGGGTATAGCTCAGAGGTCGAATGCCTCTGGGTTCCATCCCCAGACCCTCAAAAAAAAAAAAAAATTCTTTACGGTGACATTTCATGGGCATATCACACATAATCTCTGAATTCACAGAGGACCAGTTGGATCTTGGCATCCAAAGTGTGTAACATGTGAACGTAAAGGAGCTGTAGTAAGATTCAGAACAAACATCAGTGACTTAAAAATCATGTATTTGCCTAAGTTAAAGTAATTTGGGGAGTAACAGAAATCTACCCACGAGGTTGTATCAATGTCAAAGAACAAACATTTCATCCCTGTCGCAAAGCACTTTAATACATTATTTTAATCCTTCCATTACTGCTTTGAGGTATGTAGGTGGCAAGTCGTAAGATAAAAATGCAAAACACAGAATAGATGGAATGCTACTTAGGCAATAAAGACCGTCTTGTTGATCACGCTTTGTTGATTTGATTTTCTACTTTTCTTGGAAAATCCATCTGTGATTTTGCTTTCTTGTATTTTGCATATAGGACCAGAATCATGGTCTGCTTGATAAAGGGGCAGTTTTTTCTTTTCTTTTTTTTTTTTTTTTTTTTTGACTGGGGATGGAATCCAGGGGCATTCTACCTCCAAGCTATACCTCCAGCCCTATTTTATTTTGAAACAGTGTCTAAGTTGCTGGTAGTCTCACTAAGTTGTTGAGGCTGGCCTGGAACCTGTGATGTGTGTGCCACCAGGTCCAGCTAATAAAGGGCCATCTTTTTTTTTTTGCAGTACTGGAGATGGATCTCAGGGGCATTCTATCTCTGAGCTACACCCTCAGCCCTATTTTTTATTCTTTCTTTTTTTATTTATTTTTTGTGGTACTGGGGGGTAGAACCCAGGGGCTTTCTACCTCTGTGCTACACCTCTAGCCCTATTTTACAATTTATTTGGAAACAGGGTCTCACTAAATTGCTGAGAGCCTCACTAAGTAGCTGAGGCTGGCTTTGAACCTGTGTGATCCTCCTGTCTCAGCCTCCCAAGTGCTGGGATTCCAAGCATGCACCAACACACCTGGCTTATTCTTTACTTTGAAACAGGGTCTCACTGAGTGGCAAAGGGCCTTACTAAGTAGCTGAGGTTGTCTGAGAACTGCGATCCTCTGGTCTCAGGCTGATCCTTTTGTCTCAGCCTCCCAAATGCTGGGATAACAAGCATGTGCCACCACGCCCTGCCAGGCTAAAGGGCCATCTTAATTCTTGATCTATAAAGAGCCATTGTGAGCCAGTGTGGTGGTACACACCTGTAATCCTAGTACTTGGGAGGCTGAAAGGAAGATTGCAGGTTTCAGGTTAGTATCAGCAATTTAGAGAGATTCTCAGCAACCTGTTCCAAAATAAAATATAAAAGGCCTGGCAAGAGTCGGCTTGGTGGCGCATGCTTATAATCCCAGCATTTGGGAGGTTGAGACAGGAGGATGGCAGTTCGAGGACAGCCTCAGCTCCTCAGTGAGGCCCTTTGCAACTCAGTGAGACCCTGTTTCAAAATAAAGAATAAAAAATAGGGCAGAAAGCCGGGCGTGGTGGCGCACACTTGTAATCCCAGCGCTTGGGAGGCTGAGACAGGAGGATTGTGCAGGTTCGAAGCCAGCCTCAGCTACTTAGTGAGGCTCTCAGCAACTTAGTGAGATCCTGTTTCCAAATAAAATATAAAGTAGATGTGGGAGTATAGCCCAGAGGTAGAAAGCCTCTGGGTTCCACCCCCAGTACCACCAAAAAAAAAAAAAAAAAAAATAGGGCAGAAGTGTAGCTCAGAGGTAGAATGCCTCTGGGTTCCATCCCCAGTACTGAAAAAAAAAAAAAAAAAAAAAGGCTGGTAGAGTAGCTCAAGGTTAGAATGACCCTGGGCTCAATCCCCAGTAATACACACACACACACACACACACACACACACACACACACACACGGAGGAGGAGGAGGAGGAGGAGGAGGAGGAGGAGGAGGAGGAGGAGGAGGAGGAGAGGAAGAAAGCTGTGGAAATATAGTGGCACTTTGTGGTGGTGGTGGGGGTACGGGGGACAGAACCCAGAGGCATTCTACCTCTGACCTCCACTCCCAGCCCAATTTTTTGGTTTTTATTTTGAAACGGGTTCACTAAGTTTTGGAGGACCTCATAAGGCTGGCCACGAGCCTGTAATCCTCCTGTCTCCGCCTCCCAAGTACTAGGATTACAAGCATGTGCCACCACGCCTGGCTTTCCACAGCTTTCTATGCATAGCACCTTGGCTGAAGATCCCTGAGGACCAGACTCTGCCACATCCACCAACATCTCATTCGCCTATTTTGTTTTTTTTTTTTAAACAGGGTCTCTTAAGCCAGCAAGGCTGGCTTTGAACCTGCATGATCCTCCTGTCTCCACCTCCCAAGTGCACCACCATGCCCGGCACAGCCAGGCTTTTAATATGGCTGTGTCCACAATGAAAACTGAAAAGATTAAATCAAGTATCAAATAGATTGAAATAAATTGGTCTTATCCCAGTACTTGGGAGGTTGAGACAGGAGGATCTCAGGTTCATGGCCAGCCTCTGCAATTTAGTGAGTTCCTCCAAAACTTAGTGAGACCCTGTTTCAAAATAAGAAATAAAATCAGGTTGGGGGTATAACTTGGAGATAGAACGCGTCTGGATTTCATCTTATTTGGGTGATTTTGCTTATTTGGATATCACACAAGAGGTGGCATTCATCTTCAACATCTGTCTCACAGCAGCTGGGTGCACTGATCAGAGTTCAATGGGTCACTGAAACAGGAAACTCCTTGGAGGAACGGATTTGCCTTTGTGATTCAGAGCCAATTCAAAGTGTGACAGCCCCAAAGAAGCTCTGTAGCGCTTCTGTTGAAAACAGTCCTGTATCCATGGGTAGTACAGGCTGCTTGCGCTTCTCTGTAACGTGAGGCTGTTTTCTCATGCCACTTGTGAAAACTTGAAAACTGGGCACATGGATCCCTACTTCTACCCCATCCCCGCAGTAAGTTTTTCTGAAGATGCTTAAAAAATATCTCTGATATTTTATGCACTCTGGGCAGCAGAGGGGGACACTCTCCAATTTATTTTAAGGGTAACTTCAAAATAGAGAGGGACATGAGTTTTGTTTGTTTTGCTTTTAATTTTGTTTATTGTCTCATGAAAGTAGAACTTGTGGCTTGGACCCGTCCCCAGTAGGTATAGTACTAGAGCTGGAGTCAATATGACTGGGAAAAGGCCCACCTTTAAATATACGTTCATTGGTTCTAACTCAAGCTTCTGAAACTTAGCTGAATGAGGGAAAGTTCTTAGATGAAAACCCAAAGCAGATAGGTCTCAGTATGGCTGCCCTTACTATGTGGCTTTATTCGGGGTAAGGAGAGCTTTGGAAAGAGTTCCAGATAAGCCAACCACACTGGAAGGGCTGGCTGCTCTAGTTGTATGCGGTCTGTGGCTCAAAATCCCCTACAACATTTTGTTATACAAATATAAACATCAGCATTATTGTTGTTATTTAAGTCCTGGTTTCTTTCATTAACATAAGCTGGTTTCAGGCTGAGCTGATTGCTAACTATGATCCAAAAAGAAGGAAAAATCATTCTTTTTTTTTTTTTTTTTTTTTGCGCTACTGGGTATTGAACCCAGGGGCATTCTACCTCCGAGATACACCCCTAGCCCCGTTTTTTTTTTAATTCTTCATTTTGAAACAGGGTTTCGGTAAGTTCCAGAGGGCCTCACTAAGTAGCTGAGGCTGGCCATGAACCTGTGATTCTCCTTTCTCAGCCTCCCAAGTATTGGGATTAAAAGTGTGTGCCACTATGCCCGGCTGGGTAAAAAAGTTTTTAATGGATATTCAGAGTTATTTTTCCAGCTGACTGTTGTGGTGCGCTTTATAATCCCCTTGGGAGGCTGAGACAGCAGGTTTGAAGCCAGCCTCAGCTGCTTAGGTGAGGCATTCGGAAACATAGTGAGACTATGTTTCAATAAAGAATAAAAAATGGGGCTGGGGATGTAGCTCAGAGGCAGAATGTTCCTGGGTTCAATCCCCAGTACTGCAAGAAAGAAAGAAAGAAAGAAAGAAAGAAAGAAAGAAAGAAAGAAAGGGGAGAAAGGAAGAAAAGAACAAAAACTGACCTTCTGGTACATTTTTATTTTTTATTTTTTTTATTTTTTTTAATTTCTTTTTTTTATTTTTTTATTTTTTATTGGTGCACTGTATTCATACATCATAGTAAGATACATACTTTTGTAGACATACATGCACACTTTTCCCAGTCAGCCCCCACCCAATCCCCACCCCATTCTCTCCCTATCCCTCCCTCCCATGCTTGGCTTAGTAGTTGACATCTAGTATTATGGCAATTTATCTAAAATTAAAAATGATAATCTCACATAACAGTTTCATTTGTCTGATACCAAGCTTTTGATGACTTAAAGATAACATTTCAATATTTCTTTTAGTCCTCTAGAATATTCACAACATTTTATGGAGGCAGGAAGTGTGGTATTAAAAAGGAGATAACTGGGATACTAGTCATTCAAGCCTGGTTTTGTGTGTGTGTGATACTGGGAATTGAACTCAGAGGCGTCCTACCTCTTAGCTACGCCCTTCCTCCTATTTCACCTCTGGTTTTTTAATAGGGTCTCTCTAGGTTGCTGAGAACCTGTGATCCTCCTGTCTCAGCCTCCCAAGTGCTGGGATTACAGTCATGCGGCACCATGAGGGCTAGAAAATAACTTTATGTGTATATTCTTTTTTTTTTTTTTTGTGGTACTGGGGTTTCTGGAAGCCCTTCTACCTTAAGGCTACACTCCCAGACCTATTTTATTTTATTTTCAAAATTATTATTATTATTTGGAAATAGGGTCTCTTAAACCAGCAAGGCTGGCTTCGAACCTACATGATCCTCCTGTCTCCGCCTAAGCGTGGGGATTACAAGTGTGCGCCACCACGCCCAGCAAACCCAGGGCTTTTTATGCATGTTAGCAAGAGCCCAGTGACAGAGCTATACTTCTAACCCTTTATGTGTATATTACAAATCTGGGCAAAAAAGTGTTTTATTGACAACACGCATCACACACATACAAATATATAAATAAATAAATAAAAATATTTGTGTGATGTGTGTGTGTGCATGCGTGTGTGTGTGTGTGTGTGTTTGCTACTGAAGTTGACCCCGGAGACACTCTAGTCCACACCAGCTCTATTTTAGTTTTTTATAAAATTTTTTTCTTGCTGGGCATGTGGTGGCGCGCGCTTGTAATCCCCGCGCTTGGGAGGTGGAGATAGGAGGATCGTGCAGGTTCAAAGCCAGCCTTGCTGGCTTAAGAGACCCTGTTTCCAAATAATAACAATTTTAAAAATAAAATAAAACAGGTCTGGGAGTGTAGCCTGGAGGTAGAAGGGTTTCCAGGAACCCCAGTACCACAAAAAAAAAAAAAAGAAAGAAAGAAAGAAAGAAAAAAAAAGGAAAGAAAAGAAAAGAAAATTTTCTTTTTGCAGTACTGGGATGGAACCCAGGGGTGTTCTACCTCCTAGCTACACCCCAACCCTTTTTTTTTTAAATTCTTTATTTTATAACAGTGTCTCAGAGAGGCAAAGGACCTCACTAAGTAGCTGAGGTTGGCCTCAAACTTGTGATCCTCCTGTCTCAGCTTCCCGAATGCTGAGTTACAAGTGTGTGCCACCATACCCAGCTATTTTATTTTATTATTTTATTTTATTTTGCAGGACCAGGAATTAAGCCCAGGGGCATTCTACCTCTGAGCTACACCTCCAGAGCTATTTTATTATCATTATCATTATCATCATCATTATTATTATTTTGTGGTACTGTAGATTGAACCCAGGAACTTTCTACCACCGAGCTACATCCCTAGCCCCATTTTTTTTTTAATTCTTTATCCTCACTAAATAGCTGAGGCTGGCCGCGAACCTGGATCCTCCTGTCTCAGCCTCCCAAGTTCTGGGATTATAAGCATACTCCACCACAGCCGGCTTTTTATTATTATTTTGAAACAGGGCCTCACTAAGTAGTGGAGGCTGGCTTCAAACTTGGAATCCTCCTGTCTCAGCCTCCTAAGTACTGAGATTACGAGCGTGTGCCACCACCCCTGGCTAAATGTTCTGTTTTCAGTTTGTTGTTGAAACACAGAATTAAAGTACATACAGTGTCATATAAGACACATTTTTTTCCTCCAGTACTGTATCAGCGATTAGCTAATTAAAAATTCCATTTTCAAATTTTAAACCTTAGAATATTTCAGTGTGTATCAAAGGCTGTATTTACCTCAAATAGAGATTTGATTTCCCGGAGAAATACTATTCATTTATGTTTACTTTCTGGCACAGGAGACTATCCGTAAGGGTGGGCCCTCGGAGTCAGCCAAATCTGAAATTTGATAAACTCTTACCTCCTGTTTTTACACCCTGACATAGTGACTGTATGAAGCATATTAATAACACATGCACTCTGACTACACAGCCATTACCTCCCGCTATTGATTTTTATCAACAAATGACAAGCAGTGTGGTTAGTGACCATAAAACGCTAGCGGGTTTTCCTTCCTCCATTCTTCCATTACTATCCTAAACTCCCTTAGTTGGTCCCTGGTGTACAATCCTGTCCAACTCTCTTTCCCTGTTACAATGTTATGGAAATAAGGCTAGATTAGATGAGAAAGATGAAGTGATTATTATGAAACAGCAATTAATTTCTTACTGCTTAACTTGAACATTCGCGCACATTCGTTTTCCAAGTAAATCAGTAAAATGCCTTGTTAAACTCCCTTTCTGCCAAAAATGCTCTACCATCTGCGCCCTTCACGGCAGCGTTTTCTTATTTAATGCATATGTCCCCCCTTTTGGGGGAGCATGTTAAGAGCTTTAATATGACAAGAAACAGAAATAAAATAGGGAAAACACATTGTGTTTCAAACATGACTGCAAGGTTCAGATTCGTGACATTCAGAGAATGCGGAATTTCATGCGCTGTTTGTTAATTTTAGGGCAATGGTGTGAGATCTCAATGTTAGAAAAAATATTTATTATAATGTATGTGCAGTTTGAGGCTTGGGAAAGTTATTGTACTGCTTCAAGGATGGTTAAGGATCTGTTGTTTAAAATAGGTAGAATAAACTGGGATCGGTGGCGCACATTTGTAATCCCAGTACTTGGGAGGCTGAGACGGACGGATCACAGGTTTGTGGACAGCCTTAGCTACTTAGTGAGGCCCTCTGCAACTTAGTGAAACCCTGTTTCAGAAATAAAGAATAAAAAATAGGGCAAGGGGTGTAGCTCGATAGCAGAACCCCAGACCCGCAAAAAAAAAAAAAAAAAAAAAAAAAAAGAGGAAAAGAAAAGAAAAGAAAAAAGCAATGTAGAATAGCAAGAGTTTTGGCCTGAACACCATATGATCTGAATTCTGATCCTAGCACTATTAACTGTGTAGCCTTTGGGCAAATCACTTCAGTTTTCGGTTTCCCCATTTCCTTATCTGTAAATGAGTTTGTATTAGACTATTAACAATCATTATATTTTTACCTTTTTTTTGTGGTATTGGTGATGGAACTTTGGAGCTTTCTACCTCTGAGCTACACTCCCAGCCCTCCCTGTTTTTTATTCTTTATTTTGCAACAGGGTCTCACTGAGTTGCAAAGGGCGTAAGTGTAGCTGAGTCTGTCCCTGAACTACAATTCTCCTGCCTCAGCCTCCCAAATGCTGGGATCACGAGCTTGTGCCACAGCGCCCAGCTTTATTTTTAGCCTTTTAAATGTTATATCACCGGCATTTAGGGATGTCATTACCAACTCAACAATCTCATTTTGAGTGTTTGGTGTTAGGGATTTAAACTAGGGCCTCACACAATCTAGGCAAGTGCTGTACCACTGGCTACTCACCTAGACCAATAATTATATTCTATTTATAAACTTTCCCCCCCCAAATTGTATTTAATTAATTAATTTTTGTGGTACTGGGGATGGAACTCAGGGTCTTTCTACCCCCGGGCTACACTCCCAGACCTATTTTATATTTTATTTGGAAATAGGGTCTCACTAAGTTGCTGAGAACCTCACTAAGTAGCTGAGGCTGGCTTCGAACCTCCTGTCTCAGCCTCCCAAATGCTGTGATTACAAACATGCACCACCACGCCCGGTTCTAGTTTATTTATTTATTTATTTTTATTTTTATTTATTTATTTTTTTTGTGTGTGTGTGGTACTGGGTATCGAACCCAGAGGCATTCTACCTTTGAGCTATACTCCCAGCCCAAATTGATCTCTTATTTGAAAACAGGGTCAGCTGGGCGTGGTGGCCACCATACCTGGAATCTTTGTTTTTTTTTTTTTGTTTTTGGTGGTACTGGGGTGGAACCCAGGGGCTTTCTACTTCCGGGCTATACTCCCAGACCTTTTTTTTTTTTTTTTTTTTAAACAGGGTCTCACTAAGTTGCTGAGGCTGGCTTTGAACCCGTGTGATCCTGCTGTCTCAGCCTCCCAAGCGCGGGGATTACAAGTGTGCGCCACCACGCCTGGCTGATACCTGGCATCTTTATGTTGTTGTTGTTGTTTTTAAAATATTTATTTTTTAAAATTGTATTATTATTTTTGTTTTTTGTGGTACTGGGGATGGAACCCAGGGTCATTCTACCTCCGAGCTACACCCCCAGCCCTATTTTTTATTCTTTATTTTGAAACAGGGTCTGAGTTGCAAAGGGCCTAAATAGCTAAGGCTGTTCCCAATCCGTTATCCTCCTGTCTCCGCCTCCCAAATGCTAGGATTACAAGCATGCGCCACCACGCCCCGCTCATATGTTGTTGTTTTCTGATTATTACTTTCTGTGGGCAAACTGAAGAAAGTCCATTTTAAGTTGATGGCAGGATTGTCTAATAATTCAGACAAAATATTGGAAATGGTCAATTGTTGGCAAAAGAGAAAGTGAAGTAGAAAGGAAAATACCACAACTAAGCCAGATGTGGTGGCACACAATTGACATTTCAGTATTTGGGAGACTGAGTCAGGAGAATCATAAGTTCAAGGACAGTCTCAGCTAAAAAATAGGGCTGGGGTGTAGCTTAGAGATTGAATGCACCTGGGTTCAATCCCCAGTACTGAAAAAAAAAAAATACTACAACTGAAAAATAAATACCTAAACTTTTTATTTGCATATTAAATTGAACTGAAATCACCTATTTGGAGGAGAATTTAAACCAGAAATGAGGATGCTGTTGGTGGGATAAATGCAGAAGTGCCTGCCTGGGAACTGATCAAGATTCACCAGGCCAAGCTGAGCCTGGTAGCACATGCCTGCAATCCCAGTACTTGGGAGGCTGAGACAGAGGATTGCAGGTTCACGGCCAGCAACTTAGTGAGGCCCTCCACAACTTAGTTTTCAAAATAAAAAATAAGAATAGGCCTGTGGGTGTAGTTCATAGGTAGAATGCCTCAGAGTTCAATCCCCAGGACCACACACACACACACACACACACACAAAAGGAATCATCAGCCTGGCGGGCATGGTGGTACATGCCTGTAATCCTGCTACCATGGGAGCTGAGGCAGGACAAGTTTCAGACCAGCTTGGGCAATTTAGTGAAACCCTATTTCAAAATGAAATACTAAATCGGGCACGGCGATGCATGCTTGTAATCCTAGTATGTGGGAGGCTGCTGAGACAGGAGGATTGCATATTAGCAATCAGCCTCAGCAACTTTTGAAGCCTTCTGCAATTTAGTGAGACCTGTTTCAAAATAAAGAATAAAATAGGACTGGGGTGTAGCTCAGAGGTAAAATGTCCCTGGGTTCAATCGCCAGTAACACACACATACACACACACACACATAAACACACACACACACACCCCTAAATAAATAAATAAAAATACATAAATAAATTAAAATAAAGGATTGTAGAGCTGGGCACAATGGTGCACGCCAGTAATCCAGGATTTGGAAGGCTGAGATAGGATCACAAGTTTGAAGCCAGCCTCAGAAACTTAGTGAGACCCTCAGCAATTTAGACTAGGGTGCAGTTCAAAAGTAGAGTGCCCAGGACTCTATCTCCAGCACAAGGAAGGAAGGAAGGGAGGGAGGAAGGAAGGGAGGGAGGAAGGAAGGGAGGGAGGAAGGAAGGGAGGGAGGAAGGAAGGGAGGGAGGAAGGGAGGGAGGAAGGAAGGGAGGGAGGAAGGAAGGGAGGGAGGAAGGAAGGGAGGGAGGAAGGAAGGGAGGGAGGAAGGAAGGGAGGGAGGAAGGGAGGGAGGAAGGAAGGGAGGGAGGAAGGAAGGGAGGGAGGAAGGAAGGGAGGGAGGAAGGAAGGGAGGGAGGAAGGAAGGGAGGGAGGAAGGGAGGGAGGAAGGAAGGGAGGGAGGAAGGAAGGGAGGGAGGAAGGAAGGAAGGAAGGGAGGGAGGGAGGGGGGAAGGGGAGGGGAAGGGGAAGGGGAAGGGGAAGGGGAAGGAAAGGGAAGGGAGGGAGGGAGGGAGGCAGGCAGGCAGAGTTTGGTGGTAACAAGGCTCAATTCTCAGTACAAATAAAGAAAAGTATATTAAAAAAAGGCTATGTAGCTCGTTAAAAGGAAATCATTCTTTAGTCTTCCTGTGAAGGATGATACAAGTCATCCTGAAAACCAGGCATAGAAAATGATATCACATTGGTTTTTGAGATGGGCTTTCTGAGGATACAGTTCCTTTTTCAATTTTTTTTCAATTTTTTTTTGGGGGGGGGTATTGGAGATGGGACCCAGGGACCTTTAACCTCCGAGCTATAACCCAACCATATTTTATTCTTTATTTTGAAACAGGGTCTCACTGAGTTGCAAAGGGCCTCAGTAAAGTAGCTGAGGCTGTCTGAGAACCGTGATCCTTCAGTGCCAGCCTCCCAAATGCTGGGATTACAAACTTGTGCCACCACGCCTGGCTCTTTTTCAATTGTTTTTACTTAGCATGACACCCCACCCATACCCATTCCCACTTTGGTCACATGCAGAAATTAATACATGATATACATGATAATGATTAGAAAAAGTCTTTTTTTTTTTTTCTTTTTTCTATTGGGGATTGAACCCAGAGGCATTCTACCTCCAAGCTACACTCCTAGCTCGATTTTTTTTTTTTTTTTTTTTTGGTACTGGGGGTGGAACCCAGGAGCATTCTACCTCCAAGCTATACCCCTGTACCTATTTTCTATTCTTTATTTTGAAACAAATTCTCTAAGTTGCAGAGGGCCTAAGTAGTGGAGGTTGTTCTTGAACCTGTGGTCCTCCTGTGTCTCAGCCTCCAAAATACTGGGATTACAAGCATGCACCACCAAAGCCAGGCATACCAGCTCAATATTATTATTTATTATTATTATTATTATTATTATTATTATTATTATTAGTGTGTGTGTGTGTGGTACTGGGGGTGGAACCCAGGAACTTTCTACCTCCAAGCTATAGTCCCAGACCTATTTTTATAATTTTTGGAAAGAGGGTATCACTAAGTTGCTGAGAGCCTCACTAAGTAGCTGAGGCTGGCTTTGAACCTGTGAGATCCTCCTGTCTCAGCCTCCCAAGGGCTGGGATTACAAGCATGTGCCACCACACCTGGCTTTATTTTTTTTATTTGGAAATAGGGTCTCACTAGGTTGCTGAGAGTCTGGCTTTGAAACTTTTATCCTCTTGTCTCAGCCTCTCAAGTTCTGGGAGTACAAGTGTGCACCACCCTGCCTGGCTAGAAAAAGTCTTTAAAGTAAGAAACACTGAAATTAATTTTTTTTTCTTGAGCAGAACCAGTACAGACTTGATACTTGGATACCTTTCTCATAGAAAGAATACTTCTTTTATATTCTTTCTTTTTTTTTTTTTTTTTTTTTGGTGGTACTTGGGGTGGAACCCAGAGGCTTTCTACCTCCAGGCTATATTCCCAGACCTCTTTTATATTTTATTTGGAAACAGGGTCTCACTAAGTTGCTGAGAGCCTCACTAAGTAGCTGAGGCTGGCTTCGAACCTGTGTGATCCTCCTGTCTCAGCCTCCCAAGTGTGGGGATTACAAGCGTGCGCCACCATGCTCGGCTACTTTTATATTCTTGACTTAAAAAACCAAAGTCTACTTTTGTAATTTTTTCTTTTTTTTCCCAGTGGTTAGGGTAGTGATTTCCCTGGGCCTAACACATGCTGGATAAGAACTGCAGCACTGAGCTACATCCTCAGGCTTATATATTTATTTTTTGTGGTATGGGGGATGGAACCCAGGGGCATTTTACCTCTGAGTTATACCACTAGTCCCATTTTATTTTGAAACAGGGTCTCACTAGGTTGATGAGAGTCTCACTACTTGCTGAGGCTGTCCTTGAACCTGTGATCCTCCTGTCTCAGCCTCCCAAATACTGGGATTACAGGCATGCTCTACCACAGCAGGCTTCCCAGTCCTTCCCCTCCTCTTTTTTTTGTGGTACTTGTGGGTGGAACCCAGAGGCTTTCTACATCTGGGCTATACTCCCAGACCTATTTTATATTTTATTTGGGAACAGGGTCTAAGTTGCTGAGAGCCTCACTAAGTAGCTGAGGCTGGCTTCGAACTTATACGATCCTCCTGTCTCAGCCTTCCAAGCGTGGGGTTACAAGTGTGCGCCGCCACGCCCAGGTCTCCCCATTTTTTTTTTTTTTTTTTTTTTTGGTAGTAGAGATGGAACCCAGAGGCATTCTACCTCTTAGCTACACCCCCAGCCCTATTTTATATTTTATTTTGAAACAAGATCTCACTAAGTTGTATAAGGCCTCACTAAGTAGTTGAGGCTGTCCGAATTGTAATCCTCCTTTCTCAGCCTCCCAAGTACTAGAATTACAAGCATGCGCCACCACACCTGGCTGCCAGTCCTTTTTAAATTTGTTTTGAGACAGGGCTAGCAAAGTAGCCCATCTGGCCTCAAACCTAAGGCCTCAAAACCTGCCTCAGCCTCTGGAATAGATGGGATTTAAGGTGTGCACCACCACGCCCAGTTTGCAATCTTGTTTCTGTCATTATCTAAGTCTCACTATCATCTTTTTGTCTTTTATAATCGTGTGTGTGTGTGTGTGTGTGTGTGTGTGTGTGTGTGTGTGTGTGTTTTATACTGGGAATTGAACCCAGAGGCATTCTACCTTTGAGTTACACCCCAACTGGATTTTCTTATTTGGAAACAGAGTCTCATTATGTTGATGGAGTCTTATTAACCTTGCTGAGGGTGCCCTTGAACCTGGGATTCTCCTGTCTCAGCCTCACAAGTACTAGGATCATAAGCATACACAACCGTGCCTGTTTAATTTTAATCTTTTAACTCAAACCTTCATTTAGTTCAGTGGAATTTAGCTAAAATAACTAAATTTTGTGGGTTGACTGCAAGGAATGTAACAAAAAAAGTTACAATGATTATCTGTATATTGGGATTATAAGATATTTATAATTTTCATGAGTGACAGACAAGGTTATATTGATGGTAAATAGAGAAATTGGAGCTCTAGCTTGGGCACTATCACTTGTTTTGGCTGCCTTGGGACAAATTAGTTGTCTCTCTGTGCCTCCATTTTTCTCTCTATATAATAATGGGTCAAAAGTGATCTCTAAGTTTACTGTGTGTGTGTGTGTGTGTGTGTGTGTGTGTGTGTGTGTGTGTTACTAATGATTGAACCCAGGGGCGTTCTACCTCTAAGCTACTCTCCCAGCCCTATTTTATTTTTTATTTCAAAACAAGGCCTCACTAAGAGGGCCTAAATTGTTGAGGCTAGCCAGGAACCTTTGATCCTCCTGTCTCAGCCTCCCAAGTACTGATTACAAGGGTGTGCCTGGCTCTCCTTCCAAGTTTACTTTCAACTTTAGCCTAATACAACCCTCATGAAGGGCAAAATGGCATTTTTTTTTTTTCTTTTTCTTTAGTGTTGGAGGTTGAACCCAGGCATTCTATCTCTGAGCTACACCCCCAGCCCTATTTTTTTTTTTTTTTTTTTTTTTGGTGGTGCTGGGGTTCCTGGAAGCCCTTCTACTTCCGGGCTACACTCCCAGACCTATTTTTACATTTTTATTTAGAAACAGGGTCTCCTAAGCCAGCGCGCGTGGCTGGCTTCGAACCTGCGCATCCTCCTGTCTCTGCCTCCCAAGCGCGGGGATTACAAGCATGCGCCACCACGCCTGGCTCCTATTTTTTATTCTTTATTTTGAAACAGGGTCTCACAAAGTAGCTGAGGCTGATGGCAAACCTGCAATCATCCTGTCTCAGCCTTCCAAGTACTGGGATTATCACACTAAACTGCTGAAGCTGGCGTTGAACCTGTGATTCTCCTGTCTCAGTGTCCCAAGTACTGGGATTAGTGACATGTGCTACTATGCACATGGTTAAGAATATCTACAGGGTGATTATTTACAGAATAGTTTGTAATGTAATAGCTAAAGATAGAAAACAAGCCAAATATTTACCAACATCCTATGGTTCAGTAAATTGATATTTAGATATATTAGGGTTTTTTTTGTTTTTGTTTTTTTTTTTACAGTACTGGGGATGGGGATGGAGCCCGGGGCATTCTCCCTCCAAGTTACACCCCCAGCCCTATTTTTTATTCTTTTTATTTTGAAACAGGGTCTCACTGAGTTGCAAAGGGTCTCACTAAGTAGCTGAGGCTATCTATCCACAAAGAACAACCCTCCTGTCTCAGCCTCTTAAATCCTGGGATTACAAGCCTGCTCCATCATGCTCAGCTAGATACAACAGTATAATAGGCAGCTGTAAAAACCTCTTAATATGTATTTTTAAATTTGTTTTGGTCTTATGTGTTAGGGACATTGATGCCATAAGTTCTCTGTGCCTGCTTCAAGTTAAGCTTTTTAAAAAAACACCAAACAAGTGCTGGGCTTGTGCGCTTGTAATCCCAGTACTTGGGAGGCTGAGAAGGAGGATCGCAGGTTAATGGCTAGCCTCCGCTACTTAGTGAAGCCCTGTGCAACTCGGTGAGAACCTGTTTCAAAATAGAGAATTAAAAAAAAAAACAAAACAAAAAACAGGGCTGGGAGTATAGTTTGGAGTTAGAATACCCTTGGGCTCAATTCTCAGTACTTTCCCAATAAATAAATAAAAATAAAGAAAAACACCAAACAAAAGCAAACTAGGATTTGGTGGTGGTAGGGTACTGGGGAATTAGTCCAAAGGCATTCTACCTCTGAGGTACACTCCAGCCCTTTTAATTTTTTATTGTGATACAGGCTCTTGCTAGGTTGCTGAGAGTCTCACTAAATTTCTGAGGCTGTCCTTGAATCTGCAATTCTCCTGTCTCAGCCTCCCAAGTACTGGGATTACAGGTGTACACTACTGCACCTGCTAAACTTTGATTTTTGAAAATTATTTTTATTTCTTTGCAGTTCTGGGGACTGAATCCAGAGCCTCATACTTGCTAAGTATGTTCTCTATCACTGAGCTACACCCCAGGCAGATAGGTAGTTTCAGAAGTTTTTTGTTTTGTGGTACTGGGGATTGAGCCATGGGGCAATCTATATCTGAGCCTACACCCCAAACCCTATTTTATTTTTTGGTATTGAACCCAGGGGCATTCTACCTCTGAGCTACACCCTCAGGCCTATTTTATTCTTTATTTTGAAACAGGGTCTCACTAAGTTGCTGGGAGCCTCATTTAGTAGCTGAGGCTGGCTGTCAATCTGTGATCCTCCTGTCTCAGTCTCCTAAGTACTGGGGTTACAAGCATGGGTATACAAATACTGGGATTACAACCTAGACTTATTAGAATCTCACTCCTCCTGAACCTGTCTTTGAACCTATGATCCTCCCTACTCAGCCTTCCAAGTGCTAGAAGTACAGGTGTGTGCCACCATACCTAACTAGCCTCAGAGATATCAAGAATTTGGGGAAATTCTGTAGGAAAAGTTCCTTAATCAAATATTCTTAAAATTGAGGTACATGGGGTGGGCATTGTGGGGCATAACTGTAATCCCAGTATTTGGGAAGCTAAGACAGGAAGTTCACAGGTTTGAGACCAACCTCAGCAATTAGCAAGTCCTTCCTTTCTTCCTTCCTTTGGATTATAAGCATGTGCCAGCACGCCCGGCTTCCAGACCCTCTTTCAAAAATAAAAAATAAGCTGGGCATGGTTGTGCACCCTTTAATCCCAGGACTTGGGAGGCTGATACCAGAGGATTGCAGTTTGTGGACAGGTTCAGGTACTTGGTGAGGCCCTTTGCAACTCAGTGAGACCCTATTTCAAAATAAAGAATAAAAAACAGGACAGAGGCTGTAGCTCAGAGGTTGAATGCTCCTGGGTTCCATCCCCAGACCTATAAAAAATATAAATAAATAAATAAATAAATAAATAAATAAAAAAAATGGGCTAAGCCAGGGGTGGTGGTGGTGCACTCTTGTAATCCCACATTCGGGAGCTGAGACCTGAGGATTGCTTGTTTGTGGCCAGCCCCAGCTACTTAGGCCCTCGGGTAACTCAGACCCTGTTTCAAAATAAAGAATAAAAAATAGGGCTGGGGGTGTAGCTTGGAGGTAGAATGCCCCTGGGTTCCATCCCCAGACCCACAAAAAGGGGGGGGGGGGCTGAAGGTAGAATGCCCCTGAATTCAATTCAATCCCCAGCACCACACACACACACACACACACACACACACACACACACACACACTCTCTCTCTCTCTCTCTCTCTCTCTCTCTCTCTCTCTCTCTCTCTCTCAGATACTTGGGGGGGGATATTTTAGGTACACACACACACACACACTCAGATACTTGGGGGGGGAAATATTTTAGGTATTCTTTCTCTCTCTCTCTCTCCCCTGACAAACCAGAATAGAAAGGAAGACAGGGCCAAATTTGCAGCTGGCTTTCTTTGCCACCGGGCACCGCCTATTTGTAGGGTGTGGCTGTCTGAATGGGGGCTGCTTCTGCAGAGTGTAACTGAAAAGACTGGGGATCTCAAGAGCTGTATGTAGCTTGTGGCTTTCTTCCAGCTCATCATCTGGATTGCCGAGGTCCCCTAGCGGCTGGCAGGGGAGGCCCAACCTGTCTAAATTTGATAGTGAATATGAAGAGACCACTGGAGAAAGGTGGCAGCCAAATCCTATGTCCAATCTATCCGCTTTATGATCCCCACTCCACCTTCCCCAGTATCAGCAAGCTATTTTGATATGTGGGTTCTGAAGAAATAGGGCCCTAGACCAAAGACATGATAAAATGTAAAGGAAGAAATAAATCTCTCTAAATCTCAAGAGGTCTGATTTTCTTTAGATACCACGTAAGGCAGAATTACTTGTAAGAAAAATATCGGGATTAAAAAATGAATTGGGGGCTGTCGGTTTGGACAAGATACTTAAAACGCTGTCTGTCTCCTAAGTGTTCCTATCCTTCTAAAAGGAAATGCCTTCCATATTCCTCCTTAAGAAGGCAAGAGCAAAACAAAACTTCAAAACCGTTTCTTCTGCTCCACGAGACACAAGGACCATTGTCTTTCTACCTTTGGCCCCACCGATCCCGTACAGGACGTCCCGGACCGGGAGCCCAGAGGGGGAAAGGTGGGGTGGGGGTGGGGTCGGCGGCTGCACGCTGCAGGCAGCCGAAAGGAGCCTGGCGGTGGGGCAGGGCTGCGCCCCCAAACTTTGGTCTTACCGCTCCTTGCGTTTTTACTCACTTGCATGCTTAATAAGAAAAGAAATAACAAGCAACCAGTTACGCTAACTAGGGGTAATTAAAGAGCCAAGGTTCTCACTAAACGCTGTCCTCTGGCCCCTTGGCCACCGCGCCCGTTCTCGGGGGATACAAGGAGGTTCCCACCGAGGTCTAGGGTGCTTTGGGATCTGCGTGTGCAACGCGAGTCGACAGTCCTCTCGCCGAGCCCGCGTTCCTCACTTCCAGCCTTTCGGGTCAAGAATGCGTAGGCTCCGGCCTGGGCCGAGGGCTGGGCGGCCGCCCCCGCCGCGCTCCAGGTGCCGACAGGTGGCCCGGGCCGGGCGCGGGCTGGACCGCAGGGGGCGCGTGTGCGGCCCGCGCGGGGTCGCCCGGCTTGACAGTTCCCGGCGCAAGGAAACATTCCACAAAAACAAATGCCGCCGACTTCCCCACGTTGTTGGCCGAGACCTCGTGGGTGGAGCCGAGAGGGGGCGACCGAGCGGAATTCGGCGAGGCGGCCTCCGCCGCCCGCCCGCCCGGCCCCGGGCTCCGAGGGGCCGCGGGCCACTCGCTCCCCTCGGCTTCGCTCCTCCGTAGTAAACAAAAGTGTCGCCGCCGCCTCCACGCTGGTGTGCCTCCTAGCAATCAAAACCCGGAGAGGGCGAGAGACTCACGGAAACACCCGAGAATTACCAGAAAATAATATCAAAAAAAAAAAGGGGGGGGGGAGCGAGCGAGTGTGCGTGCGTGTGTGAGAAAGAGAAAAACACCCCACTACCCCCACCGACCCACTGCCGCCTCCCGGTGCAGAGGCGGCCCCGCCCAGGCCCGCGCTCACTGGCTGCCCGGGCGGCGGTGCCGCGTGCCCGTTGGCTGGCCGGGCCGTCCATCAGGGGCGGGCCGCGCGCGCGCCGCCGCGGGCGGGGGACGGTGGCAGATCCCGTAAGTCGGGCGGCCGCGTAGTCGCTGCAGCCGCCGCCGCCGCCACATTCAACAGGCAGCAGCGCCGCGACCGCGCTGCCGGGGAGAGCCAGGGCCCGCGGCGCCCGTCCGTCCTTCTGTCCTTCCGTCTGCGGTCCTGTCAGCTGGAGCGCGGCCTCCGCGCAGCCCGGCGGCTCCGGCTCGCCGTCCCGTCCGCGCAGCGGACCCAGAGGAGCTTCGATGTTGATGGACCCGCGAAGTTAAGTTCTGGGCTGGCTCTTCCACTCCGAAGCGCCTTCCTCCCGGTTTCCGTTTGCGGGCGGCACCGACCTCGGCCCCCCAAATCTCGGATCGGCTCTTGGCGTCCCCACCTCCTGCGCACCCCGGTGCCGCGCTCTCCCCCTTTGGGCTCGCCAGCGGCTGGGGGAGGGGCGGGGGTCACCATGGCCGAAGCGCCCCAGGTGGTGGAGATCGACCCGGACTTCGAGCCGCTGCCCCGGCCGCGCTCGTGCACCTGGCCGCTGCCCAGGCCGGAGTTTAGCCAGCCCAACTCCGCCACCTCCAGCCCGGCGCCGTCGGGCGGCGCGGCCGCGAACCCCGACGCCGCCGCGGGCCTGCCCTCGGCCTCGGCGGCCGCTGTCAGCGCCGACTTCATGAGCAACCTGAGCCTGCTGGAGGAGAGCGAGGACTTCCCGCAGGCGCCGGGCTCCGTGGCGGCGGCCGCGGCTGCCGCCTCCCGGGGGCTGTGCGGCGACTTCCAGGGCCCCGAGGCGGGCTGCCTGCACCCGGCGCCGCCGCAGCCCCCGCCGCCCGGGCCGCTGTCGCAGCACCCGCCCGTGCCCCCCGCCGCCGGGCCGCTCGCGGGGCAGCCGCGCAAGAGCAGCTCGTCCCGCCGCAACGCGTGGGGCAACCTGTCCTACGCCGACCTCATCACCAAGGCCATCGAGAGCTCGGCCGAGAAGCGGCTCACGCTGTCGCAGATCTACGAGTGGATGGTCAAGAGCGTGCCCTACTTCAAGGATAAGGGTGACAGCAACAGCTCGGCGGGCTGGAAGGTGAGCGGCCCGGGGCGGCGGGCAGGTGCGGGCCGGGTGGAGCCGGGCGGCGGGGAGCTTCGCCTGCGGGAAGGCGGGCGAGGAGTGGCCGGGGTGGGGGGCTTGCCCGGGCGGGATCGGGCCGGAGTAGGGGTGTGCGCGCTAGGAGTTCGAGCTGGACCGCGAAGAGGGCTCCTTGGGAACCAGAGAGTGAAAAAGTAGGCAAGAGTGGACGTCAGAACGGGCAGAAAAGTTTGCCAGTAAAAGGAGAAAGGGGCTCGCTCCTGGAGGCTGCGCCTTTCCCTCCCGGACCTCCGAAGGGAGGCCGGCTCCTCTCCGCCCGGGCCGCGCGCTCCTCCAGCCTCCGGCTCCGCAGCCTTTTCTGCCGCGCCGGACCAAAGAGGACCGGAGAGTAAGCCGCGAAGACCCCCCACTTGGGGCGCGGGCTGCAGGTGTCGGGGACGGGCCGGGAACGAGCGCCCGAGGACGGGGCGGGCTGGTCGCGCAGGTTCTGGAGCGCGGTGCGCGTTTTGCTTTGTTTTGGTTTTATCCGGAGTGGCCTGGAGCGCGGGGGCCCGGGCGCACCCCGCCGGAGGCAGCGCCTCCGACACGTGCGAAGGGGCGGCCGCGGCGCGGGGAGGACGGCGCGGGGCGAGCTAAAGTTCAAGTGTGACCCTCGGCGGGGGCGGGAGCCGCGGCGGCGAGGGAGGGGCCGCGGGCGCAGGAAGCGAGCGCCTTTAAAGGGCCAGCGCGTCCGGGCGGCGGGGCCAGCACTTTCCTACGCAGCCAAGTGCCCTCAAACTTGGTCTCGCCGTTGCACGAGGCTTTTAGTTAGAAACACAGAGGTTGCCCGGAGTGACCGGGGATTGGTATTGTGTGTGCGCACCTTCTCCGGTGTGCCACCTCGCTGCTGTAGAGCACGGAGTTACGGATGAGGGGCAGGAGGAGAGAGCTTAGTGATTAGTGTTTGGGGGAAGGCAGAGTGGAGGTGAGTGCTTAGGGAGCTGGCAGGGACCTTGGGTCTCGGGAGAGGACTGTAGATATGTAGATGAGGCAGGGGCTTCAGGGCCTTTTTGCTTTGGTACGAGGCGGGGAAGAGACTTAGGGTGGGAGCTCGGGCACCACTGTATCCCGAGGAGGGAAAGGCCCCGGGGCCCTTTGGACGACTGAGTTGAGAGGCTTACCCCGAGCTCTTCTCTCTTTGAGGGCTTCTGCTAGCTGTTTCTCACTGTCACGGGTGGAGGGATTGATGTAAGGGCCCTCCAGTGAGACAGCCCCCTTTCTCACCTCTTCACTCTCCTCTTCTAGACCGGGCTTTGCCGCACAATTGTACTAATGTGGTTTTACATACGCTGTCATCCCTGTGGTTAATGTGTGTCAAAAAGGTCAAGTTACTCATTTGTTGAAGTTCCTGGAGGAGCCCAGAATTACTTTTTCGCCCCCAAAGTGTGTTTTAAAGATGCGACTTATAACCTCATTATTAGGCTTTATGTGTAATTTTACCAAGTGTTTCAAAAAGGTAAAGTGCCTCCATACTTTAAGCTCGACCTATTATAGATTCTAAGTCACAAAATCGGGATTGTCTGCCTGCCAAATCCAATTTGATTTAACATTTAAATTTAAGTATTTGACTGACTGTTCATCTATCAATCCTACTTCAGCTATTATAAAACATTTGCCATTAAAAAAAAAAACCCTTCTTTTGTTAGCATTCAAAGTACAGTGTGTACTTACACCATTCTTTTATGTCCTTGGAAATGGATACAACCTACTTCAGCTTGCTGGAGTGCCTTTCTTTAAAGATAGAGAAAGGCAATGTTTTGGGGTATTTTTAGTTTTGCCTCTCAAATGGCATTGTCAAGGTATCCTTAACTAGACACATAATTTAAACTTTTTAAAGACTTATTTATAAAAAAATAGATCCCAAGGTCATATTCCCCAGCCGTTTTAATTAGGCTCTTTTTCTAGTTTTTTTTTTTTAATGCAAGTATACTTTTTTTTTTTTTTAAGAATTTGCTTTTCTGAGCCAAGAGACCTATTAAGTGTTAAGTAAGTACTGTCTGTTCTGTGGAGGCTGGTGGAAGCAGAGAAGCTGAAGCCCCCAGTGCAGATAGTGAGGCATTGGGAGGGAACAGGCTGCCTTTTTTAAGTGAGTAGATGTTTCAGGTGTAATGAGAGTCAGTTGGTATAAGTCAGATTACAGCAAGTGCATTTTCAGTTTGAGTAAAAGGGTATTTTAAGAAGGAAAGAAACAAACCTGAACTGTTCTAACTTAACTCTTCTGGTTAGTTTTTCATAAAAAACGAATTACTTGTTAAAACCAAGTTTCACTCTCAGATCTGAAAGATTCTCTTATTCTAAACATTCATAAAAAGAAGAAATTTTAACTGTGACTCTTAACAAGCCAGTTCTAAAATGCATAATCAGCCCAAACTTAACTGTTTTAGGATTGAGGAGAGGCTACTTTGGAACGGAATATTTCCTGTGATTTACTATTGGGAATTAGACTGAATCTTTAATTAAGCATAGTTTCTTGTGGGGCCTGCCTGAGAATTTTAAAGTCATTTGCTGTATAGGACAGAGTAGTTGGGAAACTGTTTGTGCCCAAAACCTTTTAAAATGTAGTTTCTTAAATAAGTAAGCACTGGTTATGTTTGAGGGGTATGTCTTTCAAGTTTGTGGGGCTGATACATGACATCTGTCACACACTTGTTTTAGCATTTGTTAGACTGTCATAGGGTTACATACAAAGTGGAACCTAACACTTGGAAAACCCAAGACTTGGAAAACCCAGGATCTTTTAAACCTATTTATAAATAGTGAAACTTCACTTTCATGAACTGTTTTCTCACTTAGAAAGCTTTCTAAAGCTTGGGAAGTAGAATCATGAGCTTTTTCTTTAATGGTGGCTTTTGAGTTGACTCTTTGTTTTGATATTATTCGGAACAATTAAGTTAAAAGATTGCTTTGACTATAATATTTAGAGAGTTGATAAAAGAGATTTTAGGTTTTATCCTGAAATAACTGAAATATTCTTTAATTTGGGTTGCATTTTCTTTAATTTGGTCTATGAAATGATAAATGTGAATTTTCTTATATTTTAATATATATTTCTTATATTTTAAGATAAAATATATCTTTATTCTGTAATTTGGGCTTAGTCTGCAGGTGAGTCATTTGAATAGCTACCGAAATCCCATTACAGAGATGGCTACTTTTTTGCACACAGTCCTGTTTAACTTAAGGAATGCTGGTAAGAATGATAGGACCTGGGGCATTTTTTCTATTTCCAGTTTGTCACTGAAATTACCTCAAAGAAAACCATTTTTATAGTTAGACCAAATATTAGTTAGACCAATATATATATATATATATATATATATATATATATATATATGCACACACACACACACACACACACACACACACACACATATATATATTTGGGGGAGTATGAAGAAAGAGAATTAAGAAATGGATAGGAGAATATGCAGCTAAGTGTGATACTTTATTTTTTTAATTAAATTTTTTTTTTTTGCGGGTCTGGGGATGGAACCCCAAGGCATTTGACCTCCGAGCCGCACCCCCTGCCCTATTTTTTATTCTTTACTTTGAAACAAGGTCACACCAAGTTGCAGAGGGCCTCAGCTGAGTAGCTGAGGCTGTCGGCTATCCTCCAGTCTCAGCCTCCCCAATGCTGGGATTACAAGCATACCCACGACACCCTGCGCTGATACTTTATTTATTAAAGGCTGAAGGTTACCTAAGTCAGCTGTGAATGTATTTTATAACTGAGCCATTTTGTTCAGAAGTTTGGATAGGGAATGCCAAATCTGAACACTTTTATCAGAGATTCATAAGAATTTTACTTGTTTCCTATATTTTGTGCTAAATCCCTAGGGAGGAGATGGCAGGAAGGGTGGCTTCTGTTTTTGGATGATGATACTCAGCTTTTTTTTTTTTTTTAAGTGGCAACATTTGAGCAGTGAAAAGGAGGCATCTTATTTTTCCTGTAAACTTAAAAAAAATGTTTGAGACTTGAAAATTGCAGAAAGGGAAACAGCAGACACAGATATCACTGTATTTCATCCTCTGGCCATATGAAATGGGGCTGAGGAAAAAAATACTCCATGGTAAGTTAGAATCCCTGGTGGGCCAGAAATGTTTTCCCCTTCCTGTGCATCTAACTTTATCTAAGCTCTTAAACTGCTGTTTTTATGTTTAGACTTTCTATGAGATCAGCTCTCTATTTGCTTGGAATTTCTTTGGTAGTGCCTGAACTATTCGCACTTTTCTGGAATACTCTGCCCTCTGAAACTAACCAGTACCCTGTCATCATGGGAATTTACCCAGCCATTTTTTTTCCTCCTCCTCCTCCTCCTTCTCCTCCTCCTCCTCCTCCTCCTCCTTCTTTTTTTTTTTTTTTTGGTCTGTGTGCACTGTAGCTTTAGCACTTTCTAGAATCCTCTTAGAAAGGCAGTACAAACCTCATAGTGATTGGGGAGAGCAGAGTTTTCAATTGGATAGAAAACAAGTGGTTTTTGTCCCTTCTTTCCTGCAGCTCAAGACTTACCTTGGCTTTGATAGCAACAACCTGTAGAGACTTGCCCAAGCCCCCAGGACCTCCCTTAGGTCAGGCAAATAACCTTTTCTTAGTGCATACAATATTCTGAAGCTGGTGTTAATCTACAGTTGTGAAATGGAGAACCAGATGAAACAAAATGTTTATTTTGGTGTCTAAGGGGCAGAAGGTATGTATTTCAATGATAAACTAAGTACAAACATACTTAGGTATTGAAAAGTTTTTCCTTTTTGCTCATAAGGACTAATAATAATCAAGTCAACAGCACAGAAGTTCTTTGAAGAGAATTACTAATTATATTTGGCCTTCTAAGGAACAGATAAACCATGAAAATAAATTTTTATACATCAATAATTTCTCATGGCTCAACTTTTTTTTTGTGTGTGTGGTACTAGGGATGAACCCAGGGAGATTCTACCTCTGAGCTACACCTCCAGTCCTATTTTTTATTCTTGATTTTGAAACAGGGTCTCACTAAGTTGTGGAGGGCCTCACTAAGTAGCTGAGGTTGGCCGGGAACCTGCTATCCTTCCTGTCTCAGCCTCCTGAATAGTAGGATTACAATTGTGGGCCACCATGCTGAGCATGGTTCACCATTAAAAATACTTTTTTTCTCCAGTTTACTCAGTGTGCCTCTGGTTTGTCAATTTTTGGGTTAAACACTTTATTAAGTTCTGCATTTAACTTATTTTTGTTGGTTGAAAGGGATTTGGGCTACCTTTTTTCTTTCAACCATTTTGTATAGATTTTAAAAAGTTAAAAAAACAAAAAAAGAAAGTAAACTAGTTTTGATATTAAACCTAATGCAATTGCAAGGCTGAATCTGCAGTCCTCTTTCACATATCATTTATTGAATTTATTGAATTTTTATGTTAGCACATTACCTAAATAAAGGCATAAATTCAGTATGTGTCCTTTATTTCAGGGCACATTTATTACAGGAGGAAAAATCAAGTGAGAGAGCTGTGAGTGTGATTAGGCTCTAGTCCCATTCTGATTTTTGTCCTAATGATTGCTAAGGCTATGCACTGTGGTCCGTAATCAGGAAGGTAGGAGGGCATATGTAAACCTTCCCTTTTCTCCACTTTTCTTTGAGAAATCCTTTTTCATTTTGGATTCTCTTATACTGTCCTGGTCTTCCCCTCAGTCTACCTTTTCCCTTGGTTCACTTATATATACCTCAGGTCCAGTTGTATACTTTTTCTCTGATATATCCCATCTCCTCTATTGTTCAATGTCTCGAGTTTCCTGAGGGCTATAAATGTCCCACTTTGACCTCAGAAATAACAACATGTTTAAACCCAAACATACTACATTTCCCCTTACTCTCAGGTAAGATTTCCATCTTGAGGTCCCCAGTTGGGTTAATGGTCTAGTTAGCCATTGTCCTAGTTTTCAAACCTGGTTTTTCCTCTTAAGCACGCTTATGGTGTTTATTGTCCTCAAGTCTGTCAACCCTTTTTTCTCAGTGTCTAGCTCCAAACCATTCCCCTAGGCTAAATCATTATTTCAGCCCTAGACCATCCTGTTTCTTACAGTTTGGATCATCTTGTGCCCCCAATGGAAATTCTGCAAATCTTGTTTGATCTGGAAAGGCTCAGATCAGTTCACCAACTTTCATTTGTGGCTACTGCCCAGAACAATTTTTGCCTTCTCTGAGAGAATGCCTGGTAATTTCTTAATTCACGCTGTTGTGTGTGTATTTATTTATTTATTTATTTATTTATTTATTGTTTGTTTGTTTGTTTGTTTGTACATATGTACGTACATTTGTATATATGTAGATACATATAAACATATTGGGAGTGGAACCCAGAGGCCTTCTACCTCTGAGCTATACCCCCAGCCCTATTTTTTTTTTTATTTAGAAACAGGGTCTTGCTAAGTTGCTGAGAGCCTCACTAAGTTGCTTAAGCTAACTTCCAACCTGGGATTCTTCTTTCTCAGCCTCCCAAGTACTAGGATTACAGGTGTACGAAACCATGCCTGGCTTCCTATGTACTTTTGAATGATACAAAACAATTTAAATATAGATCTAGTAGGGAGACTAGATGTGACTTGTAAATAACTGTGACACATAGTAGGAAGGGTTAAGTGCCTTAAAGAAAAATGAAGTTTTGTATTGGCCATTGAGCTGGTCCTTGAAAGTAGGAGTTTTCCCCAAGATTTTTTTTTTTTTTTTTTTTTGTAGTACTGGGGATTGAACCCAGGGGCATTCTACCCCTGAGCTACACCTCCAGCCCTATTTTATTTTTTTAATAAAGGTCTCACTAAGTTGAGGGAGAGCCTCATGAAGGTGCTGAGGCTGGCAGTGAACCTGTGATCCTCCTGTCTTCCAAGTACTAGGATCTGGTATACACTACCACATCTGACGTCACAAGATTTCACCATGAAGTTTTTCAAATGTTCAACAACATTGAAAGAATTCTACATTGAACACCCAAATACCTTGTACCTATGTGCTGCTACCACTTGTGTGTGTGAGTGCACATGCAGGTGTGTTACTGGAGGATGAACCCAGGGGCATTCTAACCTTTCAAAACAAAATATAAAGAAGGGCAGGGGTGTAGCTCTGACTACACCCCTGCCCTTCTTTATATTTTGTTTTGAAAGAGTCTTCCAAGGTTGCTAAGTTTCGGTACCTTGCTGAGGCTTGATCCTGTGATCCTCTGCTCTTAGCTTCCCTGGTACTAGGATTACAAGTGTGTGCCACCACACCTGGCTCTACTATCATACCACTTAATTACTTTATTAAATATCTAAATGCACATTTTATTCATCAACTCTTTTTTTTTTTTTTTTTTTTTTTGGTACTGGGGTTCCTGGAAACCCTTCTACCTCCAGGCTACACTCCCAGACCTATTTTTATATTTTTTATTTGGGAGCAGGGTCTCTTAAACCAGCAAGACTGGCTTTGAACCTGCGCAATCCTCCTGTCTCTGCCTCCCAAGTGTGGGGATTACAAGCGTGCACCACCATGCCCGGCTCATCAACTCATTTTTATATTTATTTTTGGAGTTATATAATTTGATATTCATAAGGACATGAAAATAGGGAAGCTTTTGTTTCTTTGAATGATAGATGTGTGAAATATACTTATAATCCCAGGATTTGGGAGGCTGATACAGGAGGATCATGGTTTGTGGACAGTCTCAGCTACTTAGTGAGACCTCAGCTACTTAGTAAGGCCCTTTGCAACTCAGTGAGACCCTGTTTCAAAATAAAGAATAAAAAATAGGGCTGGGAGTATAGCTCAGAAGTAGAATGCCCCTGGGTTCCATCCTCAGTACCAAAAACAAAACAAAACTGTATTGTAGTGTATTAAAAGGCACACATACAGAATTATTAGAATTTAACAGACATATTAGGACTGACAAATGTTAAAAGCTATTTTGTTAGCATGTTTATACCTGTAGTAGCAGATATTACTTTATGTGAAAGAATACTACAGGATGGGAGACAGTTAAAAAGTCTGAAAGGCCCACTGTTATGAGGTTTTATTAATTGTATACATTGCCTTTCATACGGAGAAAATAGGGCTTTCAGAGAATATCAGATACCACACTTGAATGATTGTTAATGAAGCCAAGCTAATCTAGTCAAAATCAGCTAGGAAATAGTAGGGAATTGGTCATTCTAATTTTTAAAAATATACTAATATAAGCTGGGTGTGGTGGCACATGCTTGTAATCCCAGCATTTGGGAGGCTGAGACAGGAGGATCCGGTTTGGTTACCAGCTTCAGCTACTTAGTGAGGCCCTTTGCAATTCAGTGAGACTCTTTCAAAATGAAGGATAAAAAAATAGGGCTGGAATCTAGCTTGGAGGTAGAAAGCCTGGGTTCCATCCCCAGTACGGGTGTGTGTGTGTGTGTGTGTGTGTGTGTGTGTACACACACACATACATACATTTTCTAGTAAAAGTTCATAATTCAGCCTGTCTTTGGTGTTTTCATTCTGGAAGTAGAGAGATTTGTAAAACATTTTCATTCTTCAACTGTGTCTCATACTGGCTCCAGTTTGGAAGGGAAAAGAGTGGAGTCTTCTCTCCCTCAGGGAGGAGAGGTAGAAGTCAACGTGTAGACCTGTGGGAGAATAGACTATTTCTTCTGTCACTTCTGACATTGCCACGTGAGTCCATTGATTCTAAGGGAGAAGCAGCCTTCACTTTCCTAGAGGAGAGTGCCACCTCTAAACTGTTGTCTCATCAGTCTGGGTCTGTTTTTATGTGCCTGATGAGGGAAGCGCTGTTGTCTCTAGCAAGCTCTACTGCCCTTACACACCCCTGTCTGGTTTACATAGGAAAATCCTGAGGCTGCTGCTTTTCTCAGGTGTGACTTCATTTCCACATCTCTGTATAGATATTTAGGATCTAAAAAGAAAATTCTTTTTCTGCCTTGATGTGTTTTCCCCTCCCACTAGATGTTTATCTTAATTATAGTGTCATTCTTTGTGTGACTTAAGTTACAAAACTGGTCCTAATGACATACCCTGTGACCTTAACAGCCATGCGAGATAGTGCTCACTTGATCTGATTAAAGTGAAGCTGTGATGATGAGGGGGAGGGTGGGAAGAGAGGGGCGGTCTGCTTCTTGAACTCTCTTCATTTGTTTAAACATTTTTTGGTTTAACAGGTTTTCCTCAATTGATATTCCTCACAAATCTGGAAAGTAGGTCATGGTTTTGTGAATCTCTACTTGTATTATGCTAGAAATTTGCTAAACATCCAATTTGAGAAAAATGGTTTTCTGTTTACAACCATGGTTCCCTCATCTTGAAGTTGTTACAGTACTGTCTTGGCCCTGCTTGCAAGGAGCCTCCATTAATTGGTTTGCTTGGTTAAAAAGTTTAGAGTAGCTAAATGGACCTGGCATCAGGAAAGGGAGGGGATCTCAATCATTGCATTTTGTAACTGCAATTTTAAAACAACAACAAAAGTGAACCCAAAGAGAAAATTACCCTTAAGTCACATTTGGGTGTTGGGCAAGAGAGAAGCCTAAGAAAGGAAGGGGAAAGGGGGAAACTGATTTGGATGATGTGGGAGGATAAAGATCTTTTCTGTGCCTTGGTATTCTGAAGTTAGCTGAGGCCTGCTTCCTTGGGGTTTCCCCTTACTTTTTTCATATTAATTTTTATTTTTTAATCCAGAAAATTAGTGCTTTCCTCACCAGTGCCATGCCCCGGAAGCCTGCCATGCAGATGGCAGACAGTAGACCCTTCTCCCTGACTGAGAAATAGTCACACAGAGAGAGGGTTTTTATCTTTACAGGGTACCAAGGGTAAGAGTGGAATGAAACTTTACATTCTGAATCTAAAAAGAAAGACATTTACAATTCAAACCCAGTCTGCTGAGAGAAATTGTAATTGAATCACCTAATTCCTAGGCTTGTAAATATTGTGTGTCCTTCAAAGCTTGAAAACAAAACCATATAAATATTTGGGAATGGTCTGTAGTAAATGTCAAATACTTGAGACAGTTTGGTTGCTTGGTGGCAAGGTCAAAGGAAATGGTTTGCATATGGTTTAACTTGAGACCTTATTTTGGCATGATTCTTGAGGTAGTAACAGTCACATGTGTATTTTATTCTATTTTGATTTGAAAACAATTTTAGTTAATCTCTTACAACCTGAAGTGTAGGGGGCATGAATAATATCAAGATAGGTGGTTCAGTCACCATAATTTTGTCCCAGATGATGTAGCTTCATGACCTACTGTGAAGGCTTAATTTGCGGAATCATTGATTTGTCACACCAGTGAGGGTCAGTGTCAGGTGGCAGTCCTTCACTCTCTGTTTTGAGTACTGGAGAAACATAGCTATTTTAATAGTTGCAGTTGGTATATGCTTGTAATCCCAGCATTTGAGAGGCTGAGAAAGAAGGATCCAGGTTCCTGGACAGCCTCAGCTACTTAGGCCTTTTGCAACTCAGTGAGACCTTGTTTGAAAATAAAGAATTAACAATAGGACTGGGGATGTAGCTCAGAGTTAGAATGCCCCTTGGGTTCCATCCCCAGTACCACAAAAGAAAGAAAGAAAAGAAAAGAAAAGAAAAGAAAGAAAGAAAGAAAGAAAGAAAGAAAGAAAGAAAGAAAGAAAAGGAAAAGAGTTGCAGTTACCTCTTCTGTTTTTCATCCGGGAGCACCATTTTGCAAGGCTAGCTCCTAAGGGGGTGGGGGGGAGGACAAGGGGGAACTGGAAGAGCTTGTAAATATCAACTGAAGTGGTGTGTGTATTTGATACCAAGCTCTTTGCATCTCTCTAAAGCTGAATTGAAAAAGTGTTACCCCTGGATATGTATGCAGTCCATGATGCCATTTACATGTGATGAATGTGAAAGTTTCCTGTGGACAATTTCACTGAGAGCCTGCCTGCCTGTCATCTGCATGACCGAATTGACCGCTCTCCTTCAACCTTTTTAGAATGTAATTTTCTCTTCAGTGGCCCATTATACCATTTGCATTCATTGAATGTAAAAGATGCCTGTACTCTCTTCTGTCACTTTTGTGCTTATAGCAGTTTTTTTAATTTGTGGGATTTTGAAATAGAATGAATTTTGTAGGTCCTAAATTTTTACTCTATCTATTAGCATTAACATGAAGGCTTTTAAATTATAACACTAGTTTTTTTAATATTTTATTTTATTTTTTTTTTATTTTTTGGTGGTACTGGGGTTCCTGGAAGCCCTTCTATCTCTGGGTTACACTCCCAGACCTATTTTTACATTTTTATTTGGAAACAGGGTCTCCTAAGCCAGCGCGCACGGCTGGCTTCGAACCTGCTCGATCCTCCTGTCTCTGCCTCCCAAGCGCGGGGATTACAAGTGTGCGCCACCATGCCCGGCTTATAACACTAATTTTAAACAATTGTTTGGTACCTTTACATTTTAGAAGAGGTTATTTTTTTTGTTCTCATGAAGTATTTGGTGAAATTTTAAAAATAATGATAAGGAAACTTATTAGGGTTAAGAATTACTGTATTAGATGCATTTTTTATGTATTGACATCTTTTATTTTGATCCTGTAATCAACACTACCACCTGTGACCACAGTGCTCTGTAGCAATCCCCCTGTATGTAGTATTTGATTCTAGTAATCCTAGGATGTTTCTTTAAAGTGCTTTATATTTCTCAAAATGCCGTTTTGACATCTTTGACCTGAGTTACACAAGAACTTGAGTTATACCAGGAATACTTGGAAAATAAGCAGGAATAGTCAGATAAAAACTTAAAATCATGATTGTCATAAACTTCAAGAATTACTCTGCCTGCTCTTGAGTGCTGAGTGGAATCAGCCGGGTTCCTTATACTACTAGAAGTGGTGTCCTACGGTTTGTCGCCTCTGCCACCAGATCAGGGACTGCTGCTTTTTCGTGGTCCTTTTAGCCTGGAATTCTCCCCATGCTGCCATACTCAAATATTCTTAATCTCTTCATCACAGTTGAGTTTCAAGCCATTTAATAAGTAGTTTGAATGTTAAAGTTTGGGCCATTGCCTTTCTAGTGTGATTGCTTCATTTGGAGCTAAAGGCAGAGGGTGTGGAGATGAAGGATAAAATGGAGAGAATAGTTTGATAATACAGATACAGCCCATATTTATGCTGAATGTTTTTCTTCCATAGACAGCCAGAAGGTACATATTTGAAGTAAATGTCTGAGTTTCGTAACCATTTGAATGCATGCCTTAGAAATTGTATTTCTAAGAAAAAAAGTTGGAAAATAATGATTATTGTGGTTCCACTGAGCATTGCAAATGATCTCGGCTTACAGCGAATGCTGGCAGTAATCAAGGAAGACTCTAATTTCTTTAGAGATTAAAGTATAGAAATATTTTAATAAAAAACAAACTTGTTATGAACTAACTATGGCTTCTTCTGAGTTTATATAACTGACCCAAGGCCCAAGAAGGGAAAAAGGAAGACACTTTCGTGTCTTCAAGGAAGACAGAAGTCATGAGCTGAGATTTATTCTAACAAGGCCTCCAGTGAAGCCTCATGTACACTCCCTACCTCCATTTGTGTCTCAAATGACACATTTTTTTTTTTTTTTTTGGATGGTACTGGGGTTCCTGGAAACACTTCTACCGCCGGGCTACACTCCCAGACCTATTTTTATACTTTTTTTTAAAATTTGGAAACGGTCTCTGAAGCCAGAGCTGCTGGCTTCGAACCTGTGCCATCCTCCTGTCACCGCCCCCTGAAGCGGGGATTACAAGGGTGAGCCACCACGCCGGCGTTCAAATGACACATTTTAAGGAGTAGAGAGGAAGAAGAAAGGGGAAATGAAAGCTAGGAATTCTTTTTTGGGGGTGGGGGTTGGAACTCAGGTGCTTTCTACCTCTGAGCTACACCCCAGCCCTAAGTTTCCGGAGGGCCTCTGTAAGTAGCTGAGACTGTCTGTGAACCTGCGATTCTCCCAAGTACTGGGATTACAAACATGCACCACCACGCCCAGTTTAGGAATACCCCCCACCCCAATCTGGGGATGGAACCCAGGAGCATTCAATCTTCAAGCTACACCCACTGCCCTATTTTTTAGTCTCTATTTTGAAACAGGGCCTCACTGAGTAGTGGAGGACCTTATCAAGTAGCTGAGACTGTCCCCTAACTGCCATCCTCCAGTCTTAACCTCCCAAATGCTGGGATTACAAGCATGTGCCACCACGCCCGGCTACGAATCCTTTTTTTTTTTAAATTAATAAAATTATATATCCTTATTTATTTACAAGCACTGGATAAATCCCTAACCTCTGCCAAGCACTCCACCAAGGCCTGGCTGGTTAAATACTGCAGCTAGGGGGTAAGGAAAGTTGGAAGGAGGAATTAGGAAAATATGGGACAATATATATATATATATATATTTTTCCCCCCAGTACTGGGGATGGAACCCAGTGGCATTCTGTCTCCGAGTGACACTCCCAGCCATATTTGTTTTTTTCTTTATTTTGAAACAGGGTCTCACTGAGTTGCAAGGATCTCACTAAGTAGCTGAGGCTGACCGTGAACTTCGATCCTTCTGTCTCAGCCTCCCAGATGCTGGGATTATAAGTGTGTGCCACCATGCCTTTAAACTAATCTTTAGAAGATTAAATTTTTATTTTAAAATTCTTTTTTTTTAAGCACTGGGGATTGAACTCAGGGGCATTCTACCTCTGAGCAATGCCCCCAGCTCTATTTTTTTTTTTTTTTATTTTGAAACAGGGTCTCACTAGGTTGCTGAGAGTCTCACTATTTGCTGAGGCTGTCCTTGAACCTGCAATCCTCCTGTTTCAGCTTTTCAAGTACTGGGATTATAAGCTTGTTGCTACCATGTCCAGCCAAGACTGAATTCTTTGATTCTTAACTTTGTGAATATACCCCTGGATTTGAAGTGGAGATACTTCTACTCCCTCTGAGTCATTCACCCTGTTAAATTTGTTTCATTGTGGCTTGCTGAGACTTATGTGAGGGATTCATTTAAAACAAAAATTACTGATTTTTTATTTAATGTTCAGGCTGTGAGGAGCTTTTTGCAGAAAAGCTCACCTGTCTTGGGGTGATGTCCCCGCTTCCGCAGTTTGCTGTTTTGGTGCTGTGGCTTGAAGCAATTTAGCAGCCATCTTCCTGCAGATCCCTGCAGGGCATATCACATCAAGGGCCCACTGAACCAGAGCAGAATGCCTTGTTGATCACATACATTGTGCCAATGAACTTGAGTGTTCCTTGGACCGTGCACCTGGTAGGCTTAGAAAATTTAAATGGCCTTTCCATCTTTCATCAGGTTAAAGCTTTTGGATTTATAGTTACTGTTCGGCTATAAATACATTAATATTATTTTGGTTTGGCCAAATATAGGGCATGACCTTTGACATCCTGCTTGGCTATGCCTGGGAGGAATTCCCTTGACTTGTTTCCTGTGATAGTGTGGGGAAATACACATTGTGGCTCTTTGAGCCAGAGGTAGAGCAAGACAGGAAAATAAAATTGGAATGCACGAAGAAGGTATTAATGATTTTTTTTCTGCTGGGTGTGGTTGAGTTGGCATACTTTTATAGAAGTTTGAGATTATGAAAGTGTTTGGTAAAAAATACTAAAAAAAAGCCATAATCATATTTAGTTTTTATTTTCTTTGATCTGAATTGATTTATTTAACTAACCAGACATTTTAGGATCTTTGAACTTTTTTGCATCTAAATACACATGGTGGTAGGAACTAAAATTGCTGTCTCTTTTTATTGATGTTTTTAACAGTCTTAGATACACCATCAACAGCTGAGAAGTCCTTCAAAAAGAAACCCATTTGAGCCGGGCATGGTCACTTGTAATCCCAGCATTTGGGAGGCTGAGACAGAAGGATCAAGGTTCCCTGACAGCCTTAGCTACTACTTAGAGAGGCCCTTTGCCAACTCAGACCCTGTTTCCAAATAAAGAAATTTAAAAAAAAAAAAATATATATATATATATATATATAAATATATATATAAAATGTATATAGGCTTGGGGGTATTGGAGGTAGAATGCCCCTGGGTTCCTTCCCAGTACTGCAAAAAAAAAAAAAAAAAAAAAAGGAAAAAAAAAGAAAAAGAAACCCATTTGTATTTATCTATGAGAAAGGGAAGTATTGTACTACTACTGCTGTCTGTTTCTCATGTATAATCAGAACCACCATAAATAATTGACATTTTTTTTTTGTTCTGGGGATTAAACCCAGAGATGTTCTACTTCTGAGTTATACTCCTAGCCCCTCCCCCCCTTTTTTTTTTTTGCTTTACTCCCAGCCCTTTTTATTTTTATTTATTTTTTATTTTTTGGTACTGAGGATTGAACTCAGAGGCATTCTACTTCCAAGACATATCCCTGGCCTTATTTGTTTGTTTGTTTGTTTGTTTGTTTGTTTTTGGTGGTACTGGGAATGGAACCCAGGGGCCTTCTACCTCCAGGCTACACTCCCAGACCTATTTTATTTTATTATTTATTTATTTATTTATTTATTTATTTATTTATTTATTTTGGTGGCACTGGGGGTGGAACCCAGAGGCTTTCTACCTCTGGGCTATACTCCCAAACCTTTTTTATATTTTATTTGGAAACAGGGTCTCACTAAATTGCTGAGAGCCTCACTAAGTAGCTGAGGCTGGCTTCGAACCTGTGCAATCCTCCTGTCTCAGCCTCCCAAGTACTGGGACTACACACCAGGTTTTAATTTTTATTTTAAAACAGTATCTAGTATCTCACAGGAGGTTGATGAGAGTCTCACTACTTGCTGGGGCTATCCAGGAATGATCCTCCTATCTCAGCCTCCCAAGTACTAGGATTACAAACATGGGCCATCATGCCTGGCTTATGTTTTTATTTTGAAAGAGGATCTTACTAAGTTACCGAGGACCTTGCTAAATTGTTGAGGATGATTTTCAGAACCTGTGGTGTCCCAGTGCTCCCAAGTACTGGGATTACAAGCATGTGCCACCATGTCCAGCTTAATTAACCCTTTTGAAATGTCATAGAATTAAAATAGTCAAAAGTAGAAAAATTGCTGAAGCCAGAGTTTTACAGTATTTTACTTATAAAAGTCACACAAGTCAACTTCTGTTGTAAATGTTTTAAACAGAAAACTATGATTCCCCTTGTTCCTAAAGTTATCCATTAATAGTCTTGTTTTTTGTTCATTAATTATTTTCATTTCCTATCTAAGGCTGATGTTCAGGGAAAACTAGTTTAAAATGTGGGTTTCAGGGAGTCTTTTTTGTTTTCCATTATCCTTTAAATGCACATATGTAACCTTCTTTGGGCTTTTGAAAGTATAAATCTAAATGCTTTATATTAAAAGGTGCTTCTTTTTAATCAGCTGCTTCTTCCCCTCCCTGCATTTTCATCTACCTTTACTTTCCTTCTCATTTTAAGTCTCCTTATTTAAAATACTTGATTAGAATGAAATTTCTGTGACCTATTAATGTGAAATTAGGTGAAAAGTTTAGTTTCTTCTAAGGTCATTTTTGGTTGCTGGTATGACTGCAAAACCCCCTGTATTTACTGCTGCCTTTGGAAATGGTCATTAAATTATTAATAGAACCGATCCCATTTGGAGACATTTGTAAATAAAAAGATTTAATGTTTGACAGGTTTCTGTAGAATACTCTTAAAAATTGGTATTACCGTTTGTTTCCTAGTTCATGGATTTTGGCTCAAGAGCTTTGGAATTTATTAAACTGAAACCAAAGGTACTAAGAGACATACATGGTGTCTTAGTTTGAACTGTATTTAAAACTATCAGCTGATGCAGAAGCCTTTGTTTCATTGGCCTTTTGAGGTTTCTGAGAATTACTTCCACATCGTAAAATTTTATTTCCAGGGTTAGGAATACAGCTCAGTAGCAGAGCACTTGGCCTACCATGTGCCAGGTCCTGAGTTTGATAATCAGCACTGCCAAAAAAAAAAAAAAAAAAAAAAAAAAAAAAATCTGTATTGAGCCTATGTTTTTCCTAAAATCCTGTCTTATATTCCTGACTTATTTGTTCTGTATTTTGGAGCTACATCAAATTGGTGTATTTCCCCTTTAGATACATGAAACCATCTCTTTTTTTTTTCTCTCCCAGCTAACCAACCTTAATTTACTAATAAGGTCCTTTGAGGATTTAGATTTTTATATCATTCTCAAATGTAGGACTCCAAACAGACTTGTGGATGGGGAATGACCTACAGAGAATGCAATGGGATCAAAAGTACCCTTTTCAGCCGGGCGTGATGGCGCACACTTGTCATCCCCGCACTTGGGAGGCTGAGACAGGAGGATTGTGCAGGTTCGAAGCCAGGCTCAGCTACTTAGTGAGGCTCTGGACAACTTAGTGAGACCCTGTTTCCAAATAAAATAGAAAACAGGTCTGGGAGTATAGCCCGGAGGTAGAAAGCCTCTGGGTTCCACCCCCAGTACCACAAAAAAAAAAAAAAAAAAAAAACTTATAAAAAAAAAGTACCCTTTTGCAAGGGCACCAGGCTCTGGTAGGTGGCTTGAGAAAGCCTGTGCCAGTTTTTGGTTTCTCTGCACATTTTGAGGTAGAAAAAGAATAAAGGAGTAAAGAGTCCTGTGTTTATTCTAACTAGTGTTTGGAGGGTAGTTGTAATGTGCCTCATGGTGGGCATGAACAGGCCGTGGCAATGTTAAACAAGGCCCACAGAGAGGAAATCCATAGGGAGAATAACTTAGGAGACGGAGCTAAATTGAAGCCACTGTGTGTCTGTTAGCCTTTTAAGTTAAAAACCTATAAATGTGCACAGGCTTGTAATCTCACTATTTAAGAAGCCAAAACAGGAGTTTGCAGGTTCATGGCCAGCCTCAGCTACCATGAGGTCTTCTGCAACATAGTGAGACCTGTTTCAAAGTAAAGAATAAAAAATAGGGCTAAGTACCTCAGAGGTAGAATGCCCCTGGATTCAATCCCCAGTACTGCACAACCCCAAAACATCTATAAATGTGTGTTTTTTTTAATTTGTTTTACGATGTTTTTGCTAATATTAGTTTGTTCCGGTAAATAAGACTTTTGATAGGGAAGGAAACCACTATTCACATTTAATAGTCTGGATCTCTAAATGTATAATTTCTGCTGAATCCGAGTATACTTAGTCCATTCCATTTTGTTACATGTAGTAAAACCACATTTAACTTAAGGGAAGAGGGAACCACAAACTCACACAGGGACTGCAAGGTACAAGGTAAGTAATCGTACCCGTTTCAGTATTGTTCCAGTGTGCATTGTCCTTAGTAGCCCTCACTGAGCTAAGTGTCTTTGTACTTTTCATGGGTGATCTTGAACTCTTTCTCCAGCCACAGGCTGATTTAGTCAGTTTTGCAACCTTCCTGTTTCATCTGTATTGAGTGCTAACATTATTGAGATGGGTGGTATTGTGATGTTCATAATTTTAATTATGAACATCATATTGTGATGTTCTTAATTTTAATTTCTGGCCTAGGAAATATGAGACCATGGATTGGAGAAGTCTGTGTTAGTAGAAAGAGTCAAAATTCTCAGGATGGTTTGTTTTTTGTGCTTGAATGAAGATGGGAGACAATGCCGCCTCTGTTTGGGATAAATAATTCCGTAGACATTTTATATGTTGAGACTACTGAAGTGTGATCCAGTCAGACCAGGCTCTGCGTAATTGGGATCTCCAGTGCCAAAGGCTCTCAGCTCCTATACACCACTCTGGAAGATCTTGAGCCAGTGCTCTTTGTGTGACCCAGACTTGGGGTGCGGGTCTTTCTTACATCATGAGCTTTCCCCAGCTCCAGGTTGATTTGGCTCTCACTCTGGCATCTGATTGGCCCTCCTTTCATTCCCTTACCTTTTCCTTCTCAGTAACTTTTTCTTCTGTTGGATCTTTAAAGTTCTCACTCACTGTCACTCCACAGTTGGGCTTCATTGGGGTGGGTCAGGTGGAAGAGTCAGTCAAATCTTAGTCACAGATTGTTGGGGAATTGGGGTCAATCACCTTTCTCAGTTTCCTTGTCTGTAATTTTGGACATGGTAATTGACCAGCCAGTGTCAGTGTGTGTAGTTTGCTTCAAATATTGTGGGATTAAAGGTGCTGATTACATGTATTTTCTAGCATCCGTTGGGAAGGTGTCCTGGATCACCAGGGTGTTGCAGAAACCATGTTGGGATCACTTCAGAACTCTTCGAAATTTCCTCTAGCATTTTATTTTTATGCCTTCATGAGCTTAATTCAGAACTGTAATTTTGCAGTAAATATTAGGAGTCTTGGATTCTGTTTCTAGATTTGCTAACCAGATAATTCATAGACAAGTCACATCAATGCAGTACTAGCTTCCTCATCTGTAAAGAGGGGTTAATAATACTGCTGGGAAGCACCTGTAGGACAGGTTGAGGTGCTTTGAGCAAGGAGCTGTATAATTATGCTATATTACATATTTTTGCATTAGCCAAAATACTTGGGCTTAATATTCACAGTACTTGCAAGTCTGAGGCTTTCATTTATTATTTATGGTTTCATGATTATGTGGGATACTTTAAAATAAAAACATAGATCAAAACCAAATAACTTTTTTTTTTTTTTTTTTGCAATACTGGGGATGGAACCCACGGGCATTCTACCCTCCACCCAATTTTTTAATTTATATTGAAACAGGGTCTCACTGAGTTGCAAAGAGCCTCACTAAGTATAAAGAATTCTCCTAGCCGGGCGTGGTGGTGCACACTTGTAATCCCTGCACTTGGAAGGAAGAGACAGGAGGATCGCACAGGTTCAAAGCCAGCAGGTTCAAAGCCAGCCGCGCTGGCTTAAGAGACCCTTTTTTCAAATAAAAATATAAAATAGGTCTGAGAGTATAGCCCGGAGGGAGAAGGGCTTCCAGGAACCCCAGTACCACCACCAAAAAAAAAAAAAAAAAAAAAGCTCCTAATTCTTTAGCAATTGTGAAGAGGGTGCTCTAGGAGACATGTATTGTTTTGGAAGAACTTCTGACAGGATGGGGGACTATCTGGCAACATGAAAAAGCAGAATATGAGATAGAGAAAGTAGGTGTGGCTGCAGGTGTCTATGGTCTCAATAACTTGGAAGACAAGAGACAGGAGAATTGCTTTGAACCCAGAGGTTTGAGACTAGCCTGGGGAACAGAGCAAGACCCAGTCTCAAAACAAACAATTACTGATTCCAGTTATGTGAAGTATTTTGGCTTATACCCCAATGTTAGTAGTGTGGGTTATATTTGTATTAGAGAAGTATGAGCAAGTTATTCTTTGTTTTTCCTTTTGTGTGTGTGTGTGTGTGTGTGTGTGTGTGTGTGTGTGTGTGTGTGTGGTACTGGGGCCGGAACCCAGGGGTCTTCTACCTCCAGGCTCTACTCCCAGACCTATTTTATATTTTATTTGGAAACAGGGTCTCACTAAGTTGCTGAGAGTCTCACTAAGTAGCTGTGGCTGGCCTCGAACCTGCACCATCCTCCTGTCTCAGCCTCCCAAGTACTAAGATTATAAGTGTGCGCCAAAATGCTTCAGCCAACCCTTTTTAAAATTTTATTTTCTCCTCTTTTTTTTTTTTTTTTAAAGTACCAGGGATTGAACCCAGGAGCATTCTACCTCCGACCTACACTCCCAGCCCTTTTTTATTCATTTGGAAACAGGGTCTCAATAAGTTGCAGAGGGCCTCACTAAGTAGCTGAGGCTAGCTGTGAACTTGTGATCCTCCTGGCTCAGCCTCCCAGGTGTGGAGATTACAAGCATGCGCCACCACGCCTGGCTCTTAAATTTTATTTTGAGACAGAGTCGCACTAAGTTCCCCAGGCTGGCTTTGAACTTGCCATCTTCCTGCCTCAACCTCCTGAGTAGCTGGAGTTGCAGGTGAGTGCCACAATGCCAGGCTTACCAATAAACACTTGAATAGAAGCACTGAGATTTTTGAAATGAAAATTCAGTTTTATTTTCAAGCTTTCTTTTTTGAGAGAATATTGGATTCAAGTGAATACTGAATTTGGGGATTACTTTTTTTGTTACAGGGAGGAGAAATGGGCTACAATTAGACTTGAGGGTATTTTACGTGCTAGGCGGTGAGACAGGACTGAGCTAATTGGATTGGGATTTCATAGGGACGCGCCTGCCAGTTAATACGTGCTGATGTACATGAGAGAGGCCTTTTCAGATGCCAGTGTAGAGGTGGTGAAGAAGACCATAGCCAAGGGAAATACACAGCACATTATAACCTGATTTGTTTGTGTGGTACTGGGGATTGAACCCAGTGGCGTTGTACCTCTGAGCAGTACCCCTCGGCCTTATTTTATTTTTTATTTTGACACAGGATCTCATTGAGTTACTGAGGGCTTTGTTAAGTTTTCAAACCTGTGATCCTCCTGTCTTGGCCTTCAAGTTGCTGGGTATATAGTCATGTGCTCCCATACCCAGCTGAATTTTACCTCTTTTTCAAAGCACTGAAGTTTTAATAGCAATTAAGGTAGCTAATATGTATTTGCTTACTTATTTATTGTGGTTCTGGAAATTGAACCCAGAACCTTGTGCAGGCTAGACAAGTGCTCTACCACTGAGCTCTACATCCCTAGCACACTCAAATAGTAAATGTTTATTATTTGGTCTCATAAACATATAAGGGAGATATTATTACTGCACCCAGTTTGTAGATGAGGAACTGAAACACAAGGTTAAACCGTTTGTCTAGTGTTAGCAGTAAGTGATGAAACTGAGATGGCAGTGGATTTTTCCATCTAGTTCTCGAACTCCTTTTCTGTTTTTCAGTCCTGAGGATGGATCTCAGAGAAGCTCTACCACTGAGCTACATCCCCAGCCCTTTTTATGAGCCTCCTGCCTCAGCCTCTTGGGTAGCTGGGTTAGAGATAGGCATAAATCTCTGACTCTTAACTACTTTGTTGCTACATCAAACAGAAGATTTATCTTTGGAATCTTGGACTTAAATTAAAATTGGAAATACTAAGGTAAAATAAAATTCGTTTACTCACAGAACCTGACATACTAACAGTCCTAAGAATTCTTACTGGCTTGTACCATTGCTTAACTAGACCCACTTTTTTTCCTTGGTGCTGGAAATTGAACCCAGGAATGCTAAGCTGGCTCTGTATTGCTACACCCCTAATCCTTAAGTAAACTCTTTTTTTTTTTTCCCTCCAAATACTGGGAATTGAACTCAGGGGGGCATTCTACCTCTGAGTCACACCCTCAGCCCTATTTTTTTATTCTTTATTTTGAAACAGGGTCTCACTAAGTTGTGGAACTCCTTACTAAGTAGCTGAGGCTGGCCATGACATGTTATCCTCCTGTCTTAGCCTCCCACATATTGGGATTACAAGCATGTGCCACCACACCTGGCCTTAAGTAGACTTTTGAAGATGAAAAAGTACCTTGATATAGCGAGCCTTTGGATTAGTGAATTTCCTTTTTTTTCCAGAGAGAACAATTCAGGTGCATTTGTGGCGATGATAAGTGAGCAGTCAGGAGGTACTGACCAAGTGGCCCAGTTGTGGCTCACCCTAGGGCTTCCTCACCAAATGGATGGGTGGGCTGTAGTGGACTCCATGGTCAGCTTTGTAACTTCTTCCACAGACTGCTGAGAGACAGAGAAGTATTTCCTTTCCCTGGGGGGGATGGGCTTGTTGATTCTGTAGGATTGGCAAATAGAAATAACAAACATTGACCATTTGGACATACAGGACTTTGCTCTTCAGGTGAGCTTAAGCTTTAGGAAGGCTCTGACGTGGTCATTTAAGGGACAAGGACAAAATGAAATTGTTTAGCTATCATTCAGAATCTAGTATTTTACTAAGTACTGGTCCATCCTACTTTGTTTGGCACTGTCTCTTGAAGCCTATAGAGGCTAAGTGAACCTCTAGACCACCCTCCTAGAGTTGATAGGCCTTGCGTCAAGGCTGTGGCATGCTCAAGCTGCCCTTTCTATTTAATCATTAGCTGGCCCGTGTAACTCCACGAGTCGTCTTCTTGAGAAATTATGTTGGTTTTGGGTTGGAAGATGCACTCAGAATAGTATGGTTCAGTTCAGACGCAGGTGTGGCTTAACTTACAGTCCTGCTTCCATAATAAATCACATCTTCCCTCTTTTCCATATAGCCTTTGAAAGGTCATGTCTCCACCTCCCAGTGATTGATTTTTTTAATCCTTTTACATAGATTGCTTATATGAAGTGGTGGCACATTAGGTTTTTCTTGAAGAAATGGTTCCTAATAAATGAACACGATTTGTGCTATTTAGCGAAGGATTATTTAGAGGTTTATTCATACCTTTAAGGTTAAAATAGAATTTCTGCTTGCTTAAGGGAAAGAGCTCCTTGGGCAGAAGTCCTATAATGTTTAGACTTTTGAGTGTTGTCACCAGATCTCTTTAAACTTCTTGAGCTTAAGCTTGGATAAGTTAACATAGGTATAGGTTTCCTCATCTGTAAAATGAGAAGACTACTTCCTGGGATTGTCTTGAGGGTTAATAGATTGGGGTAAACCTTGTGTGGTGAGTTTATAATCTCAATACTTGGGGTCTGAGACAGGAGGATCGCAGGTTCAAATCCAGCCTCAGGAACTTAGGCTTTCAGCAACAGTGAAGACCCTGTTTTCAAATAAGAAATAAAATTGGGCTAGGGGTGGAGCTTGGAGGTAGAATGTCTCTGAGTTTAATCCCTAGTGCCAAAAGAGAGAGAGAGAGCAAGAGAGAAAGAGATAGATAGATAGATAGATAGATAGATATTGGGATAGCCATATAAGACAAAGGTTGCTGCCTCCTGTGCTATATGTTATTTTCAGAGACTTTTCTAGATATAAGAAAGGAAAAAATTCACAGTATCTTTATATTCTTCATATACAAAAGATTGAGTCATTAGTTCTCAACTAGGTTACTTATTTTATTTTTTATTTTTGGTACTGGGGATTGAGCTCAGGGACATTCTAGTTTTGAGCTATACCTCGAGCCCTTTTTATTTTTTATTTTGAAATAGGCTCTCCAGCTGGATGTGGTGGCACACGCCTGTAATCCCAGTACTCAAGAGGCTGAAACAAGAGGATCACAGGTTCTCAGCCAGGCTTAGCTAGTTAGTGAGGACCCGCAAAACTTAGTAAGACCCTGTTTCAAAATAAAAGAATAAAAAATAGGACTAGAGATGTATCTCTGAGGTAGAATGCCCTTGGGTCTTATCCCCAACACCACATTAAAAAAGAAGGAAGGCAGGCAGGCAGGTAGGCAGGCAGGCTGGCTCACTAAGTGCTAAGATTGGCCTGGAACCTGTGATCCTTCTGTCTCAGCTTCCCAAGTACTGGGATTATTAGCATGTATCACCACACCTTCTTTTTGTTTTAAATTCCTTTCCCTAGGACATTTGACAATCTAGGAAATATTTTTAGTTGTCATAACTTGTTGGAGGACTTTTTGCTACTGGTATCTAGTGATTAGAAATCAGGGACAGTGTTAACATCCTCTAATGCACAGGACCAACCTCCCACAAACGAATTATCTGGCCTTAAATGTCAAAGGTGTTGGGGTTGAAAACCCCTGATAAAGACAATATTACTCTATATTTTTTGAAATAAAATCCCTTTATTTGTGTGGTTTACTGTGTGTCTTCAAACAGTTGGAAAAAATATGTGAGAATATTCCACACTTAGTTACCATTGTCTTTACTGCACCTAAAACTAGAGGATTGACTAGGGCCCGAGGCTAATTGGCATAGGAGGCTCTGGGAGAGCCAGGTAGGGTTAGTAGACTGCAGAGGGTCAGACCTCTTATTCCATCAGCCTAAAGGCTGCAACCTTTGGAAAGAAATGGCAGAGTTGCCTTTTGCCCACCTCCTTGAACCTTCTGCATATCCCCGCTTACCTTTTTTATTGTCCTAGCTACTGTTTTGGGGTTATAGAAGTGGCAAGCTAAAAATAAGCTTAAAATAAATTTATTATTTTATTTATTTATTTTTTGCGGAACTGGGGGTGGAACCCAGAGCATTCTTCCTCTGAGCTATACCCCCAACCCTATTTTTTTTGTTTGTTTGTTTTTGTTTTTTGGTGGTACTAGGGGTGGAACCCAGAGGCTTTCTACCTCCGGGCTATACTCCTAGACCTTTTTTATATTTTATTTGGAAACAGGGTCTCGCTAAGTTGTTGAAAGCCTCACTAAGTAGCTGAGGCTGGCTTGGAACCTGTGCGGACCCTCCTGTCTCAGCCTCCCAAGCGCGGGGGATTACAAGTGTATGCCACCACACCCAGCTCCAACCCTACTTTTTTTATTCTTTAGTTTGAAACAGGGTCTCACTGAGTTGCAAAGGGCTTTCACTAAGTAGCTGAGACTATCCTAGAACCACGATCCTGTCTCAGCCTCCCCAATGCTGGGATTACAAGTGAGAGCCACCACACCTGGCTAAAACAAATTTATTACTGTTTGAACTTTTTTTTGGTTAGATATAAAAATTTACCCTCTTGTTAACATTTATCCTGTTTCTACCTTTTCACATCCCCCCTCCTTTTCTCCTCCTCCTCCTCCTCTTCCTGTTCCTCCTCCTCTTCTTTTGGTACTAGGAATTGAGCTCAGGGGCATTCTACCTCTCAGCTATACCTCTAGCTTTGTTTGCTTGTTTGTTTTGTGGTACTGGGGATGGAAACCAGGGGCATTTTACCTCTGAGTTATACCCCCAGCCCTATTTTTTAGTCCTTTTAATGTTTGAAACAGGGTCTCACTCTGTTGCGAAGGGCCTCACTAGTGGCTGAGGCTGTCTGCAAACCAAGATCCTCCTCCTCCGGTCTCTGCCTCCCGAATGCTGGGATTACAAGTGTGCGCTACTGAGCTGGGCGTGGTGGCACACGCTTGTAATCCCAGCATTCGGGAGGCTGAGACCTGGAGGATCGCGGTTCACGGACAGCCTCAGCTACTTAGTGAGGCCCTCTGCAACTCAGTGAGACCGGGTTTCAAAATAAAGAATAAAAAATAGGGAAGGGGGTATAGCTCGGAGGTCAAATGCCCCTGGGTTCCATCTCCAGACCCGCAAAAAAAAAACAAAAAACAAACCAAAGAATACAAGTGTGTGCTACCATGCCCAGCTATTTATATATTCATTAAAGAAACAGAGTCTCACTAAGTTGCCCCAGTTGGCCTTGAACTTGCTATCCTACTGTTTCAGCCTCCCAGGTGCTGAGATTAGAGAGGTACATCATTGTGCTTGGCTCCTCCCAACTTTTTTAAAGTTTTTTTTTTTTTTTTTTCTGGTACTGGGGATTGAACCTTGTACACTTGGGGCATTCTACCTCCAAGCTACAACCCAGCCTTACTGTTAAATTTAGAAAAAGAAGTATGCTGGCAAAAAAAAAAAAAAAAAAAAAAAAAAAAAAAAATTCTTTTTAAAATGCAAAAGGTACACCCCCTGCCTATTTTTTTTATTCTTTATTTTGAAACAGGGTCTCACTGAGTTGCAGAGGGCCTCACTAAGTAGCTGAGGCTGTCCGAGAACCATCCGTGATCCTCAGGTCTCAGCCTCCCGAATGCTGGGATTACAAACGTGCACCACTATGCCCGGCTGAACCATACATTTGACAGTTCTTGTGGAGTTAATAGTTGGCGAGGAAGTAAAAATACCAGAGTGGTTAAGAGTTTGGGTTTTAAGAGTCACATTGTCCCAATGGAATTCTGTCTTTAGTACTTAACAAGTTTGTCACTTGGGCAGTTGACCTCACTGCATTTCATATTTTCTCATCTGAAAATATGAATAGTAATTCATAGGTTATTGTGAGAATTGAATAAAATATGAAATGTGTTCTAAAGTAGTGTTTGGTATGTAGGAAGTGTTTTATAAATGGTAGCTATTATTATCATCACTTTAGCATAGAACAGGGTATATATATATAGCAGGTAGAAAATAGGAGACTCATTTTCTGAGTTGGTTAAAATTTGACAGATAGGAAGGCTGAGGTCAAGGGTGAAATCTTAACAGGGACCTGTTACAGGATTTTGCACTAGGATCAATAGTCATTGCTTACTGCCACCTATGTAGAACTGGGGATCTTTCTGTCTGATTTTGGATCCAGATGTCCTGTACTTGTGAACTTCTCAATCTTTATGCCTTATGCTCCTCATTTATAAATGGGGGATAATGGCAGAGAGTTGTTGTGAGAACATATGAGTTAATACTTGTAAGGTGCTTAAAGGACAGTGCCTGGCACAGAGTCGATGTTGAGGAAGTGTCACTTATAATTACTCCCCTGTATTCAGCATGTGGCCAAGCCAGGCACTCTGCTAGGCTTACTGTAGCGATGTGTTCCCAGACTTACTGGCTTACCATCCCCTTTTCAGAAAAAGACTTGCTCAGCTCATCACTCTTCTGGTGCTTCCATTGCCTCGTTATTTTTATTCAGTGAACTCCCGTTGTACCCAAAGTTACTGTTCCCCTTACCTTGTACTCTCCTGGCACCCCACTCCCCAGGGTGTGTAGGCTGTATCTCTGACTTTGGGAATCTCTGCAGATGTTATTTCATTCTTACAGCACCCTTTCAAGGTATTACTGTCCCCATTTCACAGATCAGGAAGCCCCACAGGTTGGGTTGTGTAGCTTGTTATGGCCGGGGTCACTTTAGGGCACCCAGAGGAGGGCAGAGAGCTCAGTGGAGCCACCATCACAGTCAGTGTGTGCCTAAGGGCTGGAGCTTCTTCCTGCAGAAGGGACAAGCCCTTCCCAGTTGTTACCCGGTGATTAGAGGTAAGAAATTCAGTTTAAGAGATCCACCCAGACATGACAGCTTTTAAATTTTCATCTGCTAGAATCATTGTGAAAATATTTTCATTATAGTCTTAGCAGAGTATTTATGCAAGGATTATAAGCCCGATTGCAAAAAATTTCAGTAGTGTTTGACAACCAAATTATGAAGCTATGTAAAAACAAAATTGGTGAGGATTTTATTTTAAAACTGCCTCTGTATATATAATGTCTCCTCTTCTCAACAGCATGCTATATTAATCTGTAAAATAAATTTTTAGAAGTTGTTGTGTTAAAAGGCTCTCATTAGGAACATTGGTTGTGTCATGGTTCTGCAAAGCTGCACATGCTTAGTAGCCCACAGTATCTTTAGTTTACTCCATATCTTCTGTCTTTCTTCCTAGAAGGAACTGAGAAAGCAGAATGGATAGGAACCAGGATTTTTCTAACTTTTTGGTTAGTGAATGTGGAATGAGGCCTCATGGTTTCTTCATTGGGAGGCTCTTCTATAAGCATTTCTAACTCATGTTTCAGTCTCAGGCAGGTAGAACAATGCCAGATGCCCCACAGGGAAGATATTTTTAATATTTAATTGGTGATGAATCATAAGTGATGTGAGTTAGGTGTAGAGGCTTAGATTTCAGTGAATGGCACTAAATTGGTGTTGAATTTGTAGAATTGATTTTTAATATGTTGTCAGAATGATGTAAACTTTACTTCAGTGTTTGAGACTTTTCATCATCCCCTTCAAAGAAACTCCTACCCATTGCCAGCAGCTCCTCATTACTCTCTCCAAGCCATAGGGACCTACTCATCTACTTTCTATGTTGATAAATTTGCAGATTCTGAACATTTCATATGAATGGTATACAATGGGTGATTTTTTTCTAACTGGCTTCTTTGACTTAGCAAGAATTTTTCAGTTTCATGTTGTAGTATGTATCAATACTTTTTTTTTATTGCCAAATAATACTCAATTGTATGCAAATAATTTTGCTCATCTATTTATTAGTTAATGAACATTTGAGTTGTTCCCACTGTTTGGAATTATTGCTGAGCCTATTCATGTATAGTTTTCTTTGTGTGCATGTATATTTTTATTTCTTTTAGCTTGGGTATATACCTTTGAGTATAATTGTTGGGTCATAGGCTTTAACCTTTTGAGGAACTTCCAAACTGTCTTCCAAAGCTGCCACATGTACCAGTTTACTCCTACCATTCAGGAAATGAGAATTCTAATTTTTCTACATTCTCTATAACACTTGTTTTTGTCTTTTTTTTCTCTACCATCCTGGTGGGTGTGAAGTGATACCACCATAGTTTTGTTTTCCATTTTCTGATGACTAATGGTGTTGAACATAACTTTGTGTTTATTGGCGATTTCTTCTTTGGAGAAATACTTATTGAGGTCATTTGTAAATTGTGTTATTTGTCCTTTTGTTATCAAGTTCTAGGAGTTCTTTATATATTCTAGGTACAGTCCTCATCTCATAAGATTTGTAAATGATTTTTACAATTCTGTGGATTGCCACTTACTTATTTATTTTGGGGGATGATGTCCTTTTATAATTTTCTTTAGAAATTATACTAAAATACACATAATGTCATCGTAGCCATCTTTAATTATACTGATCAGTAGCATTAAATACTTTTACATTGTTGTGCAACTATCATCATCCATTTCCAGAATACTTGTCATTTTGTGAAACTGAAGCTCTGTACCCAGTAAACACTAAATTCCCATTTCCTCCTATCACCATTCTACTTTCTGACTCTAAATTTTACTACTCTGTAGTGTTTATATGAGTGGAATCATACAGTATTTGTCATTTTGTGAATGGCTGATTTTATGTAGCATGCCTGTATCATATTTCATTTGTTTATATATCAAATTTTGTCATCTATTTAGCTGTTGATGTCATCTATTGAGCTGTTTCACTTTTTAGCTGTTGTGAATAATGCTGCTGTGACCATTGGGATACAAATAAATGGTGGTTATGGTTTTGTTTTTGTTTGGTATTGAGGATTGAACCCAGGGCAGTCTATCTCTGAGCTATACCCCAGCCCTTTTTATTTTTTATTTTGAAACAGTCTTGCCAAGTTGCTGAGGATCTCATTAAGTTGCTGAGGCTGGCCTTGAACCTGCAATCCTCCCAAGTACTGGAATTATAGGAATGCACCACCACACTTGATGGTTGTATTTTTTTTTTTTTTTCCCCATTTCTGGGGATGTAACCCAGAGGCATTTGACCTCCCGAGCTACACCCTTGCCCAATTTTTTATTCTTTATTTTGAAACAGGGTCTCACTGAGTTACTGAGGGCCTCACTAAGTAGATGAGGCTGTCTGCAATCCTCAGCCTTCCAAACGCTGGGATGATAAGCATGTGCCACCATGCCTGGCTTTGGTTTTATTTTTTTGAAGCACAAAAGTTTTAATTTTTTATTACATCCAGTGTGTGTGTGTGTGTGTGTGTGTGTGTGTGTGTGTGTGTGTGTGTGTTACTGGGGATTGAACCCAAGGGCATTCTACCTCTGAGCTACACCCCCAGTCCTATTATTTATTTATTTATTTAGTGGTACTGGGGATGAAACCCAGGGCCTTCTACCTTAGGGCTACACTCCCAGACCTATATTTTTAATATTTTATTTGGAAATAGGATCTCACTAAGTTGCTGAGAGCCTTACTTAGTAACTGGGGCTGGCTTCGAACCTGTGTAATACTCCTGTCTCAGTCTCCAGAGTACTAGGATTACAAACATGTGCCACCATGACCGGCTTATTCTTTATTTTCTCAAACAGTGTCTAACTAAATTGCAGAGGGCCTCACTAAGTAGCTGAGGCTGGCTACGAACCTGTGATTTTCCTTTCTCAGTCTCCCAAGTACTGGGATTAAAAGCATGTGCCACCATACCCAGCTCTCTTTTTGTTGTTGTTTTGCTTTTGGTGTGATGTATAAGGAATCATTGTTTAATCCAAGGTCACAGATTTTTTGCATGTGTTTTTTTCTATTATTAGGTCTTACATTGGAGTATTTGACCCTTTTGAGTTTGGTATATACTGCAAAGTCACTTTCATGTTTTATGGAATGGTGGTTCTGAACTTCAGCTCCAGTTGTTCAGTCTGCTTTGGTTATGCTGAAAAGTTGGAGCATAAAACCCTTGGCAGTCCCTTCTTTGTACTTCCTCTCAGGACCCTACATGCACCTTTCTAGCCCTGCATGAGTGGGAACTCTGGGGCTGACTTAGGGAATTATATTTTATATTTGGTTTATTTTTCTTTATTTATTATAATGGCTTTGTTCCTTCTAACATATCCACCCCCACAACATAATATTTACTGGGCAGAAAATTACCCCTGTGTCTCAGTAAGCCACTCTGGATGCTTACGTTGACACCCGTGTGTGAAGGCATTGTCTCTTCCTTGTTCTGAGCCACTTTCTAGCAGAGTGATGCCCCAGAGGGGGTCTTGGTGCACCTCAAGGCAGCTTCTGCCCCATTTAAGAAATAGTTTCAGGCTCTTTACTTGTTTGCCAGACCATTCATGAAAGGACAAGCCTAGTGTGGTTGTCCAGTGTTGACAAATTTTGCTCTGCAGTAGGAACAAAAAGAAAAAGAAAAACAGCGTTGGACTCTTGAAGGATTCCCCCTGGCTGGCCTGTGTATAAATTACCCCCAGATTTTTTGTATAGTCAGAGATTCTCAGCATGTCAATTCCCCTTGCTTATTTAAATTAACAGTAGTTGAATTCCTGGAACAAAATGCCAACACTGTCAAGACTGGAGTTCCTCATTTAGCTACTGACTTTTTTTTTTTTTTTTTTTTTTTTTTGCGGGTCTGGGGATGGAACCAAGCTACACCCCCAACCCTATTTTTTTTCTTTATTTTGAAACAGGGTCTCACTAAGTTGCGGAGGGCAGGCTGTCTGCGAACTAAGATCCTCTGGTCTCAGCCTTCCGAATGCTGGGATTGCAATTGTGCACCACCACGCCTGGCCAGCTACTGACATTTTAAGCCTTCCCTTGTTTTTTTGGAGGTAGGTAGAAAATACAGTCAATATTTTTTATACTTTTATTGATGCATTGTAGCGTCGCATTCAATATTTTCATAAGTAGTAGGCATACTAAGTGTGATGTAATTAAAAGTTTTATATGTTGATAGCCTTCAGTGGTAGGTGCAAAGAAAGCAAAACCTGGTCACTTATTCTATCTAGAACCTTCCTGGCCAGTTTCTATCTGCATTCTCGGTCCTCTGGTTTCAGAATGATTTATGCTCATTCTGGGAGTATGTGCTTAGTTGCCCTACCTTCAGTCATCTGCACCTTCCTCTTACATAACCTAATGCTCTACAGGGAGCCTTGGATCCACACTACATACTTGAAGAGTGTGTACATTCCCGTGTACACACATTTCCTCCCAGCTTGTTCAAGAGTAGCTTATGTAAGTGGTGCTGCTGCATTCCTTAACACTATGTGTATATTTCCAAAATACAGGAATAGTCTTTTAGGGGGATCCATGGTATGGCTACCACATCCAGTAAGTTTATTGTTAATACAGTATTTTTATTCCATGTTTCAAGTTTGTTAGCTTCCCAGTAACGTATTTAATAGCAGGTTTTATTCTCCTGACATAGAATCCAATCCAGGGCCACACAGTGCATTTAATTTAAGCATTACCTCTCTTTAGTTGCCTTTGATTTAAACAGTTCCTTAGCCGTTCCTCATTTATCTTGGCATTGACAACTTGTGAGAATCCAGACTAGCTGTCTTACAGAGTACCCCAAGAGCTCTGAACAGTTGGGGTGACTGTGACCCATCTGGGCTTGGGGAAGATGAGCAGCTATGAATAAAATGGATTTGTGTGCTTGGGAGGAAAATTGCTGGCACTGACCTTGTGCTCTAATTCTGAGAGGTCTAGGTGGGTAGAAGCCACAGGAGAAGAAGTATTCTGAAATTGTGTGGATATGTTGGGTGTAGTGGCACTCACCTATATAGTCACAGCCACTCAGGAGCCCAAGTCAGGAGGATTGCAAGTTTTGAGGACAACCTTGACATCTTAGACCCTGTTTCAAAATAAGAAAGAAAGTGCCGGGTGTTGTGGTACACACTTGTAATCCCAGCATTTGGGAGGCTGAGACCGGAGGATCTGAGTTCGTGGACAGCCTAAGCTACTACTTAGTGAGGCCATTTACAATTCAGTGAGACCCTGTTTCAAAATAATAAAAAATCGGGCTGTGTTGTCACTTGGAGGTAGAATGCCCCCTGAGTTCCATCCCTGGTACCACAAAAAGAAGGAGGAGGATGGAGGAGGAGAAGGAGGGGGAGGAGGAGGAGGAGGAGGAGGAGGAGGAGGAGGAGGAGGAGGAGGAGGAGGAGGAGGAGGAAAGGGCGAGGGCTCAGTGGTAGAGCACCCCTGGGTTCAGTCCCTCACAGCAGAGGGAAATGTTGCTTGGATGTTCATGGAACTGCAGAAGAAGCATAGGTGATTTTAGGGTTCTAGTGCACATGATCTGGAAATTTAAAGAAGAAAGGGGAATGAGGTGTACAGATAACACTGGGAAGATGGACATGGTGGTGGCACATGCTTATAATCTCAGTACCTAGGAAGCTGAGACAAGAGGATCATAGGTTCGAGGACAGCCTCGGCAAATAGTGAGACTCTCATCAACCTAAGAGGCCCTGTTTCAAAAATAAAAAGAAAATAGAGCTGGGAGGCAGAATTCCCTGGTTTTAATCCTGTGTCACAAACAGCCAGACTAACTGGGAAAGAGCTGTTTCATGCCCAGTACATACTTTTCTTATTGGACAACATGACACTTCTGATGGTAGCTGTTTAAAGAGGCTGTGAAAGACTAGGCCTGGTGGCCCACACTTGTAATCCCAATACTTGGGAGGCTGAGACAGGAGGATCGCAGGTTCACGGCCAGCCTCAGCTACTTAGTAAGGCCTTTTGCAATTTAGTGAGACCCTGTTTCAAAATAAAGAATAAAAAATAGGGCTGGGGATGTAGCTCAGAAATAGAATGCCAAAATAAAACAACCCTGAAATTTTAGTTTGGGACCCTGTAGCCAGATTGAAGTTCATTGCATGTAGGATTCACCCTTGGAACATGTTGATAGCATTAGGTGGAGGAAAGTTTGCTCACTAACTTGAAGGAGTTGAGGTTGATGTCATGGAGCCAGTCTTGTGGACCTAGCTTACGGAAGGTCATGGGTAGGTGCCTGTGCCAATGAAGCTAGGCATCTCTCCCAATGGAGAGGACATGCCCAGACCTTCTCTTGAGGACAGGCTTTGCAGGGGAGTATTGGTAGAGTTTATCTGGAATTCATCAATTTTTTTTTATATAGTCTACTTATTTCTGTGCGTGTTTAATAGTTCACCAAGTGAAGGATTTAACATTTGAAAATCCCATACAAGATTGTAGAATTAAGAAAATGTATACATCTTTAGTGACATGGAATTCTGTTTATAATCTTTGTAAAAGCATGTTTATACTCTGTTTTTCTAAGCAAGAATAGAGAACATTTCAGGGTGTAGGCAGGAGCTCTTTTTTTTTTTTTTTTTTTTTGCGGGTCTGGGGATGGAACCCAGGGGCATTCGACCTCCGAGCTACACCCCCTCCCCTATTTTTTATTCTTTTATTTTGAAACCAGGTCTCACTGAGTTGCAGAGGGCCTCACTAAGTAGCTAAGGATGTCCACGAACCGTGATCCTCCGGTCTCAGCCTCCCGGATGCTGGGATTACAAACGTGCGCCACCACACCCGGCTGGCAGGAGCTCTTTCACTAATAGGGAAGAGTTAGAAGGTATTTGGATTTTGATTTTGTAAAATAATATGATTATGCTGCTTGATAACTTATATTAATAAGTCACAGCCACATGAAACCAGAGTTCTTACTTGATTCCTTTGTCAAAAGACTTAGAAATATTGAATCTTTCAGTTTTTACAATGTTTTGAGAAGTAGGATTAGTTAAAGATCCTACCTTTCCAGCCTTTTCTAGAATGACTACTGGCAAGGATTTGTTTCCTTGTTAGTTTTTAAATTTTGTGGTATTGAGGGTTGAACCCAGGGCCTCACGCACATTAGGCAAGTGCTCTACCATTGAAGAACATTCTCCAGCCCTGTTATTCTATCTAAATGAAATATGTCAGATGGCAGGCATTTCTTTCTTATTCCCTGGTCCATGGTTTGGTAAATTTTTTAAACTCTCGTCTCAGTTTCAGTATCTATAAAATAGGATCGACAGTCTTCCTGTCCTAGGTCACTTTTTTTTTTTTTTTTTTTTGTGGTGGTGGTACTGGGAGTGGAGCCCAAAGGCTTTCTACCTCTGGGCTAAACTCCCAGACCTATTTTTATATTTTATTTGGAAACAGGGTCTCACTAAGTTGCTGAGAGCCTCACTAAGTAGCTGAGGCTGTCTGTGAACTGGGGTCCTTCAGTCTTAGCTTCCTGAATGTTGGGATTACAAGCATGGGCCACCATGCTCTAGACTTTTATTTTTGAAACAGTCTCACAGAGTCAGGAAAGGCCTCAGTAAGTAGGTGAGGCTGTCCGCACCCTGCGGAGATCCTCAGGTCTCTGCCTCCAGAATGCTGGGATTACAAGTGTTCGCCATCACCCCGAGCTGAGAATTTGGTATTCTCATGATCTTTCTTTTACATCTGAATTTTCTACTGGGCTATAGTCAGATTTTTGTTCTTACTGCCCTGCTTATTAATGATGAGAAATTGTGGACACTTTCTGAGCAACTTAAAATTTGCAGGAAAAGTATCTGTTAGCATTGGAAACTGCAAGCAGTATAAATGGTTGGTACTATATTTATTTCATTTTCTTTAGGTGGAGAAAGTGACCCTTTGATTTAGTATTTTGGGATGACACATTTTTAATACTTAATCATTAGTACATTTATGCATGTCAGGTCAATTCCAGCTCATACTAAGAAACTTATCAATATGCCATATTCAAGGTAGTTATGGTGGTGCTTTTATTTCTTCTTTTCCTCTACTTTGATCCAGATTAACATACTTGTATTTCTTTCAAATCAGTGTGGTAATTTCATCGCATTAAAGCTTTTAGCAATTTTGTCTTTACTAATAATCCACTTAGTCTATCACGATAAAAGTACTTTAATGATTTCTACTGACATAAGTTATCCAGCCAAACCTTTACATATTACTAGATTTTTTTATTTTCAATTAGCATTTGGAAGCATATTTTACATTTGGTTTGGAAAGAGCTTTAGAACACAAATCTTGATACTGAAATTGATATTGATAAAATTTTTACCTGGTGGTTTGTCAGAGATGTTCTTCATTATGTACATAATGCAGAATTCTCAGTGAGATAGTTATTTCCATTACTGAATACTCACTGATTGTTGAAATGGTATGTTTCATTACATACTTTAAAAAAAAGATAATATGTTTGGGGAGTGGGTATTTAATAAACTTACAAAATTTCTAAGAAATAATTTGAGTGGAGTTGATAAATTTAAGAAGTATTAAGCTTCTGTGCAGTATTCCCTGTCAAGTTCCCTGGCTAACCAATTGACGATGAAATAAATACTGTGGCCCTGGAATTCCCTTTTCTCCCATTTAGTAGAGTTCTCTCTCATTCTCATAACATATGAATCAAAACTAGAATGTCATAAATGAGAGAGTAGAATATACCATATCTGGTAAAGATACTTGGCTATTGACTTTGGCATAATTTTTAGATATTATAAAGCAACGTATTTTTGTAAATTCTATTAGATATCTATGAAACTCCTGTCATACAATATTGTTGTATGCTCTTAGGAACTTCCTGAGCATGTTTTTTGTTGTTTTGGGGTTTTTTTGGTGGTACTGGGGTTCCTGGAAGCCTTTCTACCTCCAGGCTACACTCCCAGACCTAGTTTTACATTTTTATTTGGAAACAGGGTCTCTTAAGACAGCATGCGCGGCTGGCTTCGAACCGGCACGATCTTCCTGTCTCTGCCTCCCAGGCGCGGGGATTACAAGCGTGTGCCACCATGCCCGGCCTGAGCATGTATTTTTAGAGCAATATTAGTTGCTCTCAGTTTTATGTTAGTGGCCTGTTTATTTTTGGTGGTACTGTTAGTTGGTGACAGTTCCCTGGTGCATGAAATCTAAGAACTGAGTCTGGGTTACATATCCCCTTTCACCTTATAATTTGGATCTGGAATGTCCCCCAAAGGTACATATGTTGAAGGGTTGGTCTCTGGTTGGTGGTACTCCTGGGTAGGGGGAGAGGCCTAATTGGAGGAAGTGGGTCACATTGGGCATGTCTGTAAGGGTGTAGGGTATATGGCCTTTTTTACTTTCTTTCTCTGCTTCCTGGCTGCTTAAGATGAGCTGTGCTGCTCCACCATGTCTGAAACCATGAGACACGATAAAATTTTCTTTCTTTTAAGTTGTTTATATCAGGTATTTTGTCCTGGCAATGAAAAGCTAATACAGAGGATCCACCTAGTCTTTATCTCCAGAGATGGAGAAGTTCTTTGACCATGGTTTCCACAACTACATTCTCTTTTAGCATATATAAGGAGCTCACCTAAGCCAGGAGTGGTGGCGCACACTTGTAATCCCAGCATATGGGAGGCTGAGAGAGGAGGATCTGCAGTTCAAGGACAGCCTCAGCTACTTAGGCCCTTTGCAATTCAGTGAGACCCTGTTTCAAAATAAAAAATAGGGCTAGGTGTGTAGCTCAGAGATAGAATGCCCCTGGGTTCCATCCCAGTACCACCAAAAAAAAAAAAAAAAAAAAAAAGCTTGCGTAATTTTTTAGATACTGTCATGACAGGGACTTTAATTTCCTGTGATCTGGAAATTGTACTTTGGTTAATGTGGCCTTAAACTACAATAACTTTTTCAGTGTTTCTGTCACTCTAGTTGCAAATATTAGGGAATGTTATAGTTAGCAAACATGTCTCTTGACTGCTTTCAGTTTCCCACATTGTTTTTAAAAATCAATTTTATGTTTACTTTTAAACCTAGCATTTTAACTTGCGTAATTTTATTCCATTGTTGGTTTTATTGCTTATCCCCCCCCCTTTTTTTTGCGGGTCTGAGGATGGAACCCAGGGACATTCAACCACCGAGCTACACCCCCTGCCCTGTTTTTTATTCTTTATTTTGAAACAGGGTCTCACTAAGTAGCTAAGGCAGTCCGTGAACTGCGATCCTCCTGTCTCACTCAGCCTTCTGAATGCTGACATTATAAGCATGCACCATCACACCTGGCTTTATATCTCCTCTTATTTCTTGTTATTGGCAAGTTTTCTGGTCTCTCTTCTGTGTTATCATACAGAAACTACATTACAAGGATTTATTTTTGTAACACTAACTGTAATAACTAAGGTTGCACATGGTCCCTACTGTCATGGATTGAACTCAGGGCCTCAAGTATGCTAGGCAGGTGCTGTACCACTGAGCTACACACCAACCCTTTTTATTTTATTTTGAAACAGGGTTTATGGCTAACCTTGAACTTGGTGTTATTGCTACCTCAGCCTGTGGAATAATTTGGATTACAGGTGTGAACCACCATGCTCAGCCCAGTGTCACTTTTTGGAAAAAGCTTCTGTTCATAAAGCAATGCATAGACGTTTTATGGTCCTTCTTTTTCCTCTTTTGTTTTGCGGTGCTGGGGATTGAACCCAGTGGCAAGAATCTTGCCACCAAGTTACATCTCTAGCCCTGTTGGCCATTATTTTTGATAGTTGGATAAATATATCTTAATATAGTGGTTATGTTATTTTTCAGAAGTAAGTTTTGTTGTTGTTCCCCTTGTTTCTCTTCCCGTTTAGCTTTATTTCATTCTTTTTAAATTTTGTGTTGGGGGACTAGAGGAAAGGTGAATAAATACTAATTAAGTTATTTAATTTTATCTTTTTTACTGAGGATCAAACTTGGGGCCTGGCATTTCTAAGCAGGTGCTCTACCAGTGAGCTACACTCCCAGCCCTAGGGGGTTTTGTTTTGATTTAGTAGTATCTTTGTTAAATGGTATTTTAGCTGAGAATCTGGCTGTATGAATGTGCTGCATAGCATACTTGGTTATAAGATGATTGGCATGGGCTTAACTCCTTGAGTCATGCCTTCTTGGAAAAGTTATTTTTTATGTAATGAACAGCACCCTTCCTTCTCCATGCTTGCTTAGAGCTTCCAGTAGTTCTCGGGCAAAATAGGAGTAAACTGGAAAATACTGTTTAAAGGATGATAGCTTATCAGAAAATAATGACTTATAGCTGAGGCAGTAGTGAAATTGTGGAAGTTAGATGGTTTGACAGCTTCTGTTTGGTTTGCCTTTTGACAGAAAACAAAGGCACTCTTTGAGTGAGCTGGCACTGCCTCAGCTTCTTGGAGGCTTTTCAGAGTGTCTTTCTGAGGCTTAGTCCATGTGAGGGTGGTATTGGAAGCTATTTAATAAACACTATAAGTCTCAATCTTTCTACCCTGGTCAAGTTTAAGATTTTTATTTTAGGATGAAGATTAAGTCTTTAGAAATATAGGCTTGATATTATTACATAAGAGAGAATGTCAGGCTTATTCATTAGGAGAAGTTACATAAATCTTATGTAATACTAAATACAACGATTACGCAATGCAGAGGAATGATGTTAATGTATCAAATATGTTGTCTGCTGCCCCAAATATATAGAAGACAACAGTCTCACAAAGGACTTTCTGGTTTTAAGAAGTGGGAAGAGCCTGGCTTTGTATTGTTTTCTGCTGGAATGTCATGGAAATAGATATTTGAGCTAGGTCATAGGCTAATGAGATAATTACCATTTGAATACTCATTTTGTGCCAGATGGTAAGAGCAGATCTAATTTTATTCTTATTCTATCCACATAAGGTAAGTAATGCTGTTATCCCCTTTCTTTAAATCAAAGCTTGGATATTTTAGGTAGATCACATAGTTAATAAAAGATACCACCTGGAATCAAATCCAGGTCTTATTTCTGGGGCTTTTAGTTTTCACTCTTGCACCATTTCTGGTTTTATAACTACTGTTTAATAAAATGGCAGTTACTGTCTTCTCTACCTTCATCACTCAGCTTAGCCTAGTCAGCCGCCAAAATCCTGTAACATGGAACACAGCTCTTAGGAACTAAGAACAAGAAAGCTAAGTGGGCATTCTCGTCTGGGTTGGTATTCGACACCTACATCTAATGTTCTTAAGTCTCACTACCCTGGAAGGGATATCTAGAACAGCAGATGGTGGCATTTTGGCAGACTTGTCGCATGTTGATTTTTGTCTTGCTGTTGAAAGAATGGAGTTTGAAGTATGCGTGAGATGTAGACTTTTCTTGTTTCGATAATCTTAGGCCTAAATTCTAGATCCATTTCTTCTCTCCACATAATTCTACAGGTAACATCTCACATGTTGCCAATGTGTGGCATAGTAAACCTGTGTTATTCTTTCTTAGGAAACTCTGAAGGCAAAAGTGAAATACCACGTCTATTTTTGCTTTATGCATACTGTTCAGCATTATTTTTTTCTCCCCTTTTTATGAAGATCATGATCTTTTCCCCCAACAACTCATCTGGTATTTTTCTATCTTCTTGTTTGTTGGCCTGAATAGCAGCTAGTAGAGTGCTGGCTTCTTGGGGTAGTGTAGCTTTGTGGCTCTGTCAAATGGGACTGAATTCCCTTTCTGGTTCTTTAATGCTTAGGTATATGATACCTGTGGTCACCCCTCCCCCCAAAAAAGTTATCTTCTAGTTGGTTTAGTGATAAGCATCTGAGCTCTGAAACACTTACTATAAAGGGGCTAGATTGCTACCTAAGCAGATATTTTCTTTAATACCTTCTCTTCCCTGTTCCCCTCCCAGTCCTTTAAAAAATTATTTTATTTTGAGGCAGGGCCTCTCTTAAATTGCCGAGGCTGACCCCCAACTATTGATCCTCCTACCTAAGCTTCCTGAGCAGCTGGGAGTACAAGTATGTGCCACCTTACCTGGTTTATCCTTCCAGATGAGATCAATGCAGAAATCAGTGCTTTTTTTTTTTTAGTCTTTAAAAATATTTGTTCAATTATTCATAAAGCTATTTGGATTTAGTAGGATGGATATGGGGAGAGTCTGTATGTATTTGCTTGTTGGGGTGAGGGAGGGCTTTGGAGTAGGAGATTTTAGTTGAAGAACAGCTGGGAAATTCAGCGTGTATGTATCTAGTGTTTTCTGTGAGAATTGGCCATTATCTACTAACTGCACTGGCCCTGGAGGTTATATGCAGTATAGCCTTGTTACCTGGCTCCCTGCTCCTATCTATCTCTGTCTGTGCCCTTCCCGCTGGCTCCAGATCTAGACTACCTTGTATTGCCAGTTTAGTCTTCAAGTCTCAGTCTCACCACACCCAGCTTCCCTGATTAGCTCTGCCTTAAGCCTAGAAGTAGAGGTCTTCTCCTTTCTGTATCTCAAGTCTTGTTCCTTTCCTGTGCTGGGAGCATCTAACACTCACCTCCTACAAGAAGTAGAATTGTTCTGCATGATGATAGTCATCATCATTTCCGCCGCAGCGCCACAGCTGCCTCCGCCGCCGCTGCTGCCGCCGCCGCCTCCTCCTCCTCCTCCTCCTTTCCTTCATCTGGGGATTAAACCCAGGGGCATTCTACCTCCAAGCTATACCTCCAGCCCTATTTTTAATTCTTTATTTTGAAAAGGCTCTCACCAAGTTCCCAAGGGCATCCCTAAGTAGCTGAAGCTGGCCACAAACCTTCGATCCTCCTCAGCCTTCCAAGTACTGGGATTACAAGTGTGCACCACTGTGCCTGGCTTTTGCATGAGCTTCTTGTAGGGCACCTCCTGCTCCCTCCTGTGAGTTCACTGGCTGTCTTCTTCTTCCCCATGAGCATTTTGCTCTCTGCTATATCTCTTTACATCTTTGCATTAGACCTGCATGGTCTCATCCTGAAGACACATTTCCTCCAGAGAACTTTCTAGAGGTGCTTTGGTTCTTTTTTATATTTTTTGTGGGACTTTGAATGGAACCCAGGGGATTTCTACCTCCAGGCTGCACTCTCATGCCTATTTTTTAAAAATATATTTTATTTGAAACAGGGTCTCACTAAGTTGCTGAGAGCTTCACTAAGTAGCTGAGGCTGGATTTGAACCTGTCTCAACCTCTTAAGTACTGAGATATAAGTGTGTGCCACCGTGCCGACTATGTACTTTGGTTCTTATCTCTTCATTAGTTTTTCCATCTTTTTTCTTCACACTTTTAAACTTTAACCCCTCTGCAGAGGGCTATATTTTTCTTTTTTGTTGTGAGAGGTTATACAATATTCTCTTCTCTGCTAAATATACTTGTTTTTCATTTGAGCAACCATCCAAAATTACGACAGTGCTTCCCAGTCTTTCAAAAGGAAGACAATGGTTTTCCTCTTTACCCTCTTCTCCCATCCAGCTTATCAAATTTTATCATCTTACCTTCAAAATACAATTATGAGATGCTTAATTGTTGATATGTTCTGAGAAATGCAACTTTCAATGATTTTATCATTGTGGGGACATCAGAGTATAGCTACACAAACTAAGATTGCTGTGATATCAGTGGGCCATATAATCTTATAAGATCAACTTTCTGTGAGTGGCTCCTGATAGACTGGAGCAGTGTTATGTGGCACATGTCTGCATATCCACATTTTTTCCACTTTTCACCCTGTGTACCACTGTCCCTGCCACACACCACTGTAATTTGCCCCCTTGTTGATTGCTGTGTCTCCTGACTGCCCCTACTTCCTGCAGCCTGTTCTCAGCAGGGCAGAAAGATCTGCTCTAGACCTTCTGGCTTTCTGGCTCCCATCAAACAAAGGCCTTGAGCCCCTCTGTTGGCCTCCAAGGATCTCCAGGGCCCCCTTTAGCTGTTTCTCTGATCTCCCTTCCCTCCTCTGCATACCTTTGTGGACGCACTGCCTCCTTTCAGGGCAGATGTCCTCCTGTCTCAGTGCTTTGACACATCCTTTGCCTCTGCCTGGACCACTTCACGGCTGGATTCTTTCACGTCTCTTCCCTTATTCAGATGCCACCTCTTCAGTGCACTCTTCCCTGACCATGCTGCTGCTGATTACAGGCTTCCCACATTCCCAGTATGTGCTGTCTACCCTCCTCTCTGTTTTATTTTTCATAGGATTTGTTGCCATTCACCTCCTGTGTGTGTTCTCTTGTCCATGTCCCCTGCTACAGAGCATAGACTCCACAGGAAGCAGCATCTTCTGTCTGCGTTGTGCATTCCTTGAACTTGGGATGTGGTAGGTGCTTGGTAGCCGTTGCATAAAGGTGCTTTTCACTCACTCCTGTGTTCACTGTGTGCTTCTCTGCCTGGCTAAGGTGACTGGGGGTGATCTCTGGGAACATCAACTTTTTTTTTTTTTTACTTCCTACCTACACACACTGCCTTCTGAAGCATTGAAGTCACCTCCTCACGTTGCACTGATGGGCCTCCTAGCTACTTAAAACGTGGTTTTCAAGTAGGAAGGGATGAGTTTATCAGGAGAAGCTGAATAAGTAACTAGCCTTATTTCATACACAGTTCAAATCCAGCACCTCTGGCTGAAAGTGTAAGTGGGTCCCTGTGCTCTGCTTTCATTCTCTTTCACCCCTGACCTTCTGGTTCATGTTTGTTCAGAGAATTGAAATGTTTTCTGAATGGCTGAGGCAGTTAGAAGGCTGGCCACCAAATAAAAGGTGTTACTGCCCCCCCCCCCCACAGTGCCCAGAGCCTAGTGTACAACACTAAGAAGCTTCTAGCATCATTCTCAATAACAAAACCTTCTACACAAGAAGATGTGTCCCCTCTGTTCCTTAGTGCCTCTGTTTATAAAATGACATGGGCACTGACTGTTTTCAGCCCTTATACAACCCTACTAAACTTGAGTCTCATAGACTATTCTCTCTGGATAGTTTTGTTCTTTGGCCTTGTCTTCTATCATTTCTTTTCTTGTCCTTGCCTTTCTTTTCTTATACTGGGAATCAGACCCAAGGCCTTGCTGTACCACTGAGCTACATCCCTAGCCCTGTTCACTTCTTATTTTGAGACAGAGTCTTGCTGAGTTGCTCAGGCTGGCCTTGAGCTTGTCTTCCTTCAGCCTCAGCCTCCCAGGTAGCTTTAAACTTAGATGAATTAGAATGCCAGGTGTGGTGGCGCACACTTGTAATCCTAGTCTCGGGAGGCTGAGACAGGAGGACAGCACAGGTTCAAAGCCAGCATCAGCTACTTAGGCTCTCAGCAACTTAGTGAGACCCTCTTTCCAAATAAAATATAAAATAGGTCTGGGAGTATAGCCCGGAGGTAGAAAGCCTCTAGGTTCCACCCCTAGTACCACAAATAAAATAAAATAAAATAAAATAAAATAAAAATAAACTCAGATGAATTAGATGTGGTGTCATTATTTTGCAGTACCATGTTTTGAAACAAGGTGACCTGGGTGGAGGTCTGATTCCCTGCAGTGCTCTTGTCTTTCTAAAGTGGACTGAGGTCATGGTCAGCACATATCCTGATGATGGTTAAATGTGTTTAGCCTTAAAATCCCAGTCACTAGAAGAAATGGGTACATCGGTAACCAAACAGTCTTGCTTTTTAAGCCTCCTGGCATGGCTGGGTGAACTTGCACAGAATCACTGGCACCAAGTTAGTTCCTTGGGACTTTTCCAGTCTTTGTTTCTATATTGAATTTCATTTTTTTTCTGAAATTGAGTGGCCACTGAAATCAGGAACTAGAAATTGCTGGGAAATACCTTTGGAAACTACTGTGTTGCAAGGTAGAGAAAAGGTAACTGTCAGTCAAATACTGGATTAGATCCTATTTTTTTTTCCCTGATTGATTTTTGTCTTCTTTATATTAAAGCTCTTCATAGAGCTTTAACAGTCTTCACAGATTGTTAGAAAAATGGGCCATTTAATGGTACCAGGCATGAGAGTCCAACCGTAAATCTATTATAACTGCTGCAGAGTCCTGTTGGAGGACTGGACTGGCAGGGCTGCCAGGCAGTCATTGAGATGCTGTGGTGTGGCCCCTGATCATGTTTGTTCAAGTGACCTGAATGTGCTTCCTCTTTGGGGGCCTGTTTTAAACACAGATGCTAACACCCCATAATCATCTGCTAAGCTCAACCAAGTGAGAGTCAGGAAATTCAAATTCATAGTGCCTGTGACTTGGCCACACTGCCCACACACATATCGAGCTCTTAAATCAGAGAGACTACCATACACAGTAGCACTGAAATTGCAGATGGGAGCCGAGCCGCTGTTGCTGTGGGAACTGTGACTTTTGAAGTTCCAGACTTTGACGTGATTGAAGTCTTAGACTGAAGTCCCTCTGTGTGGTAACTTTTTTTTTTTTAAGTACCAAACTGAAAATAAAAATGGATTTAGATTGGGGATGGGTTGCAGAGGCAGATTGTAAAGGGAGGCGGCCTCTTGCAAACCACATGTAACTATGCTGTGGCCTTATGTGCCTGAGGAAGAGAGAGATGACACGCCAGTGACTTTTCGCTACATTTTTGCTCACTCCTTATAGTCCCCGCCCTCCAGCATGCATGCCACCCCCAAAAGGAGGACACTTTTGCCTTTGCTCTACATTATTGGTCTGGTGATAATCTTTATGGAGTAGAATCTGCATGTACTATGTGTTATTTTCCACTTAGATTCTGAGCTTTAAATTCTTGGGATCATTTGAAATACTCTTGAAATTTCAGCTCATAAAGGTTTAGTTTTGTGCTTCTCTCGTGCTGATGAAAGAAATATGCAGATGGAGAAAATACTTTTGTGGGTCATTTTCTCTTTAAAAAGTTGCCATTACAATTACAGATCAGTTGATATAGCAGTAATGGAATCCACTTCAACCAAACAAGAAATGTTGTGCCTGAGATGCTTATATTTTTTGGCTAAAGATATTATATTGCCAGCCTTCTTTTTCAAAGAAACCACCTTAGGCTTACTGACTTATTTGCATGTGTGTGTCTATTTACATCCCAAGAATATCTTCTGGTTTCTTCCTTAAGATTGAGGTGTCATCCTGGTAATTTCATGGCAATTCTGTACCAGTTTCTCCCATAAAAATGGCATATTCCTTTAATATTTGTAACATGTGCTATGTGCCTGCTGTGCTCTGTTCCTCTGGAGTTTTATAGAACCACATGGGAGAGGTGGGGAAACCTAGATTTTGACAGTGCTAGCTCAAGGTCCATGTGACTAGCTAATAAGTGGATGATGGCTAACTGGAGCCTTTATGACACTGTCTTTTCTGCTAGGCCTCTAAGAGACTACTGATGTTGTCCTTGGTAAGTTAGGGTAAAAGCTATTTCCCTAGTACTTAGGGCTGTGTGTGTGTGTGTGTGTGTGTGTGTGTGTGTGGTACTGGGGGGGGGGGATAAAACCCAGGGGCCTTATACCTCCAGGTTACATTTCCAGACCTATTTTATATTTTTATTTGGAAACAGGGTCGCTTAAGCCAGAGAGGCTGGCTTCGAACCCGCGCGATCCTCCTGTCTCCGCCTCCCAAGCGTGGGGATTACAAGCGTGCACCACCACGCCTGGCCTTTTTTTTTTTTTTTTTTTTTTTTAATGTCAATAACACTGTCTTGTTGGGAAGAGGATAATAACAGGATTCATGACACCACAGAGTTTCTGCTTTAAAAAAACTTTGCATTCATACTTGAAAACCTCCACCTTCACCTCTAAATACAACTTGTTTGCCTTTGCATGTGTCTTTTCCATGTTGCCATTCATGCTACAGGGGTGGGAGAGCCAGGTGAGGAGGGAATAGCCAGGTAAGTTGGGTAAAAGTCTTTAACATGGGTTTCTACCCTCTGTACTGTTTTAGGGAGATAGGATGGAATCATGGCTCAATTCTTTAAATGAAGTAGATCAGCAAAAACTAGTTGATTTATCTTAAAATAAATTTTACACTGAGAACCTTATATAGTTCTAATTTTATTGGTCATATCCTAATATATACTACATATGCCTAATATTTCCTACAGCTGGCAAAATAAAATAACAGATGGAACCCATTATTTTACTTATAGCAGCAGGTTGATAGCATTTTGGGTAACAAGTAAGTTTGGATTCTGAAGTGGTATCTTAAATGATTTCTAGAAACCAGGAAGCCACATCAAATGTGTTCAGATAATAGGAGAAAATAAAACTCATTGTTCAGAGAATATATTGCTTGCTCACATTTATTTATTTAATTATTATTTATTTATGGCATTGGGGATTGAACCCAGAGGCATTCTACCTCTGAGCTAAACCCCTAGTCTGATGTATTTATTTGAAAACAGGGTTGCAGAGGGCCTTGCTAAGTTGTTGAGGCTGGCTTCAAACCTGCAACCCTCCTGTCTCAGCCTCCCAACTACTGGAATTACAAGTGTGCACCACCATGCCCAGCTTGCTCATTCATCTTAGATACTCTGCCCCCAGATATGATGTCTCATAAATCTGTATGAGTAGGTGTCACTGAATAAGCATTTATTTTTGATGAAGATAGAACTTTCCCCTAACATTTAGTTGAGAGGTTTTAACAACTAAGACTTTGGGTTCTAAAACTTACGTTTATGTTCATGTATAAATACATGCAGTTTAATGAAGCCTGGCAAGCATAACAAATGTTAACATATTTTGGCAGTCTTTTTAACAGCAGTACCATGTGGTTGACCATTTAAGCAGGCAGCACTTTATCTTGATAAAGTGAATGCATCTGATTGGTTATCTTGGCAAACCAGGGTGTTTGTTGGTTATGAACTTAATTTTCTGAATGTTTATATTATTTTTCCTTCTAGCTGTTTGTGAGCTATTGTTTTCATAGCCTATATAACAGCATATTTTTTTCTTTTAGAAAGTGAATATAATATAGAGCTTTGTTAATAAAAAATAAAAATGGCAAGACAGAATGACTTATTTTTATATTTTCCTGTAAAAACAACCTTAGTTAAGTGAGCCACAATGAGCTGTGATGTATTTCCTCCATCAGGATGGAAAATAAGCCATTTATTATTTCAGGTCTGACTCACAGTGAACCTGCTGACACTGGGATGTTTTAAAATCATAATCATAAGGAACAGGTTAGGGCAGAAACTTGGACGCTGGACCTAGGATTACCTGCTTATTACGGTGTTTTACAACTTGGATGTTTTAGGTTTTCTGGCACAGTGTCCTAAACCTCACACACTAAACACCCCCTTGTTGTACAATTATTGCTTGCTGGTTTTAGATGGTGCCAAATAGACAGATGCCTCATCATAATTACCATTTTTTAATTTCACTGTTATAGACATATATAAATAGGTTGTTATCTCCTTTCCCATCCCCCTGTATACTCCTGTCTTCCTCCCTACACAAAGAACTCCAGGTGTCCTCAGTTAATACGATTGAGCAGCTGAAGAGCAGGGAACGTGGTAGGTGGATGCGGAATGTCTTCAGTGTTGTAAAGTGCTTAAGATACATGGGATGGCAAAATTACTTCTATCAAGTACAGTTATCAAAATTGTCATATGGCAATATAATATGCTTCTTTATCAATACATTAAATTACCAGATATGAAGTAATGAGTAAACTAAATAATTTTTTTGTTGTGCAGGGGATTGAACCCAGGGCCATACACTTGAGAGGTGAGTGTACTCCCATTGAGCTACATCCTTAGCCAGTATTTTGAGTTTTTTGATGGCAACCATAATGTACAAATAACAGAAATATGTAAGTAAGTAAATAGGCGTAGGGGTGTAGCTTGGAGGTAGAATGCCCTTGGGTTCAATCCCCAGTATAACAACAAGAAATCCCCCCTACCTTCAGAAGAATTTCCATATTAGTGTGAATGTATGTGAATCTAGTCTTCATTCTTGCAAAATCCGGGAAGGGGGTGATTTAATTCTGTTTTCTTGGTCAAATTCTAATTATCTATGTTGCCAAATGGAAAATTTGCTTTTGTTTTCCTAAGAAAATCAATTGATTTGATGTTAAAAGGGAGATGCCAGGTGGGTGTGGTGGTTAAAGCCCGGGAAATTGAAAGATGGAGGCCCGCCTGGGCAACATGGTGAAACCCTTTCTCAATAAAAACAAACAAAAAAGGCAGATGCCTTTAAGTCTGTTTTCTCTTTGGTGTGAAAATGGACTGACATGTACCCATTCTACAAATTCCAGGCATGTAATGCTGTGTATACTGATGTGTATGCCTGTGTGTGTACATGTACAATGTGTTATATATGTATGCATAAAATACTTTTCAAAGGAAGCATATTCTTTTTAATTTCATAATATAGACAGAAGATTAAAGAAAGAAAACAAACTAACCTCCTCATAATGAGCAGAGGGACAAATGAGAAATAGGTTCCTAATTTGGTTTTTTTTTTCTCCCCCATATCTTTATTACATAATTGTGTCATTCAAATGTAGTTTTATTTCAAGTCTTCTGAGCTTCAAAAATTATAAATGATTCTGATAATTGAGTTTTAGATGTTTGAACAACACTGAACTAAGTGCTGGAATAAAAAAATTAAAAAACTGAAGACATTGACGTTGGCTGTCATTGCTGAATATTTCCTTGACTTGGAGGTCCTTTAGAAATATCAAAAGTCATTGAATCTTAATATTGACTCCGGCAGAGGATTTTAAAACAGCCTTTCAAAAACCTTTAGTGCCTGCTATGATAGATTCCTGTACTCCCTTCCCACCTATCTTTAGGATCCGTCATATGAGCATAAAATTATCTTTAATAAATTAGCTGTGATCGTGACAAATCTTCCTGCTTTGAAGGAGGAGATGGTTCGTGAGGTGATAACTTAAAGGAGAACTTTTTCTCCCACCGTCTTACATAATACCTACCTCGAGAATCAGTAAAATACTTGGAGATGACACTTGAATTTGAAGGCATGTTCTTTTCTGAGGAGAATTCGAACGAAAGGTGGCTTAGAGACATTAGTGAAATGGAAATAAAAAAGAATAGGTGATTGCTACTTTCACAGCAAGCTGCTACTCAGAAGGGATACAACCGTGACAGGTTCCTTTTTTTTTCTTAAAGGCTAAGACAGATCAGTCAGTTTTTGCTGTATTAACAGCCAACCACAATCTCAGTGGTACACAACTATAAGCATCTCTCTCTCTCTCTCTCTCTCTCTCTCTCTCTCTCTCTCTCTCTCTCTCTCTCTCTCTCTCTCTCTCTCTCTCTCTCTCTCCCTGGGTCTGGGGATGGAACCCAGGAACATTTGACCTCTGAGCTACACCCCCTGCCCTATTTTTTTATTCTTTATTTTGAAACAGGGTCTCACTGAGTTGCAGAGGGCCTCACTAAATAGCTGAGGCTGTTCACGAACCTTGATCCTCAGGTCTCAGCCTCCCGAATGCTGGGATTACACACATTCGCCACCATGCCCGGCTATTTCTCTCTCTTGCATATGAGGTTGCCTGGGCCAGTTTGTTCTTCTCACTTTGAGGCTCCTGCTGGAAGGTGAGTGACTCTTGGATGAGTTTTAGCGTCATGTAGTGATACCTTGCTGCACAAGGATGTTTCAGTCCTCTGCTAGTGTCAGGTTAACTAGCATCCTATTTGCCAAAGTAACTAACCCTGGAATCGAGAAGTGGAAAAGTGACCTTCACCCACCAAGAGGCATTAGAAATCCAGCTACCAGGGAGTGAAGATGAGACCAATAAGTCTACTGCCACAGAGATGCTAAAAATAAAAGCAGAGGGGAGCATTTGATTATGAGATTATATGGTGCTACTTTATAGCTTTGGTTTTGTCCATTTTCTTTGCTGCAAGAAACATGAGTTCAGTTTTCCTGTGGGTATAGGCAGAATTTACCACACCATGGGGGATTTTTTTTTACTATCTATCTGGTAGGGGCAAGAAAGAGGGGAAGAACTCTAATCCAAGACAGAGAGCTGGCTTAGCTGTATATCTATGGACATTCATATGACCTGTCTCTGGGCTTCTTGTTTTTGCAAAATGAAGACATTGGGCCAGTGTATCTCCTGAGTTCTTTTTACTAGTAGAATTGAGATTGATTCCCTATCTCTAAATGCAAATTTCATTTATTGGTACTTTCAGCCCCACTTTTATATTGCCCTGTTTTGGAAGGATGTAAAGCTTGGTAAAGACACAAAGTCAACAAAAATGACTTAAGTGGGCAAGTGGGGTTCGATTGTAGACAATAAAAACATTACTGAGTGTATAGAGACTTATTACCTATGTGCACTATACTAAACATTGTGGAGTAATGACTGTTGAATGCCATGTTGAGGCTAATAGAATCCCCTACTAGGCTTTTAGTTTCCTAAAAAGCCCTTATACTAGTTCGTTCATTCATTCGTTCCTTCGTTCATTCATTCATTGTGTCTAGTGCAAGTCCTTTATTTGTAGTAGAACACACTTGGAACAAGTAAAGGAGGGAGCCCCAGTGGGAAATTAGAGTAATTCCCTAGCTTTAAAGTGTCTCTAAGTAGTGTTAATTTTCTGGTATCTAGTTAGTGACTAGGATGGACAGCTCTCTGGAGCAGGGAATTTGAAATGTTACGATTGCTCAAGGATTGAAACATTGATGAAGACATTTGATCTCTTGTTGTGTCTTTAGCATTTTGCTGGTACTCAGGGTACAGCACAAAGATACAGTGTTGCTTTCCTGCTTTTTTGTCTGGAAGGCAGATGTGTAAACAGACCTTCAGCACCTTATGAGGCCTGAACAAGGTATGAGGGAGCCACACAGGAGAGATAGGGAGTCCTTCCTTAGAAGAAACTTGGGTGGGATCTTGATTGAGGGGTGAGGAAAAAGTGAGCCAGACTACTGATTTATGGAGAACCTAACCTAGGCCCAAGTGCAGCCTGCAGGGGAGGGCTGGGTGAGACAAGGCTGCGGAGGGAGGGTAGGGTTAGAGCCTGCAGCCTTGCATGAGCTTTCTCTTTACCTTGGAAAGAGGTGGTCATTAAGTAGGGTGAGGGATGTGATCAGTCTCTCCCTCCTTCCCTCTCTCTCTCCTCTCTCTCTCTCTCTCTCTCTCTCTCTCTCTCTCTCTCTCTCTCTCCTCTCTCTCTCTCTCTCTCTCTCCTCTCTCTCTCCCCTCCCCTCCCCTCCCCTCCCCTCCCCTCCTCTCCTCTCTCTGGCTCTCTCTCACTCTGTATGTGTGTGTGTGTGGTACTGGGGACTGAACCCAGGGGTATTCTATTTCTGAGCTACACCCCCAGCCCTGTTTTTTTTATTATTATTATTTTGAAACGGTCTCATTACGTTGCTGAGGATCTCACCAAGTAGCTCACAAACCTACAATCCTTGGAAGTACTGAGGTTACAAGTGTGTGTCACCACGCCCAACTTTTTTTAATGCAAAGTGGAAAATAGGAAAGGCAGTGAGGAAGTTGGACCAGGAATGCAGGATCCTCAGGCTGCAGCATGAATCGAGAGGTGTGTAGGGAGGGTGAACTGGGCAGATAGCGTCCAGCATGGATATCCGTCTGCAGGCTTCCTCAGGGCCATTTTGACACCCCGCCTCTCCCTTTGCCCCCACTCTAAAAGAGAACACTGAGCACTATCACTTTAAACCCGCTTTTCATAAGCTTATAGAAACTGGTGTGCTACTTCTGAAATGTGACTAGTCTTCCTTATAGTCTGTTTTAGGCTAGATAGCCCCAGGTGACAGGATGGGTGTGGTATAGTCTCAGTGTTGAAGAATGATATAACCTCAGTTTGGAAAATTGTCAACTCAGTATGTTTGAAACTACCTTGGTTTCTAAAGTAATGGATGTTATTTTGATCTTCAGACTATTTTTTTTACTAGGGCATTTGTACCAGTAAACAGGGACACCTTTGAGCTACACTCCCAGCAATTTTTATTTTATTTTGAAACAGGGACTCACTGTTGCTGAAGACTTTGCTAAGTTCCTGAAACTGGCCTTGGACCTGCAGTTCTCCTTAGTCTCCCAAGTACTAGGATTACAAACGTGTACCACTGTAGCAACTCAGCTTGATTTTCAGTTTTTATATTTATTTTATCTTATAATATCTGGAAAATTTTCTTTTAAACTACTTTGGTGAAGTAACATGCCTTACAGTAAATTTCACTGCATTATTTTGTTAGAAAATAAATATGTGCTTACTTATTGGTTTATTTTGGTTCTGAGGATTGAACCCAGGGGCATTCTACCTCAGCTATACTCTCAGCCCTTGTATAAAAATTATTTTATTTTCAACAGGGTCTTACTAAACTGTTGTTGCTGAGGCTGGCCTCAAATTTGTAAGCCTTTGGTCTTGGACTCCAAAGTACTGAGATTACAGGTTTGTGCCACCACACTCAGCTTCAGAAAGTCATTTCTATTGTTCCATGTTTATTGATGTTTTTGTTGTTATTAATTTTTTAATGTGGTGCTGGGGATGGAAACCAGGGGCATTCTACCTCCAAGTGATACCTCTAACCCTATTTTTAAAAAAATATTCCTTATTTTGAAACGGTCTCACTAAGTTTCAGAGGGCCTCAGTAAGTAGCTGAGGATGTCTGTGAACAGAGATCACAGACAGCCTCCTGTCTCAGCTTTAAATCACATTTTTAAAAAGTAAATGTTGAGCCGGGCGTGGTGGCGCATGCTTGTAATCCCCGCGCTTGGGAGGCTGAGACAGGAGGATTGCGCAGGTTCGAAGCCAGCCTCAGCTGCTTAGTGAGGCTCTCAGCAACTCAGTGAGACCCTGTTTCCAAATAAAATATAAAATAGGTCTGGGAGTATATCCCGGAGGTAGAAAGCCTCTGGGTTCCACCCCCAGCACCACCAAAAAAAAAAAAAAAAAAAAAGTAAATGTTGAAGAACATCACTACCTAGTATTATTTATTTGATTTTTAGTAAAGAAATAAGTACTAGTTTTTAAATTCTGGAAACAAAACCTTTTCAGGTTCCTATGGCATTTAATAAATGTGACCATTAAACAGCATTCCTGGGGCAGTTTAAGAACCAGAGGAAATAGTGTGGGTTAAATAGAAATCAGTTGAATTTTAGAAAGAGGAAGTTAACATTATAGTTGTTTTGTTTTTTATAATGTTATAAAACACTCTTGATTTCTATATGGAAAAAATAACAACCCAAACTGGTGGCACGTGGTTTGTTCTTATACATAAGTTTTTTGACAGAATACTTATAAATATGAGAGCAAATACAGAGCTTTCTGGTTTAGAGACACATTGCCTGTTAAGACATTTTCAAAGAAGAAAGTTCTGAGAAAGGACTGGCTTGTGCTGAATATGTGGTATCACCTTCCAGTTACCTGCAGTATGGATTAGGCGGGTCCATCTTTCCATCCATGCTGGCAACTTGGTGTCCTTGTCTGATACCAATCTGACACACTGGGCTGAAGGCACTAAATCAATTCTAATATAAGTGCAAATAGCATGTGGAAAGATACATATGCTAAAAGACCATATACAGATCATACTGCGTATTCCAAAGGCAAAAAAGAATTGAGAAAGAAGGGTCTGGCATTGAGCTAATTATGAGATAATTGGGAGTTATATGCAGTCATGTGTACATATTAATTAACATCTACCTACACTATCTCCATTCAGATTCTTCTAAAGTTGGGCTTGCTAAAGTTGGGCGTGTTGGAACAAGTAGCATTCAGTTTCTGCATGTTTAAAGAACTGATACTGATGCTTCTTGGTTGGAAGGTCTTCTTTTAAGAAACCACCCTCAACCCCCCACCCCTGTCTTGCCCCTTTTGGTGCTTGTGTTTGGCTTACGTTTCTTTGCAGACCCCAACATTTACTGTGGTAGCTCCTGCCTTGATATCACTTCCCCAAGAATCATATGAACTCCCATGCCTGATACCAAGAAAATCCCTTCCTGGTGAATGGCATTCTGGTGGTCTGAGTTCCCTTTGGTATAATAGTTGAACTCTTATGCTTTTTCAGAATGTTTGTACAATGGTACTTGTTTTCCTAATTGATAGAAATTAAGTAAATATGAGTCAATTAAATATCAGTATGGAAATTGTCTTTGTAAATTGCTAATAAGTTATAGTTATTGCCAGACTCTAAAAGATTAGGGTCTATGAAGAATTGTGTGCAGGAGTTTAGCTGGATAGATTTCCCCTCTCCCCACTTTATCATTTTAATTTAAGTTTATTTATTTTTCTATGGTTCTGGGAAAGGAACCCAGGGGCATTCTACCTCCGAGCCACACCCCACCCCTATTTTTTTTTTTATTTTTGAAACAAGGTCTCACTAAATTGTACAGTGGCTCACTAAGTAGCTCAGGCTGTCCTCCTGTCTCAGCCTCCCAAATGCTGGGATTACAATTATGTGCCACCACACCCTCCTCTTCCCACTTTTAGCAACCAAAATTGTAAATTGATGACAATACATTGGTTTATAAAAAAGACCAGAAGCCTAGCCAGAGGACCTTGATTCAAGGAAAATCACATTGCACATTTACATGTATATTTTTAAGGCTAATGTATAAGATTTGTGTGTTTGTGTGTGTGTTTAAAATTCTGTACTTGTAGCCAGGCATGGTGGTGCATGCTTGTAATCCCAGTACTTGAAAGGCTGAGACAGAAGGATCAACAGGTTCAAGGACAGCCTCAGCAAGTAGTGAGACTCTCAGCAATCTAATGAGACCTTGTTTCAAAATTAAAATAGGGTTGGGGGTGTAGTCAGAGGTAGAATACTCCCAGGTTTCATCCCCCATATCTATCTCCTCTCTCTCTCTCTCTCTCTCTCTCTCTCTCTCTCTCTCTCTCTCTCTCTCTCTCTCTCTCTCTGACACACACACACACACACACACACACACACCTGTACTTGTAATTTTGTAATTTACCATTTCGGGACATATTGACTAGCTAAGGTTTTTATTTGGTTTGGGTTGAATTGGGATTTGAACATATATTTGGGGATCTAATGGTCAGTGGCATTAGTAATATTGACTGCCAGCCAGGCATGGTGGTACAAACTTGTAATCCCAGTACTTGGGAGGTTGAGACAGGAGGTTAGCAGGTTTGTGGCCATCCTCAGCAATTTAGTGAGGCTCTCTGCAATTTAGTGATACCCTGTTTCAAATTAAGAAGTAAAAATAGGCCTATAGGTGTTGCTTTGGGGTAGAATACCCCTAGGTTCAATCCCCAGCATCTAAAAGAAAGAAAGAATATGGACTGTCCAAAGCCACATCTGACCTACTTCAGATGAATCCTGTTTGTGTTCATTGCTTTTAATGAAATAATTTAGGTGCTAAAAGATGTCTAAATGCGAATAAAAGGCATAGGCGTAATATAAAATTGGAAGAGACCTTAAAGATTATTGCCAGTGTCCTAAATTAAAACTAGGGAAATGCCAGGCATGGTGGTGCACACTTATAATCCCAGCATTTGGGAGGCTGAGACTGGAGGATTGCAGTTTGCGGGCAGCCTCAGCTACTTAGTGAGGCCCTCTGCAACTCAGTGAGACCCTGTTTCAAAATAAAAAATAGGGCAGGGGGTGTTGCTTGGAGATCGAATGCCCCTGGGTTCCATCCCCAGACCCACAACAAACAAACAACAAACAGACAAAAAACTAGGGAAATGGCTTTATGAGAACTGCTTTAGAGTGGTATAGTTGTGGAATGCCTAAGGCAGCCACTGGGTGAGTGAGCATGGTGTCCATCTCTCATAAATCTGTCTTAGATTGGGAACTTGAGCCCCACCCATCTTATGGTGCTGTAACTTGCAGGTTTATTACATAAATGAGCTTGACAGTGTGGTTTTTTTGTTTGTTTTGCATTTGGTGCCATCTTTATATGTGTGTGCTAAGTTGGATGGATATGCTGATAAACCTATACCCAAATCCCTGATACACGTCCTGGAAATGTCTTTGTGTGGCTATGTGGTGTGTTAGGGGATTTGTAAATCATGCCTCCTAGATAGAATGCATTGTGTTGGAATGAAATTAAAACAAGTTTTTTTTAATGTAAGTGATCATTTGTTTTAAAAAATGAGCACTATAAAAGCTGTATTAGCAATTGAAGATAAATCTCTCCCCCATTGGATTTGAAATAATCTTTTATATTGCTTATGTGACTTACATTTTCTTCTACTTGAACAAGTACATTGATTATGCATCTCCCCATACCTGCCACCTATAATCCCCAAGAGATTTGTATTAATGAGTTTTATGCTTTGAACTTAAAATTTTTCTTGCCCTAAAAGTAAGCCTAGGAGAAACAGAAAAGGCTTTTAAGAAGGCTTTTAAAATTTCTTCTGAAAGGTTTTATTTATCTCATATACCTATTCCTTTTGAAAATCCTCATGTATAGTAGGTATTGTTTTTGGTTTTGTTGTAAATGACTAATTTAAATGCCAGATACTGTGTTCAGATCTACTGAACAGTCCCTTAGTTGTTCATGTCCTAGTTCCTTCATTCAGAGTCACCTTCAGAAAGCAGGAAGGGAAGCATAACCTCCCTGGAGTGAAGGCATAAGTTGATTATTGGATTTGGAGTTTTAAAGAAGTTTTAAGATTTTAATTAGTTTGTTCCTACTATAATGGAATTAAAAGTTAAATAGAGCCAGAATACTTATGTTTTTGCCGTAATGATGGAACTTAAAGGTTTATGTTAATTTTTCTGTGTATAATTCCTTCCTTCCTTCCTTCCTTCCTTCCTTCCGTTTCTCCTTACCCCTTTCTTTTTGGGTTGAACCCATGGGCATTCTACCCCTAAGCTACACTCCCAGCTCAATTTTGTTTTTAGAATATGTTTGTTGTTGTTGTTGTTGTTATTGTTGTTGTTGTTTGGTGGTACTGGGGTTCCTGGAAGACCTTCTACCTCCGGGCTACACTCCCAGACCTATTTTATACTTTTTTTAACTTTTTGGAAACAGGGTCTCTTAAGCCAGTGCGGCTGGCTTTGAACCTACAGGATCCTCATCCTCCTGTCTCTGCCTCCCAAGTGCGGGGATTACAAGTGTGCGCCACTACGCCCAGCTCAATTTTATTTTTAATTTTGAAACATGGACACTAATAGAGCCTTGAACCTGTGATCCTCCTGTCTCAGCCTTTCAGGCACTGACTGGAATTACAGACATGCACCGCCATGTCTGACTTTGAAAGATAGTATATATGATTTTATTATTAGCAATAACATAGGTAGCTATCTAGAAAGTTCTAGTAATTTTACTTTTAGAATCATATTTGAAGGTGGTATGTTACACCTTATATTTTTAGATACATTTTTTCCAAAAATTAGTTGATAGGTCTGAACTGAGAAGGTGTTTCTTTTTGGAGGTGATGGTGGTGGTGGTGGTGGTGGTGGTGGTGGTGGTGGGTGGTGGTACTGATACTAGGAATTAAACCTGGGGTCTCTTTAATGCTAAGAGAGTATTTTAAGCCAATCTTCGTTCCTAGCTGTTAACCAGAGGATCTTTGATACTTCTGTTTTTGAGGGTGGGGAGAATCAAACCCAGTGAAAGTCTTTCAAAAGAAGAGCAAAACAAGAATAACATCTTTTACAAATATGTGCCAGAAAAAGTACCAGTCAGACAAAAAAAAAAAAAAATCATTTGAACCACCCGAGAATTTTAATAGGAATTTAAAAAATTTATTATATTGAAGTATCAATATTTAGTGTATTGAGCAATTCAGAAGATTGATTTGTTCATATTTGCTTGGGGACTTGAGCACAGATTTGGCTTTAACTTCAAATGTATAATTTAAAAATATCATTATGTAAAGTCTGAAAAATAGGGAAAAGAGCCACATTTTTTAAAGTTAAAACAACTGTTAATGTTTTAGCAATGCTTCCATTTTTTTGTGCCTTCTCTTTTAAAAATCACTACTTAATGTTGTTCATTAAACTTGCCAACTTGCTTTTGATGAACAGAATAAGTTCAATGGGTGAATAATGTAATATACTATTGGCAGCATACTGGGTGACTCAAATAGATGAAAATTACTTAAAGGCAAGAGCCTAGATTCTGTTTTTGTATTATCACTAGAGAAGAGAAACATTTATTATCATAGGAATTCTTATTTAATACCTTCCAAAGAATAGGCTTCAGTAAGCAAATTTATTTATTTATTTACTTATTTGTTTATTTATTTATTTATTGTGGTACTGGGGGTAGAACCCAAAGGCTTTCTACATCCGGGCTATACTCCCAGCCCTATTTTATATTTTATTTGGAAACAGGGTCTCACTAAATAGCCGATGCTGGAGTAAGCAAATTTATTATTATCTGCCCATCGACAGAAGTTGCCATAATCTGGTGGAATGGAGAAGATGAATCAAAGGGGAAACCAAGCTACCAAGTTGTAATCTGGGGTGGTGGAATAATCTTGCATGTAGACTGGACTCACTGCAAGCTCGTGTTTTCAAATAAACTGTTGCTTTGCAAACACTGACCTTAGGTTTTGTCTCTTTTTAACTTTTATTTGTAGTGGATTTCATGATGAAGGAGCACTTTATTATTTCCCCCCAGTTCTGAAATTGAACCTAGGGCCTCCTGCGTGTTAGGCAAGTGCTCTACCACTAAGATACACCCCTAGCCCTAGGACTACTGTTGATTGGTTTATAAATCATCTAAGCTATGTAGTGATTAGCAAGTCTAAATAAAAATCTATTAGGTTGAACTTGGACAGAAATTTGAATGCCCAATTTAATTCATTGCCTTTGAATCCTCATTTATGTTATGCAAATAGAGTGAAGAGTTTTGCATATCTAAAGCATTTTAGGAGTAAATTAGACAGTTTGGAAGCCCCATTAACTCTTTCATAGTACTAGGTTACTATTTAGTCTAGCCAAACAGTAATTTACTAAGTTTAGCAAACCCATATAGTAATTTGCAAAGTAATACCTTAAAGAGGCTAGAAAGAGTTAAGGATACTACTGAAGAACCTTGTAAATGTGGGAGAATCTGACTCAGCTTTTGCAAAAGTTGGACTTGAGAATACACATCTTTTAAGTTGAACTGCTCTTAGGCAGAAGTTGTCAGACTTCCCTTGTCTCTGGATTTTTTTTTATTTTTATGGTGGTGGTACTGGGGTTTCTGGAAACCCATCTACCTCCGGGCTATACTCCCAGACCTATTTTATATTTTATTTGGAAACAGGGTCTCTTAAGCCAGTGAGGCTGGCTTCGAACCAGCGTGATCCTCCTGTCTCCACCTCCCAAGCGCGGGGATTACAAGCATGCGCCACCACGCCTGGCTGTCTCTGGATTTTTAATCCTTCTCTTGCTTGGTTGCATGCTTTTTTCTTATTTTATGTGAGCGTTCCCCAAGGTTTAGTCAAGTTTCGGCCCTTCCATCACCTTAATAGGCACAAATGGGTTTCCAAGGCCCGTTTAGTTTTAGCTGTCTTGTTCTTCACCTCCCATGTCCACATCTCCGTTCGCGAACTCAACTGGGATCAAATGGTTAGCTTCCTTTTGCCTTCAATTTGTCTTTTCCCCTGAAACTGATTTTCCCTCCTTAGTTCATCAGGTTTTGAGGAACACTTAGGTACCATTCATTCTCCAAGAATGGCTTCAAGTGCAAGAACTGTGGGAAAAACTCTTCCTCCAGAGTGGACACCAAGATGCAGTTTCTGGAATTTTGCCTCTTTTTCCTCCCCCTACCTTGGCCCTTTCCATTTCCAGGTTTTATACCTGTATCACTACACTGGTCTTTTCACAGCTTGCTGCCTCGTTTCCTTCTTCATTCTACTCTGGGCAAGCAGCTATACCAAACTTGAGGCACCTCTTTAATTATATAATTCGCCTACTCAAACCTCTTTAGGTACGTGTACTACATTGAGGGTAAAATTTAAGTCCTTTGCCTGGCATTCAAGACCACTCACCCTCTGAAAGGCCGTGTGTGTGTGTGTGTGTGTGTGTGTGTGTGTGTGTGTGTGTGAGAGAGAGAGAGAGAGAGAGAGAGAGAGAGAGAGAGAGAGAGAGACAGAGACAGAGAGAGACAGAGACAGACTGGGGATGGAGCTCCCCCAGGGACATTCTACCTCTTGAGTTATACTTCCAGCTCCATTTTATTTTGAAACAGGATCTTGCTAGATAAGAGTCTCACTACTTGCTGAGGCTGTCCTCAGACCTGTGCTCTGCCACGCCCATCTTTAATAAAAATTTTATCTTTTGCATTGCTGGGGATTGAGCCCAGGGGCATTCTACCTCTGAGCTACACCCCCAGCCTTATTTTTTTATACTTTATTTTTTGAAACAGGGTCTCAATTAGTTGCGGAGGGCCAGGAGTGGTGGCACACACTTGTAATCCCCGCGCTTGGGAGGCAGAGACAGGAGGATCACGCAGGTTCGAAACCAGCCTCGCTGACTTAAGAGACCCTTTTTCCAAATAAAAAATATAAAAATAGGTCTGGGAGTATAGCCTGGAGGTAGAAGAGTTTCTCGGAACCCCAGTACCACCAAAAAAAAAAGTTGCGGACGGCCTCACTAAGTAGCTGAGGCTGGCCGCAAACCTGCAATACTCCTGTCTCAAGCATACGCCACCACACTCGGTTTTAATAAAAAAAATTTTAAGGCAAGAAATTAAGAAGTAGCCACACGTGTTGTTGCACGCTTATAATCCCAGCATTCGGGAGGCTCATACCAGAGGATCGCGGTTTGTGGATAGCATTGCTACTTACTGAGGCCCTCCGCAACTTAGACCCAGTTTCAAAATAAAGAATAAAAAATAGGGCAGCGGGTATAGCTCAGAGGTTGAATGCCGCTGGGTTTCGCCCCCACACCTGCAAAAAAATAAAAAAGGAAAAAAAGAAATTAAGAAGTAACCCAGAATCATTTGTGTGACTGTCCCTCCTCTGAAGTTAAAATAAGAAAAGAAAAACCCAACAGTGAATTAGTTCTTGCCATTTGCTACTGTACTCTATGCACAAAGCTTTACAAAATCGTCAACCACTGAATGCCATTTGCAGTGCCAGATTCACAACATCATGTCCTCCCACCTGCTGTGGGTAGATTTCCATTCACTTCCTCTTTTATTCCCTTGTCCCCTCTTTTGACTCTGTAGAGTATGGTTTTTTACCTGTCAGCCTATGACTCGAAACTGAGAAGAATCCAAGTTACATATTGAAAATGGGATCTTTGACCCTTTAAAATTGGGAAAACAGTACATAGGGGCCTATCCCCCCAACCTCAGCACCACCACCATCAGCACAGATGAACAGGAAGAACGAGGCTTTGCCTGCTGGCTCCTAGCACATTCCTATTTGTTTGGAGACTGAAGTACCAGAGACACATTATTAAATTGATTAATTAAGGATTTATAGCACACCTCACTCCCTTTGAAAAGGCCCTTTTTTGCTGGAGAAGGGCACGAGAGCCATGAGAGAAGAGAATAGCATTCTTACTGGCAACCAGGGCCACTCAGATGCACCATGCCTGGTTGTTTCTGCCCTCATCAACTAAAGAGACTTAATCTGCTCTAGGGAAAGTTTTCTGTAGGGCAGGGCCTTCACAGAGGGAAATGTAGGCTTTCAGCTTCACCCATAGCTCAGCATTGCTGTTTACATTCTGATGCAGGAGACTTTGGTTTGGCTGTGATTACCTCTGGAATGGTGGGCTATCATTTTCAAGTCCTGATCACTTATGGGCTGTAGCTCAGACATAAAAATGGGCCCCAGAAATCTATCAGAAATGTATATGTAATTGAATTACATAGATGGCTTCAATAACATTTTCTTGTCCCTTATTACCCTCTTTTTGGGGGAAATCCCAGATTTAGAGAATGAAAGAACAGGTCCCAAGGCTGATTAGCCAGGGACTCAGCTCATATTGAATCCTGTGGTTAATTGTTTTTATGGTGCCAATAATATGTAATAGTAGTCTTGGGTATGTCACAGGGTTAATGTGGTGATTGATATATAGGGAAAGACTGGATGTTAATATATTAATCACATACAACTATTTGTAAATATTGAAACATTAAACACATACAACTATTTGTAAATAATTGTGTTGCAGGTTTTTGCTATCAGTAAATGTCTTTCCCCATGTGATACATCTAAACCTGTGGTAAAGGGTGCTCTGTTCCTTTTTACACCATGCTTGGGAGATGAGTTGCTGTTGCCTCAAGGATACAGTCTTCTGAATGTGGGCAGGTAGAATGAGGGGATGGGCTCTTGAAATACCCTCTGGGCTACTATACTGCGCAGTCTTTTAACAGAAAGAGAATGAGAAGAGGTGGTAGAAAGGAGGGAAGGATGGCACTGGAGAGAGTGGAGAGAATGGCTGTGCTTATGAGTTGCCATCCTTTTATACCACAGTTCTTAGATGAGTACATACAAGTCAAGAAGTAACCTGGGTATGATGGTGCATACCTGTAATCCCAGTACTTGGGAGGCTGAAACAGGAGGTTTGCAGGTTCCAGCCAGCCTCAGCAACTTACTGAGACCCTGTTTTAAAAAATAAAATGAAATAGGGCTGGGGGTGCAGTTCAGAGGTAGAAATGCCCCTGAGTTTAATCTCTGGTCACACACACACACACACACACACACACACACACACACCCCAAAATCAAGTATTATCAGTAATGTTTAAAATGTTGGTGTGACTTCTATGTTTACTAACTTAGACTGTAAGCTCATTGACAGCAGAACTTTGCTCAGCACCTTGTATTTTTAATACAGTGTGAATTGAGGTTGGTTGGCTCAGTTGCAGGGGTAGCTTGATAGTGACAGTTCCATTGTGAACACTCACTGAGCCAGGTACTGAAATGCAGGGCGCTATACAAGTACATGATCTCTTTGGACCCGAACTAGGTGGCTGTTGTTTTCATTTTATAGTTGAGAAAACAAAGTTTGTAAGCCTAAGTAATTTGCCTGAGGTCATAAAGCTAGTAACTGGTAGGGACTTGAGCCAAGATCGTGGATCCAAAGCCATATCTTTTCTTGAAGCTAGTTTTATATTCTTTATTCTTCGAATATAGAATGAGCCACAGAGGCCTGTAAGATAGTCTTCAGAAAGTCTGTCTTTTCATGAAGATACATGAAACTACAAAAAGATGGTGCCAGATGTTATTAATAATAATTACATACTTGGATGAGAGCCTCCTGCTTCTAATCACGGACCCCAGCTTTCCTGTAGGCTGTCAGAGCAAAAGGCTTTGGACTCCTGAAAAACAGCACAGCTCATTGGAGAGCATATGAGCTTTAATTTTCTTTTCATGTAAGGAGAGATTAGGTACCATGAACACTTTGGTCCATTTGACCACTCAGTAGGATGAATACTTTTTTGTGTGTGTGTGTGGTACTGGGGTTCCTGGAAACCCTTCTGCCTCCGGGCTATACTCCCAGACCTAATTTATGCTTTTTATTTGGAAACAGGGTCTCTTAAGCCAGCATGGCTGGTTTCGAACTTGTGCGATCCTCCTGTCTCTGCCTCCCAAGCGTGGGGATTACAAGCGTGCGCCACCATGCTCGGCATACTATTCCTTTTTTATATGACATACACCTAGGTTGACCCCCAAACTTGGAGCAAATTCTCTTGTATTAAATAACTGTGACACTATGCATTACATGCTTTTATACTTATTTATTAGACATGACCCCCCCATTGTGCCAGCAACAACACTAACCAGAAGGAAAAAGACTCATGTGTCACTCATGTGACTCACTTGCCTCACCTGCAAAATGAAGGAGTTGGATTCCAACACTTCACCCCTCCCCAGCCAGCTATTTGGGAATACAAGGCCACTTTTGCACCTGACGCCATCCCATCTCTTGGCTTCCTCTGACTGTGCTGCCTTCTCCTTGATTCCTTCTGCCTCTCCATCTCCCGTGGGTTCCCCTTAAATTTCAGAAGTAATCACTGTGGATCTGTTTTGTCCGTTGCCCACAGGAGGGAGATTTTATGTTCAAGGAGTCAGAGATGAAATTGTGAATTTATTTGAACTCAGTTGGTAATGGTACAGTGTCTGGAGGCCCTTCAAACAAAAGATACTTTACTTTTTTTCTTTTTGGCAGTGATGGGGATGGAACCTGGGGGTTTCTACCTCCAAACAACACCCTCCAGCCCTATTTTTATTCTTTATTTTGAAACAGGGGCCTCACTGAGTTGCAAAGGAAGGGCCTCACTGAGTAGCTGAGGCTGTCCAAGAACTATGATCCTCCCGTCTCAGACTCCCAAATGCTGGGATTATAAGCGTGTACCACCACGCCTGGCTCCAAAAGATACTTTCATGAAATATTACATGTTCTCTATGTTTAGAGATTGGAATTCACTAAAAATCCTTTTCATAATCAGAGAAGTAAAGAAATTTTAGGTCATTTTTGTATTAAGGAATTGTGAGTAGTTATCCTCAAATCAGCTCTTGTCTAAGGGGACCTCATTAGTCAGTGTTTTATAATGATGACAGGGTGCTTTAGAATGTCTTGCTAAATGTAAATTATTTCTGAGTCAATAGCTAAATTCACTTGAAAGCCAGTGAAAGGAAAAGAAAGATGTTAGAGAAGGAGCCCAAATCTGAATTTTTCTTGAGGTTGATTTTACTGGAGGATTCTTATCTGATTAATTACCATTTGAATAAAACAGCAAACAGCAAAAAAAGATTTTCCCCCTTTCCTTTACCTGTGTTATAAATATAATGAGCATGTGGTTTAGATGTCCAGTAGTTTGTATTTATTATGTATTCCCAGAATTTATTTATTTTTTTATATTTTTTTTGGTGCACTGTATTCATACATCATAGTGGGATACAAACTTTTGTAGACATACATGCACACATCGCCCAGTCAGCCCCCACCGGATCCCCACCCCCATTCCCTCCCCCTCCCTCCCTCCTCTGCTTGGCTTAGTGGTTGACATCTAGTATTATAGCAGTTTATCCAAAATTAAAAATGATAATCTCACATAACAGTTTCATTTGTCTGATACCAAGCTTTTGATGACTTAAAGATAACATTTCAATATTTCTTTTTACTTTCTTTCTTACCAGAGAATATTTGTTTCTATTTTTTTTAGGTGAAACTATCATATATTTATATATTTATTTTTCAGAAAAAAAAATCTATCCTAATATGGAAAATGGACTCTAGATACCCAAAATGATCTTGAAAAAGAACAAAGCTAGAAGATATATATTTTCTGATTTCAAACCATATAAAGCTACAATAATTGAAACACTGTAGTACTATTCTAAAGGCAGATATATAAACCATTGGAGTTAAATAAAAGCCTAGAGCTAAATTCTTCCCTATATTGTCAAGTTATTTTTGACAAGGTTTCCACGAACATTTGGTGGTGGAAATAATATTCTTTTAACTAAATATTGTTGAAACATAATAATTACATGGAAAAGAATAAAGTTGGACCCTTACCTAATCCCATATACAAATATTAACTCAAAATAGATAAAAGACCTAAATATAAATCTTAAGACTATAAACTTTTAGGAGAAAATCTGAGTCATAAAACCTCACAACATTGAAATTGGCAGTGATTTCTTGGATATGATTTCAATGGCACAGGCAACAGAAGAGTATACAAACTCCCCCCCCCAAAAAAAATTGTATATCCAAAGACAATGTAAACAGAGTTAACAGTTACTAATAGAATGGGATAAAATATTTCCAAATGCTGTATCTGAAGGTATATTAATATTCCAACTAGAAATCCTAGAAATTAACAACAATAAAGGCAAACAATACCATTTAGAGATAGGTAAAAGACTAACATAAATAATGAATCTCCACAGATAACCAGTCTTAGTTGTCTGTTGGATGGAAAGTCTTGTTTCTCTGGTTCTGGTATGTGTTACCTATTTCTTCTTTGTAGTTAATCTCTTTGAGTATTTTCTCTAGTGCTGGTTTTGAAGACATAAATTCCTTCAGTTTCTGTTTGTCATGGAAGCTTCTTATTTCCCCATCTAATTTGATAGAAAGTTTTGCTGGGTAGGAAATTTTTGGCTGGAAGTTGTTTTCTTTCAGAGTTTGGAGTATGTTACTCCAAGCCCTTCTGGCTCTCATGACTTGGTTTGGGAAGTCTGGAGTGATTCTAATTGGTTTGCCTCTGAATGTCACTTGGCCCTTTGTTTTTGTTGCCTTTAAGATTCTCTGCTTGGCTTCCACATTGGTCATTTTGACAATTATGTGGCGTGGGGATCCTCTTCTCCGATCCTGTCTAAAGGGAGTTCTATAAGTTTCCTGGACCTGTGTATCAACCTCTTGCTCTATGTTTGGAAAATTTTCTGCTATTACTTCCTTGAAGACATTGTTGATCCCTTTGGTTTCACTTTCTTTTCCCTCCTCTATTCCAATTATTCTTAGGTTAGCTCTCTTAAAATGGGCCCATATTTCTTCAATATCAGATTCCTGCTGTCGGATATTTTTTCCTAGATTAGAAACTATGCATTCATTTTTGGAATGATCATCTTCTAAGAGCGAGATTCTGTTCTCCATGTGGTCTAATCGGTTGTTTGTGCTTTGAATTGAAGCCTTTACTTCATTAATTGCATCCTTTATCTCTTTTTGGCTCTCTCTGAGTTCTTTTCGAAGCACCTCTATTATTTCTACAGTTATTTTCCTGATTTGATCTTCTAGAAATCTCTGATTTTCAGTTTTATCAGGTTCTGATGTTGTGGGGTTGTGGGCATTCATTGCTCCAGTATTATTCCTCTTTCCCATGATTTTGGAAGTTTGTGCCTTCTCTGGGTTCTTCCCTTGGGTCACTATGACTTCACTTAAGGTGTTCTGGATCTCGAGTCAGTAGTATCTTAGACCCCACTACTCCTTTACTGGGTTTTATCACAGAGTCTCCGACCCAGAGAGTCGATAGAGGCTGCTTTAGACTGTGGGGGGTGCCAGGTTGCACATTCTCCTATGGTGTGATATCTCTGCCACCGCCCCTCCCCCACTGGGTCAAGTCCCAGGGAGTACAGTACTGGGATTTCTCCTCTGTGGCCCGCAATTTGACTCACTGTTCTTGAGTACGCAGATGTAGCTGTACTGGATTAAGTGAATTCTCTGCTGCTGCCGCCGGTGGCAATATGACGCTGCTGCTACACCCTCGGCCGTGAGGCTGGCGTATTTCTTCTTGGTTTTGATTTCCACTCTGAATCCCTGCAGTGTGTGCTGAGCTCAGCCACTGGGAGCTTTAGATTTTACCTGCGGCGAGAAATCCCGCCTGGCTGTTCCGCAGCAGCTCACCTCAGCTTGCTGTAGCCGTCCGGTGAAGTCGCCGCTCCCGCCGGCAGTATGGCGCTGCTGCCGCGTCCTCGGGCGTGAGGCCCGTGTATCTCCTCTGTGGCTCTGAGCTCTGTTCTCAGTCCGCTTTCTCTCTGAAGCCTGGTGATTTTTTTGTTTCTCTGGTGATGGTGTTTTCTGGCTATGAAAGGTGCTGATTTTGTGGTAATGGAGATTAGTAGTTAGCAGGGCTCTTAAGCCCCGCTTTTCTCGGTCGCCATCTTCCCGGAAGTCTGTATTCCCAGAATTTAAACCTGAAATATTTTTAAAGCACCTTGTACAATGGTAATAACTTTTCTCTGCCTCCATTTTACATTATCTGAGTAGAAAACAAACATCTTGGTATGGTATAATCCAGTGCATTAGTCCCTGAAAATGAACTATGTTCTAATTGCTGCTTTATATAGGTGACGCAATATTTTGAACCCCTTCTTGAGTCATAGATTTTTAAATTGTCTCATTTAAAATGCTTTCTTCTAATCTTGAGGCACAGTTGATATTTTAGCAATGTTAAGTGTTATAGGCAAAAGTGACTTTTTAGGCTGTGAAATGATTGCCTACTGGGTTGGTAATATCACAAACCATGTGGAAATAGCCCCTGTACACTTCTTTAATGTTTCATAGTAAGACAGTGGGGAGGGGGTCTGCTATCGCTGTGAAACGGTAATAAAAGGGATTGGAAAATAGGAATTGGGATTATCAGAATTGGGAAAAATGAGGGAGCAACTTTGATCATTTTTGCCTTATTAAAGTAGTTTCCTTTGGTGTTAAGTATTACTGAAAGACGAATGAGAGAGGAAAGTGTTAGTGCCTGAGGAACTCACATTCAGGGCACGGATCACTTGACGTAGTTCTAGTTGTGCTCTTCCAAGATGCAAGAGAGAATCAGATATTCAGAAAATGTTCTGGAGGAATGTAGTAACCAGGGCACCCTTCTAGTTTAGTCTTTCTTCCTGAACTTTCACTGCTATTTAGAAAGAGAATGCTCTTAGTCCTGGATATTTGAAATAAAGATCAGTCTGTTGCTTTTAAAAATTAAAGGTTAACTCTTTTAGAGATATTACAGGTCTGGTTCACAAAACAAATTGTGCAATGTGTAAGAAGAAACTTTCTCTGTATCATCTGCAGTTTGGTTAAATTGTTGTATTTAACCAACACAGAGCAGGATGCTGGGCATGGTGGCACACATTTGTAATCCCAGCATTTGGGAGGCTGAGACAGGAGGATGGTGCAGGTTTGAAGTCAGCCTCAGCTACTTAGTGTGGCCCTTTGCAACTCAATGAGACCCTATTTTAAAATAAAGAATAAGAAATAGGACTGGGGATAAGCCAGGAAGTAGAATGCCCCTGGGTTCCATCCCCAGTACCACTCCCCCCCCCAAAAAAAAAATAGGGCTGGGGTGTAGCTCAGAGGTAGAATACCCCGGGGTTCCATCCCCAGTACGGCAAAATAAAAATATAATTAAATAAACAGCTGGCCTGGGCTTGATGGCGCATGCTTGTAATCCCAGTGCTTGGGAGGCTGAGACAGGAGGATTGTACAGGTTTGAACCCAGCCTAAGCTACTTAGTGAGGCTCTCGGCAACTTTGCGAGACCCTCTTTCCAAATAAAATATAGAAATATAGGTTTGGGAGTGTAGCCCAGAGGTAGAAGGCCCATCCCCAGTACTACCAAAAAAAAAAAAAAGAAAGAAAGACTAAAAAAAATAGGGCTAGGGATGGAGCTCAGAGGTAGAATTCCCCAGTATCACAAAATAAATAAATAAATGAATGGATGGCAGGACAGAGGTCCTAGCATTTAGTAGTCTAGTGTTCCTGAGGAGGAAGTAAGAACAGCAGGAGGGTTAAGATAGAAATCATACATTATGTTGCACCCCATTGGAAGAGCAACATAGGTATTGGGCAGGGATATAAGTTGTCACAATTAGGAGAATTCAGCAAGCCTAGTGATTTATTTTACTTAATCTATTTATAAAGCCTTAATCACTGAGCCAGGGAAACTAAAAATTTCTTGTATTCTGCCATAGTCTTAAATTCTGTGCTAGGCCTGGGAAGTAGTATACAACTAGCAATTCATAGGGAGGGTATGAGGTTTGAGGGTTTAGAAGTTGAGCAATACCAGCCCAACCCACTATTTTGCACATAAGCCTCCTGTGAATTGAAAATTAAAAGTTTCTGGGGAGGGCGTTCTTCGACAGAGGACTTTTTTAAACAAACGAGTAATTGAGAAGAGAAATAGTCACACCCAGAAATTTTATAACGATTAAACATAAGGCAGAAGTATACATTGGAGCCTCTTACTCAAAGTAGTATTTCACAAGTCATTGAATGTAGAGACCTTTATTATCAGCTCTTTTCATTCTGAGATGCATTCAGGGCAAAAGTATTTTTTTTGTAGGAAAGTAAGTGTTTCTTTTAAAGGTACTCTTAACCAGATCAAAGGTTGAAAAATCTAGGATGAAAAGTATCTTAAATGGAATATCACACATTAATTCCCACAGTAGCATCTAAGTCAGTAATCTAGAGGACTCTTCTCACTCTATCTACTTTGTGTCCATTCAGTCTGTACCAAATGTCTAACACTTGCCAGGCTCCAACCTGAGGACTGGTGACCTGCCCATGTGGCGTTCACAGTCCTAGCAGCAGAGACAGGTCATATTTAAATTACTCTAATATAAAGTATTCATGGTGATAAATGCTTTGGAAATTAACCAATGAAAAGAGGCTTAGTTTCGGGATGGCCTTATTGGGATAACATCTAAGCAGATACCTGCAAAAGGGTATTTTGAATTTTCACCACATACATATATTTTCTCATCAAAAATAAATGCCAAGGGCCGGGCGTGGTGGCGCACACTTGTAATCCCCGCGCTTGGGAGGCAGAGACAGGAGGATCGCGCAGGTTCAAAGCCAGCCGCGCTGGCTGAAGAGACCCTGTTTCCAAATAAGAAGTATTAAAAAATAGGTCTGGGAGTGTAGCCCGGAGGTAGAAGGGCTTCCAGGAACCCCAGTACCACCAAAAAATAAAAATAAAAATAAAAAATAAATAAGTGGCAAGGAAAGAATTTGGTGTAATCTCTTGACAACACACCACCACCCTGTCATATATAGTGGGGCCATGACAGAGCCCCTGAGCTCCAGAAAGGTGGCTGAATACTGAGTTTGGAAAGCTTTCTTCTAAAGGAAATGCTTGTTCCAGTTGCATACATTTTTATATTGAAAACTTCGACAAGTTGAGATAGAATCTTTTGCTGAATAACAAAGCACTCTAAAACTTGGTGGCTTAAACACCACCCAGTCATTATTTCAGAGTTTCTGTGGGTCAGGAATCTGGGCCCCGCTTGGCTGGGTGCCTGCGGGGGAGGAGATGGCCAGCACCTCAGTACCAGGGGGCTTCTTAGAGGCCATCTGCCCTTGTGAGTGCTTATACTAACTCAGTCTCCTTGTTAAACATGACCTTTTACACTGCTCTCGAGACTGTGGACACAGTCAGCAAGAACTATATTTCTTCTTGCCCTTTGAGGAAGGAGACAAGGAACTGATTTTCTTACTTTTCCATCCAGTTACTCAATGAGTTATAACACTGATTACAGGAAACAGTGATTATCCAAAAGAGTAATAAAATTACAAAGCAGCTGGTCTTTTTGGTCTACAGTGTTCTCAGTTCATAGCTCCATGGCCTCCACTCTGCCCTCTCTCCTTCCTAGCCTCTTGTGTGTGCTACCTGGATGGCCACCTGGGCACTGGGATTCCCCTTCTGGGCCTCTGGCTGCCTCACATTATCCTCTGAGTCACTATCTCCACTGCTGGAGATCTCTGGACCTTTAATTGCTTAAAATTCTGGTTGCCTTGCGATCTGGTTTGTAGTTCCACTCCCTCTGGCTGAAGTTCGTTGCTCATGATTGTTTCTTCCTTCATGAGGCTGCTTTTCCTGCCTGAGCCACAGTCTCTCTGGACTTAGTCATGGTGCCATGTGTTTGGACGGCTGGATTCATCTCACTAGGAAACTGTCCACATCACTGCCCTCCTTCAGCAGCAAGCTTCCAAAGTGTGTGTCCCGATCCCTTGTGTTTCTTGGCACTCTTCTCTCCTGCTTTTACTTGTAGGCAGGAAGGACCTCTGTTTCTCAGTTGGTTTGCGAAGCATCCATGATGGTCCTCTGATATGCTCCTCAAGGGGCGTCCCTCTCTGCTGGCAGCTGCCAGCCCTGAGCCTCTTTAGTCACCAGACCCCATCCCTTCAGTGGTCTCCATAGTCTGAGTTGGCACAGTCACTTTGAAGCTTTGAGGCTGCTGAGATAACCAGTGCTGTGGAGAAGGAGATCTAAACAAGATCTCTTGAATTTCTGGTTTTGAGCTGTTTGGGGTTCATTTTTGGTATTTTAGCATTTCTGGTTGTGAGTTTCCATGTTTTAGTTCTGTTGGGTTGTCACTTGGTGGAACAGCTGGGATCTGCCCTACAGAGTAGTCTGTTTACTCAAATGTGGTTGGATTACTGAGAAGAGCTCCTATTTTTTAGACTCAAAAATGTTTGAAGGGTCTTTGGAGGCCATAGACTAGACTGCAATAGAGATGACACTGCATGAATGGCACAGACTCTGCTGTGTGCCTGTGACAAGATGACAGCATCTCTCAAACTTGACTGACCTTAGCTCTGGAAGAAGGGCAGTTTGGTTAATGGTCATTTTAGAAACAAAGCTGTTTGAGGGGCAGTACTGCCCGAGTCTTACTAAGGGAAGCAGGAATCTGAGCCGAGGTGCGATTTCTCTTTCACTTAGGCCGTGGTGTACATTCCTCTCATGGTTTTGTTGGCATCACTTGGCTCAGATGTTACTACATGTCTAACCCAATTTCTTGTTATGTGAAAACAGATTTTTTGTTTATCTGAGTGGGCTTCCCTCTGTCATGGAACAGTAATTCTTGGACAGAAATGATGATGTTTTAAATTTATCTGTTACATTTAAGACTTTCAGTGTTGTAAAATAATACTTTTGTTACTGGGTGGAGTTGGGTAGGGGCCCAAAGCAGTAGGGAGAAATAGGAGAGAAGATGCCACACCGCAAACTTGTAGACTTTGAGTGAAAATTAGTATTTATTTTACTTTATGGCAGAAGAGTAAGGCCTTGGTGACTCCTCAAGTTACTGCATTCATATTTGCTTCCTCATATTGTTGTGTCTCAGTTAAACGTCTGCTGCTTCTAGGCCTGCCCAGTGACACTCCGGTGACCAGCACAGGCGTCTGACAGCTCTTCCGGTCCCGGCCTACGCTGTGCCTACCATCCAGAACAGCTAGGCTCTGCCTGCACAGTAGTGGGACTGTGCAAAACTCTGCTGTTGACACGCAGAAGCACATTTCCTCTTTCTTAACCTTCAGAAAGAGTTAGTGTGGTGACTTTGAAAGTTGTTCTGAGGATTTTGTTAATCTATTCTGATTTATTTAGGAGGCAACAGCATTCATTATTTGACTTATGTTACTGGTTAATTAACCAGACTAGAACATATTTCCTTTTTACAAATTAAATGTGGAGAGAGTAACAAAGACCAAATATTTTACAACACAGATCTTTGAATTTTACTCTGAAATATTAGGTTTTATTTTGCAGTGATTTCCGGTTTTAGTGACACTTAAAGTGCTTTGCCTATTATTAGCAAGTTTTGTGTTTTAAGTAAATCAAAATCTAAATGAAAATTGTTTCTAAAAATTAATGAAAACTGTACTTGTGGTCCCTTCCTGGCGGGGATGGAGTGGTATGTTGTCCTTGTTGAGAAAGGCCTCCCTTGGGAGAGAATACATAAATTTCATACCATTTTCTCTTTGTTTCATATTGGTAAGAATTAGATTGAGTTATACTGAACTGTTTATGAGAATAGATAGAAATTTTCAAGTTTCTTTTAATGTACATTCTTAAAGTCATTTCTTTTTTAAATGTTTGGTTTTAATTAACACATGAAAATCATACATACTTATCACATGATGTCTCCATACTTGTATACCCTGTGTAATGTTCAAATCTGGGTAAGCATATTTATCTTTTCATACATGGATTGTTTTTAGTGAAAATATTCAAAATCTTTTCTTCTAGCATATATATATATATATATATATATATATATAAATTTTTTATTTTTTGGTATGTGTGTGATACTAGGGGTGGAACTCAGAGGCTTTCTACCTCTGAGCTATACTCCTAGACCTATTTATATTTTTATTTGGAAACAGGGTCTCACAAAGTTGCTTAGAGCCTCACTAAGTAGCTGAGCCTGGCTTCGAACCTATGCGATCCTACTGTCTCAGCTTCCCAAGCGCGGGGATTACAAGCATGCACCACCACGCCTAACTTTTTCTAGCATTTTTGAAGTACTTTGTATATTAACTTTATCTATAGTCAACTCTATGTAATAGAACACCAGAATTTATTTTCCATCTAACTGTAACTTTTAGTACTCTGGTTCTTTTTCTTTTTCTTCCTCCTTCTTCTTCTTCTTCTTCTTCTTCTTCTTCTTCTTCTTCTTCTTCTTCTTCTTCTTCTTCTTCTTCTTCTTCTTTTTTTTTTTTTGGTGGTACTGGGGTTCCTGGAAACCCTTCTACCTCCGGGCTACACTCCCAGACCCATTTTTATATTTTTTATTTGGAAACAGGGTCTCTTAAACCAGCGCGGCTGACTCTGCCTCCCAGGCGCGGGGATTACACACGCCCAGCTAGTACTCTGGTTCTACATATGCATGAAATGATGCAATATTTGTCTTTCTATGCCTGGCTTGTTTCACTTAATACTCCAATTCCACCCATGTTGTTGCAGATGGTAGGATTTTATCCTTTATATGGCTGGATTATATTTGATTGTGTGTACTCACACCACACCACATTTTTTTAATCATTCGATTGATGGGCACTTGGTTTTTTTTTTTTTTTTTTTTTTCAATTTCTTGGCTATTGTGAATAGTGCCTAGTGCCTCTTAACAATCATTTCTTGATAATCTACCTTGACTGCTCCTCATATGGACAGTGAGCATAAGTGGCACTTTCAAATCTCTTGACTCCGTATTTGCTTATTCCGAATTGAGATTTGATGGGGGTGTGCTCTGATTAGACTGGGTCCTTTGCCAGTATGGGTTGAAGAGACCAGAGGAATGAAGGGAGGATTATTATATTGCTTTTGAGTTCCTTTCGTGGGTTAATCTTAGGGTGATTTTTGGCATGGAGCAAATTCATTCCATGTGGTATACAAGGATGAAGTTGCAGTTCAGAGTTTTGTTTTTGTTTTCAATTTATAAACTGGGAGTGGTGGCGCATGCTTGTAATCCCTGTACTTGGGAGGCTGAGACAGGAGGATCACAGGTTCAAAGCCAGCCTTAGCAATTTAGTGAGGCTCCAACAACTTAGTGAAACCCTTTTTCCAAATAAGAAATAAAATTGGGCTGAGTGCGTAGCCTGGAGGTACAGTGCCTCTGGATTCAAGCCCTAGTACCCCCCATTCTCAAAAATTACATACATACATACATACATACATACATACATACATACCTGTCTCCCCAGACTTTGGGGTTCTGTGAACATTTGCTTCTGTTAGTGGTGAGTGATTTCTCATGGCTTTTTTTTGTTTTGCCCACTTAATGGAAAAGAAAAATATAGGCATGGAATTTTTGTTTACTTTGGGCATTACTTTGCTGTGTCAAATTGAGGTGAATCCAAATTCATTAAGAAAAGCACAGAAGCCTGTTTTACAGACACACCCCTTTCTGAGCATACAGTTCAGGGAATTTTAACCAAAGTCTGAGGAGCACACTGGTCATTTAGAGAGGAAAGGTGGGAGATGAGCTTTCTAACCTTCTACCGCTCAGTTTCTGCATGTTAAGTGGATGTTTATTTAAGTATAGGATTCTGTTTGCCCAAATTTTATTAGTTGAATGTAATCCTGGATATCACCAGCTTCTTCCTGCACCACAGATGTGGTATATCAGGCAGTGCTTTATATGCTGAAATCTAATATGTATAATTTGAAAAGCTCCTCTTTATCCAGAATAAGTTAGTACTTTGGTTCCCTTTCATCTGGAAGAAAGACATCATGGTTTACCTCAGGAGTCAATCTACGGTCACACAGAGGCAGAGACCCTTTTCCATCCCATTGTTAAAGATGGGGAAAGCATACCGTAAATGCCAGAGATAGCACTTTAATTGGATGATTTCATAATCATCTCCTTAAGCGGAGACTTCTTTTTCATTTGCCTTTCCAGACCATTTGTTAGAAATCTCAAAGGAATGGAGGAAAGACAGCACATCTCAGTTGGCAGGTAGGAAGAGCACAAGATAGGCAGCTAGCTCCTTGTAGAAAGGCAGACCTTTCCTCCAAGCACTTGAAGGAGATTCAGTGTTTGTGCAGGGATCCTTGCTCTTGGGACAGAAGGCTTGCCTGGGACCATCTTTGGTCATTATGGCCAGTACCAGCTTTTCTCTTCATTCTGGAATCTTTTAGCCATACTGACTTTTTATTTGACCTTTCAACCAAGGGTATCCAGTCTTGGATAAATTTTTATTTATTTAAATTGTATTTGAAGGTGAAGATTAAAAAATGTTATGTAAATAGCTGTTTAACTTATCTAGACTTTAAATCCTCATTTTATAAAATTATGTATTTATTTATGGTACTGGGGACGGAACCAAGGGGCATTCTACCTCTGAGTTACACCCTCAGCCCTATTTTTTATTCTTTATTTTGAAACAGGGTCTCACTGAGTTGCAAAGGACTCACTAAGTAGCTGAGGCTGGCTGCAAACCACGATCCTCCGGTCTTAGCCTCCCGAATGCTGGGATTACAAATGTGCATCATCATGCCTGGCTTTATTCTTTCTATTTATTTATTTATTTATTTATTTATTTATTTATTTATTGTGGTACTGGGGGTGGAACCCAGGGGCCTTCTACCTCCGAGCTACACTCCCAGACCTATTTTATATTTTTATCTGGAAACAGGGTCTCAAGCCAGCTGAGGCTGGCTTCGAACCTGTACGATCCTCCTGTCTCAGCCTCCCAAGCGCAGGGATAACAGGCGTGCACCACTACGCCCGGCTTTTATTCTTTATTTTGAAACAGGTTCTCACTAAGTTGTAGAGGGCCTCACTAAGGTTGGCCATGATCTGGGATTACAAACAATCTGGGATTACAAGCTTGTGCCACCACGCCCAGCTCTAACTCATTCCCCACCCCCCCCACCCCCAGTATTGGGGATTGAACCCAGGAACATTCTACCTCCAAGCTATACCCCCAGCCTTATTTTTTATTCTTTATTTTGAAATAGGGTCTCACTAAGTTTTAGAGGGCCCCACTAAGTAGATGAGATCAGCTGTGAACCTGTGATCCTCCTGTCTCAGCCTCCCAAATCTTAGGATTACAAGTGTATACCACCATGCCTGGCTGCTTATCATTTTTTAAAAGTATACTTTTATTGATTCATTGCAATTATACATCTAAGTGAGGTTCAGTGTGATACAAACATATGCACACAGCACTTGGTATAATGCATTAATTTTGTGTTCCTTCATCCCCCAGATAATCGTTCTCTTTACTCCCTGTTGGTAAGTTCCCACTTGTGTCCTCTGCTCTTTTTCCTTCTTTGTTCTAAGTCCTTCCCAGGCAGAGGAGGTCAGGCAGGTACATGTGCTTTCGGGAAGGGGGTGCTAGAGGAGAAATATGGAATAATGAGCCCTTCTGCCTTTGGATTCAGCAATTTAACGTTGTTGCAGTAGGTGGAGTTATTCTTGGAGCCCCAGTTTGAAGATTGCTGTGCAGAAGAAACCCATCTGTGCTGTTGGTTGCCAACATTTCTGGTACAAATATTGTCATTTGCTCTTGAGGCAATCTGCTATTTCAGTCCTTGATGCAGTTTTGTAATATGCTGGGCAAAATAGCAGAGAAAAAATATCTTAAGTGGTGGTATAATCTTCAGTTTAAAAACACTTCAGCAATGTTTCCAGTAGAGGATTGTTCAACGTGTCTCCTTTCCTCGGCTGTAAACATAATCTAAATTCATTTTTTCTTGCTTGCCTGAGCCCTGGTTGCCTTGTGCTGACTCTGCATGCCAGTAACTTCTACACCTACTAAAAGGAAAGACAGTCTTTGCCCAGATAAAAATGCTGGCACAATATTTCTTTAAATTTCTATCCTGTGAAGGTTAAGCAGCCCATGTTTGTTGATGATGATATATGAGTCATCTTTTTGTTATAGTAACAAAATACCTGAGTCAAGATACTTTATTAAAAAAAAATAGGTTTCACTTATAATCTTGGAGGCTATAACAGCATGTTGGAGGGGTTGTTAAGAATTCCCTTGGCTGCCTCACATCATGAGAGGAGTGCTTGTATGTCTTTGTGACTATGTGGTTAAAGCCATAGGACCCAACCATGGAGACTGCATCCCGATGACTTAATGTAGTTACCTCTGAAAGACCCCACTTCTTCTCACCATGGTTGGATTAAGTTTCCACTCTCTTAATATGGTTAAAGTAAGACTTTGGGGATTAATAAGCTTTAGCATGAGTTTGAGGAACGAGCCATATTCTAACCATAGTGCATAAAAATTAAAAATGTTTAAACATGATGCAGCTGCATTTTCCATGCAGTATCCTCCTTTTGTCTCAGGCCAGGAGAGTCACATTTTTCATGGAAACTGCTGAACAGCTTGACGGAGGGTGTCCCTTTGGCATGTGTGGAGTGGGCATTTTGTGAAGGCACTGAGGTGTCTCGAGAAACCTGGGGGATGAGCTTGTGCCATCGTTTTATTGGGCCTTGTTTTTTGAGTTTTTCTTAGAAAGCATATCCTGTAGGAAGTGTAGTACATTTCCTTCTGTTTCTTTGGCTTTCTCATTTTCTTTCCAGCCTTATACATAGTGAGAAATCCGCTTTATGGTATGACTCAGTGTACATGTACATTCACACCATACCAGAGTTTTACAAAGTAGTATTGTACTTACCCATTTATGTAACATATGCTCATTCTAGTTTATTAATGTAAATTTTTTTTTACTTTTGCTGGCCCCAATTCTAAATTGATTTCACTACTTTACGGATTGTGATCTAGCATTTTAGCTTGGGGCTTTTCCACATTCTTTCAAGACCTTAAGGTCCTGGCAGCAGCCCTGAAGTTAGGGGAGAGGTGGATGCATCCATATATGGAAGATTGGCCCACAGGGTAGGAATGAGGGGGAGGGAGTTCACAGTCCACTTGGAAACACACTGAAGGACTTGGACGGAGCAGGTAGTTAAATGCTCTCTGGACTATTCTCAAAAATGAATCTAGTTAAAAGTTATGTACTAAACAGCTCCCAGACCAGTATATTTCTTAAGGCCTGATACAACAGTGCCAAGATGGAGCCTGGCACTTAGCTTCTGTCATCAACCATGGAAAACGAGCAGCTGTTGTTGGGTTTCGTGGTTTTGTGTTCCTTTCTTTCCAGATTAACCTGAGTTAGGCTCACCTGACCTATGCTTAGCTGTCTGCAAAGAAAGCACATTCCACTTTTCATTTCCTCTATTCAAGTATGAATTCCACTTCCACCCTGAAGTCATCTGGGTTGTCAGAAATGTGAAGAAGCTTGAGGCCATGTCAATGTTGTTTGCTTGTTTGTTTGTTTGTTTGTTTGAGGATTATCCTTGCTCTGTACATCAGGAGATGTGAAAGCATGTGATCTTTTGGACTATCCTCTGGAACAGTGTTCTTCCCACTGAAGCCCTGACTTGCCTATTGGTTTATGGAGCAGTAATTTTTTTCAAAACTCTGTTGTGAAGTTGGCATTGTGTGTATTCAAAGGAAGTACTGTATATTAAAAGGGAAAGCGGGGGAGGAAAATTCCAGGAAATTAAAAGGTGAGGTTGACATCCCTCATGCCACTTCTGTTTTTCTTTCTGAAAAACAATGACTTAATAATTGGTCCCAGGCTAACTGGCTTTTATCCATAAACTTATAGCTGTATTAGTTAGATATCCTTCCTTAAACATTTAATGAATTGATTTTTATTATTTGGTGCTAATGACCAAAAGTACTATTAACCTAATATTTTTCAAGCTTGTCTACCATAGTAGCTACCAGTTCCTAATAACCCTCTTCCTGTTGAATCCAAGTCTATATAGAATAGCATGGATGATCCCCTCCACCCCACTGTGCTGGGGATGGAACCCCACATATGCTAGGCGAGTGCTATACCACTAAGCTGACCTGTGCCCCTGAGCTATGTCCTCATCCCCAGTTGATGTCTTTTCTTAGAATATTAGAACTGTAAAGAACCTCAGGCGTGGCCCAAATATGATTTGCTGTTAGTATCATGACTGTTTTAATACAGATTCCTGAGCCCCATGCTAGACCTATGGAATGCACATATCTGAAGCCTTCTAGAAGATTCTGACCATTAGCCTGAAATGATGACCACTCATCTTTCTGTTTAGCTTCCTACAGAGAAGAGAAGTTGACTTGATGTGCTTGGTAATTGGGTGAGTTAGGTAGCAGAACAAGAAATCCTCCTCTGGCCAGAGGTGTAACTCAGATATAGTGTTTGCTTAGCGTGTGCTATGTTAGGCCTTGGGTTCAATCTTCAGTCCCGAAACAGAGAAACAGCTGCCAATTGATTCAAATAAAATTTCCATGTCAGATACTAATCGGGTAGATGAGTACAAATAGTTTCAAGATGGGTGAGCAGGGTCCCTGTCCCAGAGGGTCGTAGATTTTCTCAAAGGATGAGTTTTGGAGGTAGCATTAGAATTATTTGGGGAACATTTTTTGAGCCCTATGTAGTACTAGGCATATGTGTGCATGTTGGTTTCAAAAAGGATACGGAGCCAGCTTTTTATTTCTTTGTTGGCTGCTGACTGTCCTCTTACAACTCTTCAGATATTTCAAACATCTAGGAAGGCTCAGAGGCTAATATAATTAGTTAGTACCCATATTCTACCAACCAGTTTTGACAGATATCCACCCATCTTGCTATAAATAACCTTCTTACCTCCACAGAGGCCGCCACTGGTTCCAGAGTTGGTGTCCTGGAGGTTCCATTCCTTCCAGAAGCCTTCCTCCTTGGCTGGGCTGATAGATGGGGTTCCATCAGCCCTGTGTAGAATTGTCCTTTTTAAAGTTTATTTTACATAAACATTTTTATTTAATGTATGTATTCCCCCAACTTGATTTTCTTTAAAAGGTTAGTAGCTTGTTTTTGAGATTTATCCATGATTGGTACATGACCAGCCATGGCCCTATACTTAACAGTAAAATTAGAAAGCCCAGCAGCTTGAAATCCTTTATGGAAAAAACTCAAGAAATGGGTGGGAGGGTTTATGTTGAAGTTTTAATATTGAGTAATATTGCTTATAGGAAAGTAGTCAACTTGGATTGTGCATTATTTTGAAAAGCTCACTACGCAATGAAAATTAATCGCGTGTAGTAGAAAAAGTGTTTCTTTTTACTACTGGTATAGTTGCTGCAGTGAAATCCAAACAGGTGAAAGTTGAGATACATGGTATAAAACAGGAAGCAGATGGGGGCTAATTAAAGTTGTGTTGATGATAAAAGGATGACTGATCAAGGAGCGAGCAGCTGGTTTCCCAATTTAAACACAAATTTGTACTATTGTATGAGGACAGCCCTCGCGGGGCTTTCAAAGGTGAAGGCATGTGTTTCAGCAACAAATGTGCAGGCGGTTGTGACTCTCTTTGTATTCACTTTTGTGCTTTCAAGAAGTGTCCTTCAGGGTTTATCCAGGAAAGGGTGTGTGTGTCCCAAACCTGGCCAAGATTTCCAGCGGTTCTCTAGCCACTCGACACCTGTTACAACATGGAAAAGCTGAAATCCCATACTATAATCTCTAAGAAAGTGCCTAAGCATTTGGTTTTATTTATCCCAACTCCCTCTTCTAATGAGATTAAAAATGTTGGTGTCCTGGTCAGTCTACCTAGCCAAAGTGCTGAGTACACACATGCACAGGCGAGTACTGAGAAGTGCTCCCGAAACTCTCAGAGCCTCGCCTTGTTGGGAAGTCTCTTTGCTCTGGCCATGAGGGGCCAGGGATAATACTTTTGCTCAGTTGTACATTTGGGGACTTTTGCCTTTAAATGACAGCATCTTTTGTTTCTACTGCTAATAATGGCTGCATGGCATAAACATTAGGACCAAGTGGCCTGTCTTTTATCTGAAAAACATACTAGCACTAGATTCTCTTCTAATATGTGCAGAGAGATAACTGGAGGTTCGATGACGTTTTCCTCACCTGGAGCCAGGGGCTAGACTTGTTTAGAGATGTTGAATCAGTAGTGTCTAATATTTGTAAGTGCATTGTAGGATTACCTCATTTTAGTCCTTACAAAAACTTTGAGATGACAGCTTTTATCCTGGTTTTGCAAAGTGGAGACTGAAGCCTGGAGAGGAAAAGAGACTCCACCAGGACCGAGTCTAGCATCCAGGTTTATCTGATAAACACGTTCTTCATCACTGTTCTACTTTTGTGTAAAACTGTCTCCCAACCCTTAAGGAAAGATCCATTGTTGCTTGGAAAAATTAAAATCTTAGAATATAGGTTGTGAACTGCAGCCTCATAATGCAGATCTATATCTCCATATATCGTTATATATTTCACTTGGATACATAGTCTATTTGGTAGAAACTCTTATTTTTTTAATGAATGAATGCTTAGGTTTTTTAATTTGCTACTCGGTGTGTCTTTTCTGCCTATAAAAGGCATACATATGTACTTTCTTTCATAATAACAGCAAAGAAAGAGAAGACAGAATGGTAAGTTATAATGTGAGAATTCCCAGTACATTTACCACCCAGAGGCATTGCCATTGTATTCATCAAGATGGCCTTGTAGAATAAGTAACTGACCACCTAGAGCTTGTGTAATTGGTAATACAGAGCACCGTTAGTTGTCCTAGAAGCTATTTGTGCCCAGTTGGGTTCTACCCCCTTCAACTGCTTATAACACTAATGGAGAAAGCCTGGAGCAGGTTCTTTATCCTTTAGGGTTAATTCCTGGGACCCCAGAAGCTGCACAGGTCACATCATGGTTCATAGTATGAGAGGTGGTGTCACAACCAAAGCTAGAGGGTTTTCTTTGTTTGTTTGTTTGAGGTTTTTATTTTTTATTTTTATTTTTTGAGGTTGGGGGTTTGGCCTGGGAGATGGATTCTCTCTCTCATTCCGCTGTCTTCTCCTTGGCAAATCAACCTAAAACACTCTTCCTGTCTCCTCTTCCCCTTTCTTTTTGTTCCTTCCCGCATCTGGCTTGTCTTCCTTCCTCTCGCAGGAGCACATAAGGAGATGGAAATGGCACACAACTCTTCACTGCATTGTTGAACATGCTGATGTTGACTGTTAGTGCCTGATGTTTGGGAAGGGGAATTTGACAGATGGTCCTCGGATCATCTTTGTCTCCTTCATCCTTCAGAGAGCAAGAAGCACTGTCCTGTCATTTCCACCTTTAAGTTCCATGCTCTGTGAGACACTTAGGACAGGTATGTTCTTTGGTAGGAAGCCTGGGCGGCTCTATACGTTTCAGTTACCCTGTGCATACTTACATAGCTCACAAATGTGCAGTACTTTATGCTTTTTGAAGCTGTTGTATCTGTTGCAACTCTGTGAAGCAGTTAGGATAGGCCATATTATAAAGAAGAAAGCCGAGACATATAGGGTACAGGTGAAGTCATACTGTAAGTTTTGTACTTTTAACCATTGTCTTACTATTGGATCAGCATTTTCCAAAGTGTGTGCCCTTAAACATTAGTTTCATAATATGGTATGTCAAGTGTGGTCAAATGTGAGGGGTGTGTGTGTGTAGGTTATTCTGATAACCCACAAAGTGAAAGGTCTTCAGTTAATGGAGGGTTTTTGTTTTTCTTTGTTGTTGTTGTTTTACATCCACACAAAGTAAATTGAAGACTCAAAAACCCTGTAGTTAGGAATCTTGTTTTAAGTCTGCCTCAAATATATTTCCTCAGTTATTTTCACCCTAGAAGGAACAATTACTTTATGCTAATGAATGCTGTGCCAGGCCACAGTGGGTTGCATTGCTCAGGAATACCTAACAGTATGTTCTTTGGGGAACCTGCAGCAGAGAGCCCAGGAGATGCTATTACATGGATGATGCTTTGGAGATGGTGATGCTTTGGCAATCGAGACTAGCCTGGAGGTAGTGCCGGACAGGAGGTGGGCTGTAGGGAATCCTTGTCATTATAAGCTTCATGCTTTAGGTATTTCATATAGAGGAGGATTTTGTGTTCTCTGTGCATTCTGGGACAGTTTGTCAGCTTCCTTAGGTAAAGATCCACAAACCTTAGCCTAAGCAACAGCTGTAGTGTTTGACACTGACAGGTAGAACTAAGGAGCCTGGACCCAAAGCAGGGGGAACCTCATTGCACATTTTGGGATGGTGTGTGTTGAGGCCTTCTGCATCAGCCCTGCTCCCACCACCTTTTCCTTAATGTCTACCATTCACCTTTACTTGAAGTTGTTACTCTTACTAGGTTGTCACTTGCTGGGCACGGGGGTGGGGGGGAGATATGTCAGCAGCAGGCCACACTCCTCCCTTGTGCCATCTTTCTACTCCCTTTTAGCAGAAGTACTTTTGTGTGTGTGTGTGTGTGTGTGTGTGTGTGTGTGTGTGTGTGTGGTACTGGGGGTGGAACCCAGAGGCTTTCTGCCTCCGGGCTATACTCCCAGACCTTTTATATATTTTATTTGTAAACAGGGTCTCACTAAGTTGCTGAAAGCCTCACTAAGTAGCTGAGGCTGGTTTTGAACCTGTGTGATCCTCCTGTCTCAGCCTCCCAAGCGCGGGTATTACAAGCGTGCGCCACCATGCCCGGCTAGTACATTTTGACACAACTCTTTTATTAGTTTTAAATAAATTTGTTCCAACCAGGCAGAAATTATAGATTATTTTTCATTGAAATCCCAAAACAAGACAGCAAGTCCAACATTTGAGAACTGATCATGATGTCTTTCTTAGTCCACCTCCCCTTCCTCCTTCCCAGACTTACTGCTTTTCGTCTGTGTGAGGCTGTTCCTGACATTGAGTGTAAATCAGAAGTTCAAGAAAAGTATTTTTAAATTATGGTGATAGAGACTAAATTAATGGAGATGATTTGTTCGCTTTATTTGGCTTGATGGGGATAATAAAATTATTTTAGTAGGAAGGATGTTTGGAAAAAGTGCTATGAAATAGATGGGGAAAGTTAATACCATAAGGTGTATTTCTTACAACAAGTGTTTCTCAGTTGTCCTCCATGAAGTAACTGGGCTAAGTATCAGACTCTGTGACCTTCCTTTTGCCAGATGTTTGACCTATCTGTTGATGTTTTTTGTCTGATAGTAATTTTGAGACATGGTTGGAAGTTCAGCAGCACTGACTTGTTTTGCAGTAGGAAGGAAGGGGAGCAGTTAGAGGCCAGGGCCTCTGATGGTGGAGGAAAGGTGGGATCTGTTGAAGATAGTTTCTACCAGTAACCTGCTTTTATAATTGAATTCTGTTGGGCTCATTAACCCTTAAAATGCTTGCCTGGATTTCACCCCCTTGCCTTCTTGTGTCGGGGGCGGAGGTAGCTGCAGTGCCTTTCATAGTGATGGGGGTATGGTGAGGGACTCGGGGGGGTCTGATGCCATCGTGCTTGATCCTCATACCCCTGTATCTAGCCATGGGTCAGTCTTGGCCCTTGATCCTCTTGGCACCTCCCAGGGTATTGACTATGTTGTGAGTAATTTGTTGTCACTTTATCCATGTTTATGTTGAATAAACCATGGTTACATTGTAGGGCATTATTTCCTTTAATTTCCTTTTAGCTGTTCAAAACAACTTGAAAGATGTTATGGTAGAGCTTAGACAAATGACCTCAAGAAACAAAAATAAACCATCAAAATGTAGGAATTGAATTTCTATGCCATATGTTGAGAACGATGAATAAAATACAAAAACACAATAGACTTCACAAAGGGAGACTTTTAAAATTCATTTTCAAAACAAATGGTCCCTGGCCCAGTGTCTTGCCCTTCTAGGTGTGAAAAAAAAAAAAAAACAGAGATTAGACTGTGAGTTTCACAACTGAGTTTCATATAAGTCATGCGATGAAAGACAAACAGTTGCTTGAACATTAAACCCCATCATTTCCAGAGTGAGGAAGTCCTGAGGGTGACACTTGTGTCTGAGTCCTTCTTTTTCACACAAGCTGCAGCAGGTTCTGTTAATTGGAAAAGGAAGCTAGGTTGCCTTTGGGGGTGAGAAAGAACCATACAAAGACAGAAGTTCCCTAAGATACTGTTGTTATCACAGAATATCTGAGGCTGGATAAGATAATAAGAAAAGAGATTTGATTTGAAAGCTTATGATTCTAGTAGCTAGAAATTCCAAACAGAATGGTTTCAGTATTTGGTGAAGGCCCCTGGCTGCCATACAGCACGGTGGACGGCATTACAAAGTGGGAATATGTGTGAGAGTGGTAACTGGGTGGGTTTGGGAAAGTGATTATGACCAGAGAAGAAGCAAGATACAGAGGAGGGGCCAAACTTGCTCTTCTTCTTCTGAACTACACCCTTAGCCCTATTTTATTTTTGTTTTGAAATAGGACTTCACTAGGTTGATGAGGGTCTACTTGCTGAGGCTGTCCTCGAACTTTCGATTCTCTTGTCTCAGCCTCCCAAATACCGGGATTACAAGCGTGTGCCACCACGAAGGCTTGCTCTTCTGTAACAAGTCTCTACCGGGGTTACAAGTGTGTGCCACCACGGAGGCTTGCTCTTCTGTAATAAGTCTCTTTCTCTCTCTCTTTCCCTCTCTCTCCCTCCCTCCCTCCCTCCCTCCCTCCCTCCCTCCCTCCCTCTCCCTCTCCCTCCCCCCCCCCCTCTCTCTCATCAGCATTAATCTCTTCCCCAGGGTGGCCATGACCCAGTCACCTCCCTCTAGGTCTCACCTTTTAAAGGTCCCCACCACCTTCCAGTACTGTCACATTGAGGACCAGACTTCCTGTCCATGAACCTTTGGGGAACAAACCACATTCAAACCATAGCAGATGCTTTACTTATCAGGAGAAATTTATATGCACATAAAAATATACACACCCACACGAATTCAAATTTTTGGATAATCAAAAATATCTTCTGTTCTCCATGCACGGCCTAACTCCTTTTCTCCCACCATCAGGGTGGGAAGACAGGTTTGGCAAAATTTCTTCCAAGTTCTATGTTATAACTTTATTCCGTTGGCTTCCGACCTTTCCCTTGCTCCTCTCTGTGTTGCACGTAGGATAAAATACATACTCCAGCTTGCTTTTGAAGGACCTCTTACTTCTCTCCTCTATTTCTAAAGTCAAATACTAACCTCTATTCCCCAGACATGCCTTGCTTGTGTTTTCAGATTTTTTTTCCTTGCATTTACTAATAGCTAATGCTCATTGGACATTTTGTACACACTAAACATTTAATTCTCAGCAGTTCATTAAGTTCTGTTAGTAATTTCTTCTTACAAGTGCTCACCAGGGAACCAGGGCACAAAGACTGCAGGTTACGCATCCAAGACTACTCAAACATACAAGGTGGTGACCAGATTTGAATCCAGGTCTGCTTCTAGAGCTCTTAACCATCACACAGCATGACCTGCCAACTTGATTCATTCTCCGTGCCCTCCCAGCCACGAATTCCAATTTTTCTCTTTCTTGGGTTGAGCATACTTCACCCTACATTTTGTTGCCCATGCATAGAGTAAAACTGTTGGAGGCAAGAAAGTGCCTTATGCCTCTTTGTTGTTTCCACAATACCTGGTTTACAGTAGGAGCTCAATACTTGTTGAATGAAATTGCACCCATCAGTATGGATTTGGTTACATCTGAAACGTAACATATGTTATTGACATGTGATTGGAAATAAATGAGCTTCTGAAGTTAACAGTGGTTTGAAATGGTTCTCATTAGATCCACTTCAACTAGTGCTTTGCTCAGGTTCTTGATTAATTTTGGATAGATTTCTCGGTGATAAAAATTAAGGCAAGAGTTTGTCTTTAGTTTGTGTTCCCAGCAAAAATGACCTACTCAAGGTCTTGTTAGCTCATTCCTCTTGGTTTCTATCCACAACTCCCCTCCACCCCTGCTCCCAGCAGTGCTTAGTTACCAGCGGGGGCAGGACTGACTGGACATGCTTTTGTCCAGCCCAATTCTCCATATGCTGCTTTGGGAGTAGCCGGTTATATGTATGTCTAAACAGCTAAATAACCCAGCCTAGAAAGAATGTTCTTGTAAAGAAGATTTGTTTTATTCTAGACTTCTTGCTCTATGCCTAGCTTAATTTGTAACTACTTTGAATAATCCTCAATGTATGATAGATTTTCTTTTCTTTTCTTTTTTTTTTTCGGGTCTGGGGATGGAACCCAGGGGCATTCGACTTCCGAGCTACACCCCCGCCCTATTTTTTATACTTTATTTGAAACCGGGTCTCACTGAGTTGCAGAGGGCCTCACTAAGTAGCTGAGGCTGTCCACGAACCGCGATCTTCCAGATCTCTGCCTCCTGAATGCTGGGATTACAAGTGTGTGCCACCACGCCTGGCATGATAGATTTTTTTTTAAAGATTAAAACATAAAACTTCTCTTTTGGTAGGTGGGTAGGGTCCCACTGAAGAATGATTATTTTCATTTAAAATTTTGTTCATTCACTAATAATTCTGAGTCACCCATTACAATCTTAACTGGGTTGTCACGAGTTGACTAAATTGCTTTTCTCAGTAATAAAAATACAGAGAATGAATTCAAATACCAAAGAAGAATACATGTTGGTTTGGAGAAATACTGTCTTTGAGAGGAGCTGAAATGCTGAAGTGGTCTGTTAGATGGATTCTGCTGCTCACGCCTTTGTTGATTAAATGTCTGTGACATAAGAGCCTGCAGTTCTTTAAAAACAACAACTGCATTTTGGTTTAGAATATTCAGAATTGCTTGAATAATTCTCTAATATGCTTGAAATTTTTTGTGTTTTCTAAACATGTTCTCATTTTTCATGGTGTGCATATTTGGTGGTGTGGTACCTAGACACCTGGGCATCAAATTCACACACTCAGTTAATGACTTAACCTGACACAAATATAAAAGCCCTTTCTACTAGTGCCCCTTCTACTGAACCATATTGGCAAGCATAATTTTTTAAAAAGGCACCCTGAATTGTGTGTGTGTGTGTGTGTGTGTGTGTGTGTTTGTGCGCATGTGTGTTAAATCTGTCTTTCTCACATGCGTACACACATATACAGTGGCAGAAAATTACAGCTGTAGTTCAGAGTGTCCTTGAATATAGTCTCTTTTTGGAAAAGACTTTTTTTTTGTGTGTGTGTGATGGAACACGGGGGCATTCGACCTCTGAGCTACATTCCCTGCCCTATTTTTTATTCTTTATTTTGAAACCTGGTCTCACTGAGTTGCAGAGGGCCTCACTAAGTAGCTGAGGCTGTCCGCGAACCATGATCCTCCAGTCTCAGCTTCCTGAATGCTAGGATTACAAGTGTGTGCCACCACGCCCAGCTGACTTTTTTCTTTTTAAATTATCTTTATGCAAGGTTCCAGCCACAGTAGTAACTTTGGTTTCCTTTTAGAGGAATTCAAAGCAGTAACTCTGAAAACAATGAGGACTGAAATTCCAAAGAGGAGTTTAAGGTGTACCATCACTAATTATTAGCTTGTGTGAAGCTTTCTAATTTCCACTGGTTTAAATCACCGTAAGAACTGGTTCATCTGACCATACATTCTTCCTTTGGTAGTTTCTCAAGTTTTTCTGTCAGAACTAAGTGTACAAAATTCTTTATTTCAATCCCAAACAACAAGTGTATGTAACTAGTGGAGTTTTAAGAGATCAACACCTTCCTAAACCTGAAATTCTTAATTTCCAGAGGCAGCTGCAAGGATTTCATCTTTGGACATTTATGAAAATAGTCTTGTATTCAATACATGATCACAGTATTATTCATATTTCAAAAATAAGTAAATAAACATGGGTTTAAACTGCAGTGTTAAAGTTAAAAGTTTAGTACAAGGAGAAATACCCAGATAATAAGTTTTACCATTTGTCCCAGGGGAGGCCCTGAAGTAGTTCAGGGATCTTTTTCCTACCTCACATTGCCCAGGCTCTGTAGAGCCCGGGGATCCACAGTGGGATGTCTCAGGTCATCTGACTCTGGCTCAAGAGCCTTCTCTGGGCTGTGGTCATTAGTTGGCATCACTGACCCCACTTCTGCTTCTGTGACCTGCCGGTCGGAGGCTACTTCTAAGGCTGCTTTTGTGTTCAGTTGTATATCATGGGGGCTTCCATTGGGGAAAACTTAGTCTTATAAAGAAACAAAGTGTGATGAAGCCTCATGCTACATGTGTGTGCTGGTGGGGAGATGTGTCTTTCAGAGGGGATATGTTGTTGAGGGCTTTGAGGGGTCACGAGATTTGTAGGCCTTTAGGTATTTGAATGTAAGTGACCTTACTTAAAACATTTATTCCCAGGTCTTTTGGAGGCCCTGACTAGACTGGGGCTTCTTGGTGGTGCAGAAGGAGTAGCAGTTGGTGAGGGTGGCCCTGTGTCTTTCTTTACTGCTCTTTGGAAGGAGAGTGTTGAGAATAGAGCTATCACACAACAGTCAGCTACTGAGTTTTAGAGTAGAATTGTGATCTGCTTACTACTGATGTGAGTCCCTGCTATCTATGGAAACCTTGAAACACCTCTGGCTTGGGCTGACTCCCATGGTAGGGGGAATTTTATTTACTTTAGTATTATCTTGGTCAGCCAACAAGTTTGGTTGTTGCTAAGAACTTTTGGGGAGGTCATTGTTGCATGAGGTTTCTTAGTACACCAGACAAGCTGATGTTGAGGTTCTGTGTAAGCCCCATAGGAAAACCTTACATTGTAAACACTGTGTAATTCATAATATTACACTTTATTACAGTTTGATGCTTTTTTTGTAATGAGTATTAATCATATTTGGGTCCCAAAATAGAAAAAAATACAGATGAACCTAGACCTTGTACTTTATCTTATTCTATTTATTAAGAGTTAGCAGTTCTTAGTAAAGACTATGCATCCAATGGATTGATTATTCCCTACATTTTTCAGACAATGAACATATTTAGGATAAAAAGCAATTTTAGACAGTATGGCCTATGAATAGAATGTTGTCCTAGATATTTTAATCTGTCCTAGATATTTTAAGTTTTCAGTATTTTTACTTCTGAATTTATATCCATTAAGTTGTCATTGGCATTTTTAGACAATTTGGGGTACACACCTTTGAGTATACATTTACCTAACATGGACAGGATTAATCGGCTCATAACTACAAGAAAATACTTTAAAACTCACATTAGTCCTTTAAAATTTTAGAAAACTTGATCCAAATACTGATCTGCTATGCTTCCTTTTATGCATAAGATTTTTATAAGTTCTTCATCATAAAAAATAGATTCTAATGTGTTCTTTGTTTTTTATTTTACTTTGCTTTATTCTTGTGTTAGCCTAACAGATAAGGTGGTTAATTGCATTGTGGTACTTAGTGTTTATAGAACAATTGAAGATTAGAAAAATGCTGTGGCCTATAAAATAGAAAAAGATTTTCATTAGGAAACAGCAGAATTACTTCAGCAACAAATGAGTTTTCTTTTAATGTTCTCTTACGGTGGAGCCCAATATGTCTGAGAGGCATTCGTAAGAAGAGCAAAGAGTCTGTATTCAGGGGAGTTGATTAAATTGAAATTTCAGAAAGGATAGGCAGATAGGGTGGGGGGAGTTGTAGCTGTCTGCTATGGACTTGGCAGTACCAGGTCTCTGGCTCCATGGGGAGGAGGTAGCAAGTGGGTTAAAGGGCCACCGAGGATTCCTGCATGCTTCACAGAAACTAAGTTAATCCCAGGAGAAGCAAGCGCCATCCACTTTGAAATCCTTGGGAGCCCACAGAGCTCTTACTTTTTTTTTTTTTTTTATTAAAGACATTTAGAAGAATTTTAGCTAAATGAAATTTAGTCTCTTGATATCTACCACTGAGACCTTATGAGCCAGGGTGGATGGCACTCATTGGAAAGTTGGCCTTGTTGGTTTGTGTTTTGTGTAGGAGTGTTAGGCCTATGAAGCATCGTGTTTTTCAGGCTCTGGTTAAGCAGGGGTTCACATTAGCACAGTTTAAACAGAGGTTATCAAAGGACAGTGATGGAGGTAAGTGCTTGGTGACCTGGAGCAGAAGGGAAGATGCTTGGCGTGTAAGGGGACCACTTGCTTGAGCCTCACTTGGGTGGGTTTGGAGTTTGTCTCTCAGATAATTCGCTTCTGATCGTGCATAGGGTGCACAGTGTTGCATGTTAAAGGAGATTTTCATTTTCTCATTCTGAAAATTAAAGGCTTTGTCCTTCCTTTCACAAAACCGTAGCTTCCTTTCATTCAGGGTTTTCCTGTGGTACACAGTTAAATGTTATGGTAAAGGGGAAGCACTGTGCTTCTTTTTAGTTATTGCCTTTTGAGAAGCAAACACCTGATATTTTTAATATTTAGTACATTTTCTGTTCTATTCCTGAATGGTTTTTGTTGCTGCTGTTGTTTTTAATCCTAAATCATGAGGTTATAGACTGAAATGTCATTCCAAAATAGGCTTTTGACTAATAAAGACCTGGCAAACCATGGGACTGCCCTCTGGGTTTTCTGTTGCAAAGCCTTTCCTCTAGGTCTTGTAGGCCAACGGTGCCTCCATCTTTTTTCATTTCTTAGTACCATGGACCCATTCACTTGCACATCCCCTCTTTACCACTTTGTCCTATATAGTATGTTATGTCTTCTTAAACTCCCCTCCTCTTCTTTCCCACTTAGGGACTCTTTTAGAGTTTATTCTCCATGAAATGGTCAGGGATGACTGTTGTTGGAGAAAGAGCATTGTTCTGATAGTCACCATCCCAGATATGATCTCGTGTCAGCCAACTGGTGTATCTGCCTCCTTGAACAACTCTGCACACACACTTTATTCTGACATAGGTCACCAAAAAAGCTGACAGAATATATATTAAACACTCAGACATTTTAATCTGTAGTCTTCTAAGGGGGAGAAAGCACTTGGTTTCTCTAAGTGAAGGATTGCAGTTTAGTTGTGAGGACATGGAAACAAGTCTGAGGAAGCCTGTTAAACAGGAAGTTTGTGATGAATGACTTAATCAAGTTGGAACCATTGGCGATGGCTGAAAATTCCTGTTTATATATTCCTTTACTTCCTATAACAAAATAGTGTTTATTGCCTTAACTGTGTCAGTTATGCACGGAGTACTTCCACGCATGCTATGCCACAAAGTCCTGTGCAGTCCTTGGTGACACTCATGGCTGTTTAAAGGAGAAGAGCCAAGGCACAGCCAGAGAAGCAGCTTACTCAGGGTGGCCCTGTCACTGGCGCTTGGCTTCTCCTTCCTTCACTCGGGGCTCGAGGTACCGGAGGCTTCTTGTGACACCCATGAGTTCTTACCTGACTCTTTTCGTTCTATTTTACGTGAGATCATAATCTCCCACATCCTTTGCTCAGTGGAGGCTGCTTTAATGTAGTCATATTTTCCTTCCCTTGGAATGATTTGAGTCAGATAAAGCATTTTAGAACTAAATGTGTCTCTATAGTGGGTTGAAAAGCTACAGCTAAGAGTTGGATTGACTGGGGGAGGGACATTACATGTTCTTGGTACATGTTTTACATTTCTTCTAGGACTAAAACTACATGTGGTTCTACTTTTTGTAAATGGACACCTATATCCTTTCCATCTGCATTTTAATATCTCTGAACTCTATTTTTTCCCTAAATAATAAGGGAGTTAGACCAGATGACCCTCACAAATACCTTCTCATGTTAGGAGGCACAGGTCTTTATCTATACTTCTGGGACCACAGGAAAAGGGCTAAGACCTCAGTTCAAATGGGTAATCTTCGGGGTATTCTAAGAAATTGAGTCAATTTAATGGAAGGGCACCAGGTATAAAAATGTCTAGATTAGCTCTCCCGTAGCAGACCTTCTGTTACAGTACCTTCTTACATCTAATTATGTGTTTTTGATAATGTCTGTCTGTTGATATCACTTGTAAAAATAACAGTTCCGTAAAGGTCACATGTTTTTCTTCTGTTTGCAAGCAGACTATATTATTTTTAAGTTGTTTTACTAGCAACTCTACTGGGAACTTTGTTGAATAGAGATTTTCTTTCTTTTTAGTTTGTTTTCACTTGTAGAAGTGTAGGATGAGGTGGTGTAAAAGAGAGGAAGCAGGAAGAAGGAATGAAGGCCACGCTGGGAGCCTGTAGAACAATGGCACACATTGAGAACGTTCACAGAAATTAGATAAAATGCTTTGGAAAAAATCTAGTTTGTCTAGCATTTTGAAAGAATTTCTAAAATTTCTAGAACAAGTTCATTTAGTCATATGCTCCAGTCTCTTAATATGAAGTTCCTTTTGTTAGGGCTGGTACAGTTCCAGGCAGCTGTGGGTCTCTGGGAGCCTTTGCATTTTCCTTGTGAGTCCCCAAAGCCTCTTTACAAGCTTTCCCCAGACCCATGTGCATACCTGAAATTCACACTTGAGCTGTTCTGGTTTCCTGCCATAAAGAGGAACCCACTGGAAGAAAAGCGAATCATGTTGCATACATTTGTCACCCATTAAGGCAGAAAATGAGTTTTGTTTTCTGCTCCCTTAAGGCTCACAAGGTACTTGTCTTAAGTGTGCTCCTTTGATTCTTCTCAACGATGGTGAATTCAAAGAGGTGGTTTTGTCAACCAGCAGCAGTGTTGCAGGTTGAGTCATACAGCCCTGCTTTAAGCTGTAACTGGAAAAATGATTTTCTGTTCCTCCACTTCCCCGGTTTTAAAGTAGGGCAAATATGCCTGCTTATATGGCTATTACAAAGATGAAATGAGATGTATTGACAGCAATAAATTATAAAGTTAGGTGTAAGGAATGGAAGCCAGTTTTGCAAGCAGGATCTATTGAGCTTAAGTTGCTGGCTTTGTCTTATCTTTGCTTGAACAACAAAAAACAAAACAAAACAAAAAGACCAGCGCACTCTCAGCACTGCTAAGCAGAAGAGTGGTTACAGTAGCAGTGGAAAGACTCTGGCTGAGAGGGTGGTCCCTGCACAGGCCTCTGAGGGGGCAGGGAAGCCCAGGGTGAAGAGAGGTGGCCAGGAGGAAGATGAGGCTCACTCTCAGTGGTGGGGGTCGAGAGACATAAGCAGAGGGCAAGACCAGGCCATTTCTTTAACTCAGACCTTAAGAATAGGATTGATGGAGGTAGAAGGTACAGAGAGTTTTCTAGACTTGGCTCAGAGCTACTTCTGCTCCTTTGATCTTTCTTGGAGCCTTAGGCTCCTAGAAGTCTATTGTAATAGACTAGTGGTCTCTAAATATATATATATATATATTTTTTTTTTAATTTATTTATACAATTCAAATATATACATTATATAACACATTCTTCTTTACCGTCCCTTCTCTTTTCATGTGTATCGGGTATTGGGGATTCGACCCAGGGGCATTCTATCATTGAGCTATACCCCCAGCCCTATTATAATTTTTTATTTTGTTCTTTTTATATTTATTTATTTATTTATTTATTTATTTATTTATTGTGGTACTGGGGTTCCTGGAAGGCCTTCTACCTCCAGGCTACACTCCCAGACCTATTTTTTTTACATTTTTTATTTGGAAACAGGGTCTCCAAAGCCAGCGCATACAGCTGGCTTCGAACCTGCACGATCCTCCTGTCTCTGCCTCCCAAGCGCGGGGATTACAAGTGTGCGCCACCACACCCGGCTTATAAATTTTTATTTTGAAACAATGTCACATGAAGTTGCTGAGGGCTTCACTAAGTTATTGAGGTTGGCATCAAATCTGCCATCCTCCTGTCTCTGCCTCTCAAGTACTAGTGGGATTACATGGCATGTGCCATCATGTTATTTTATTTATTTATTTATTGGTAGTACTAGGGTTCCTAGCAACCCTTCTACCTCCAGGATACACTCCCAGACCTATTTTTTATATATTTTTTTAATTTGGAAACAGGGTCTCTTAAGCCAGCAAGGCTGTCTTCACCTCCCAAATGCGGGGATTACAAGCTTGTGCCACCACGCCTGGCTCAAGTATGAATTTTAAAGGAAATAAAAATTGTAAGGATTCTGGCTGGCTGATTGTTGCTTTAGACCCTGAAGAAAGCTTGTGTAAAATGATGCTCCCCTGTGTCCTCATGGGGTCTGTGGATCAGAGGAAGTCGATGGCCTCTTCTAGCTGGGTGATAGAACAGCACGGTTGGCTCTCCATCAGAACAGCTCCCATGAGTGCAGGCTGGCGCCGACACCTGCTGCTGCTTCACACTGTGTCCATGCAGGAGATCAAGAACCTCAGGGCATCAAGAGCCCCAGGGCAGCAGTTCTCAACAAGACCCGGGGATGGCAGACACACTGGCAGACCAACCGGTGGCATTCATTTCTGAGATAGCACGCAGTGTGTAAAGAAAATATCAAAACTTTTCCCTAAACCAGTCAATTTTTCCAATAAATAAAATAAAAACCTCATGTTTGTGGAACAGTGGAAGGTGTGATTCTTCTATAAAGAAAGCATGATATAATTAGATAAATCTATAAAACACAGTGATGTTATTCTGTAGATATTATTGTAACAATAACATCACTAGTTTTGTTTGAGGGTAAGCATTTACATATATTTCCACATTTAAACTTCAGAGCCCTGCCAGTGTGGGAGCTATGAATCCATTCACTAGGTGCTAGAGTGCTTTCTTGGTGATGGTGCTGTGAGGTACAGCTTGTAAAAGACAGATAAGCTCTCCATACCAACACGCATGGCTTTCAGTATAGCAGGGAGCTGGACACACCCCAGGGACCAGATGTAGCAGAGTCATAAAAAAGACCCTCTTGTCACAGAGCTGTGAGATGAGATGGAAGGGATTATTAAGAATTGTTTCCAAGAGGAGGGGACAGTTGGGCTGAGGCAGAAGCTGTGGGGCTGTAGCTTTCGAGGAAAAAGATCAGTGCTTCTGGACGGTCCTGTGTGTGTCGTCTTACTGTTTGTCCAGTGGCTATTTGTATGGACTTGTTGTCTTCTCACAGAGATCATAAAAAGTTCTGGAGGTTAGGCTCTGTATTGAATTCGTTCTGTCCTTCTCTGCTCCTAGCATAAAATAAGTTGCAATTAATGTGAGTTGGCATGATTGGTACATGAATGGATGGATAAGAGATATGTTAGACTTCACACTTTCCCTCTAAATTTCAGAGATGTCAATCAGCAAACATTTATTGAACATTATCTTGTATGTAGAATATCTGTTAGGGCCGATGAGATTAGAAATTAATAATGAGCTCAGTCTCCTTGCCCTTTAAGAAGTTCAGAGTCTGGTCTATAGTCAGAATGAACAGAACTCCCATGAATTAAAAATGGGAGACCGGATTGAACAAGCAAGTAGTCTGTCCATATCTGTATCTCTCACACTGCCCATCTGTGGACTTTGTTGGGTCAGGTTTCCCAAGAGTGCGCTCTAGTACTTGGGGTGGTCAGGCATATTCATGGCAGAGGGGATCTGCAAGTGGGCCCAGAGTGCCAGCTCTGTCAGCAGAAAGCCAGCCCCTGCTGCAGAAATGCAGCAAGCAGAGAGGAGATTGGCTGAATTGGCATTTTCTCTAATGGCATCATGAGGAAACAGAGGATTTGGCTAAGTGATTGGCAAGTCACTCACCCCCTAGTCTCTTTCCCCAGGTAAGAGCTGTTAGAAGTTCAATAGCAGAGTCTCAGAGTCCCAGCAGTCACAGGTGGCTCTGCCACAGTCCCAGGCATAAGTGACTCTCTTGTCCATCCTCAGCCTGTCTACCGTAGAAGTGCAGACACAGCATCAGTAATAGCAGTACATATTTTTATAAGATTAACCTCTCCAAACTTCACCCCATAGAAATCATAGCTACTTTAATGTCCTGCTGGCTGTGTGAAAAACAGGAATTTATGTAACAAGCCCTGCACAGCAAACCTTTTCCTGTTCGGAAAAAAAAAATTTTTTTTTTAATTGTTGGCAAAGCAAGTAGACAGCTCTGTTACTCAAAGAGCGACCTGAAATGTCCTCTTAGAAAAATACACAGTATGATGTTTTGATAAGTAAGGAATTGCTTTGGCTTTTAAAAAGTCTTAGGTAGTGAATTAGTGTATATCCCACCTGAGTTAGTGAACCTTCTTGAACTTCCTTGAAGATTTCATTATCATGTCTTCTGCAGTCTTGTTAACAATGCTCCCTAACTGTACTTGGTGGTGGTCTGACAGAATCATCTTGAGTGTTATAGAGCTGCAGCCCTCTCTCCCAGGGTCAGTACAAACACACCAGGAAGCTGCTATCTGGGAAGATCTTTCTCCTCCTTTATCATTAACTAAATGTGACAGGGACAGGAGTCAAGCTTCCTCTCCTCCAGAGGTTTCATTGGAGCTTATCTGTGTGTCTATTGTGTTCAGAAAACAACACTGCCATGATCGAATATTGTGCCTGTGCCCAGATTTCCAGCATGTAGACAGCATCACAGGGTGCAGGGTCACAGTGTTTGGCTGTGGTCCAGCACTTTAAGGAGGAATTGAAAACTTGAGTTGCTAGTGTTGGTGGGCCCAGGAGACAAGCCTGTGGCTCTGTGAGTACACATGTACATGTGGGTATGTAGGACCTTTCCATGGAATGTCAGGAATCTTATGGGAATTAAATAGGACACAAGAGAGGTACAGTCCTCAGCCTCTTCTGGGGATATTGTATAGAGTTCAGACCCCTGCATCCTCCTCACAGCATGTCTTGAGCTGGGGATGGATCATCAGTTGGGAGGAAGAGGAAAGTCTTGGAAACAAAAGATTGTCGCTGCCAAGTGCAATGCACCTGCCCAGCATCCAGCCAGGAAGCTCCTGTTGGATGGAGTCTGACCTGCATTTGCTGTGCACTATGGCAGAAGGGCTTGTCACACAGCTACTGTGTTGTGACCCTTGGGCAAAATGTAGCACAGAGGATCAGAGGGCATAATGATATAAGGATTTCTCGCCAGATGTGGTGGCACACGCTTGTAATCCCAGTGCTTGAGAGGCTGAGACAGGAGGATCGCACAGGTTTGAAGACAGCCTCAGCTACTTAGTGAGGCTCTCCGCAACTTAGTGATGAGACCCTATTTCCAAATAAAGTATAAAATAGGTCTGGGAGTATAGCCCGGAGGTAGAAAGCCCCCGGGTTCTATTCCCAATACCACACATACACACACACATATAAAAAATAAAAATAAGGATTTCTCAGCTCTGACTTTTGGAATTCCTTCTGACTTTTCTGTCTCCTTTTAGAAGGTGAGGCCACCCCCTTCTGTTCTCTACCTCCTTTCAGTGAGAAAAGACGTGAGCTCAGCATTGTGTGGTAACCTTCCTGCTGTCTCTAGTGCAGTGGTTGGCACTCGGGCATCTTTGTCCTATGTCAATAGCAAGAGGATGTGGGCATTGTGGCTGCCTCCTTGGGTGACCACAAATCCAGCCAGAGCCCTTTTGTGCCCAGGAGAGGGGCTGCAGGGAGGGGAGGTGCTGAGTCAGCTGAATCTGACACCTACTTGGCATTGAAGGCCACAGAAATCCGGGGGCCTTGTGCTCAGCTCCATTCCCAGGGGTATATGATACTCAGGTTCCAGCTGCTGGAGTTGGAATCAGGCCCCTGAGGCCTGAGGCTGTAGATTGAATAGGTAGTGGCAATGCCCTCTTTGTGTTGGGGAAAAAGCTGTAAGACAAGGCCTCTCCTCCTCAGGGCTCAGAGTGTTTCCCACTTCTCTCCATTTGTGTCAGACAGACTCTCCCAAATGTTGGAAGTCTGACCATTGAATAGGAAAATCACAAGGAGACTTTCTTGTCCGTGGCTGAAGCCTACTAGGCTGTGGCCCCTTTCCCATATGTTTGGATTTGTAGGTTTGTATGTATGATTCTTCTAAGTTCCTATCTATACCCCACAGAGTAGAAGGGAGAGGTATGACTTAGAATCGTGTTCTCCACCCCCACTTCCCCTCTTTAGTTGTTTTGGATAGAGTTTAACCCACTGATGCAATGTCATGGAATTAGTTGGTATATTACTGGTTGTAGGAGTAAGGGGGTACCACTTGAATTTAAATTTTTCCTATTTTGGCAGATTAACTTTCTCACATAAAAAAGTGACTTATTTCCTGACATTCATATGCATTTGCTTAATGGACTTTGAAGGTATAAAACATGCAGGTCCTACTAGTTTCCAAGCTTTCAATTCTTGTCTAGGAATGTATCCCATTTTATCTTTCTGTTCCATAATCATGTGGGTCCAGTGATATAAAATTTCTTACTTGGTGTAAATGGCATGTTTGCTATGAAGAGAACTGGCAGTTGAGCAGTAGTGGGATGGAAAGGGATTTTGATGGAACTTTGATAAGAATGACTATTTGCATTGCATTGTAGCCAGAAAAGCTTTGGTGATTTTAAAACTAGTTTCTGTAATTTCCCTCATAAAATATAGCCATATCAAATAAAGTGTTTATAATCATGTATATTTAAAGGTACAGATACTATTTTTTCTACCAGTTTGAGATCTTTTATAGTGGGTATAGAACTGTTTGTTTTGACTGTTCAGATTGAAAGCTGTACTATAAACTATTAAAAATTTTATCTTCCATGTAATGAATGTTGAATAGATAAATTTTCCAAGTGGAAGAGTATCGTAACATGATCTTTTTACTTTTCAGAATTCAATTCGCCATAATCTGTCTCTGCACAGCAAGTTCATTCGTGTGCAGAATGAAGGAACTGGAAAAAGTTCTTGGTGGATGCTCAATCCAGAGGGAGGCAAGAGTGGAAAATCCCCCAGGAGAAGAGCTGCATCCATGGACAACAACAGTAAATTTGCCAAGAGCCGAGGCCGAGCTGCCAAGAAAAAAGCATCCCTCCAATCTGGCCAGGAAGGTGCTGGGGACAGCCCTGGATCTCAATTTTCCAAATGGCCTGCGAGCCCTGGCTCTCACAGCAATGATGACTTTGATAACTGGAGTACATTTCGCCCTCGAACTAGCTCAAACGCTAGTACAATTAGTGGGAGACTCTCTCCCATTATGACGGAACAGGATGATCTGGGAGATGGGGATGTGCATTCTCTGGTCTACCCACCATCTGCTGCAAAGATGGCTTCTACTCTGCCCAGTCTATCTGAGATAAGCAATCCTGAAAACATGGAAAACCTTTTGGATAATCTCAACCTTCTCTCATCCCCAACATCATTAACTGTTTCCACCCAGTCTTCACCGGGCAGCATGATGCAACAAACGTCATGCTACTCATTTGCGCCGCCAAACACCAGTCTGAATTCACCCAGCCCAAACTACCAAAAATACACATATGGCCAATCCAGCATGAGCCCTTTGTCCCAGATGCCTATGCAAACACTGCAGGACAAGTCAAGCTATGGAGGATTGAATCAGTACAACTGCGCACAGGGACTCTTGAAGGAGTTACTTACGTCTGATTCTCCTCCCCATAATGACATTATGTCACCAGTTGATCCTGGGGTGGCCCAACCCAACAGCCGGGTCCTGGGCCAGAACGTGATGATGGGCCCCAATTCGGTCATGCCAACCTATGGCAACCAAGCATCTCATAACAAAATGATGAACCCCAACTCCCATACCCACTCTGGACACAACCAGCAAACATCTGCAGTTAACGGGCGCGCCCTGCCCCATGCGGTGAACACCATGCCTCACACCTCGGGTATGAACCGCCTGACCCCAGTGAAGACACCTTTACAAGTGCCTCTGCCCCACCCCATGCAGATGAGTGCCCTGGGTAGCTACTCCTCAGTGAGCAGCTGCAATGGCTATGGACGGATGAGTGTTCTCCACCAGGAGAAGCTCCCCAGTGACTTGGACGGCATGTTTATTGAGCGCTTGGACTGTGACATGGAGTCCATCATCCGGAATGACCTCATGGATGGAGATACCTTGGATTTTAACTTTGACAATGTGTTACCCAACCAAAGCTTCCCACATGGTGTCAAGACGACGACACACAGCTGGGTGTCAGGCTAAGAGTTAGTGAGCAGGTAAGTTCACCCCAATATCAAAAAGCCTTTTGAAGAATAGAACTTAAAAGAGAGGAGCACGATGACTTGCCATGTGTCTTCCATGGTGAGGACTCTTGATGTCGACTGCCTGCCCCTTGCAGCAAGGCATCTTTTATCATTCATTCTCCGCCCTTTTTGCAGCTTATCAATTTTCCTTTTGAGCTTAAATATAAAGAAGCTTTCCTTTAACTGCTTTAGAGATTTCTTTTGACAGTTAGAGGGCTGCATCTTTTTAGCAGATCTTCAATAAATGAATACATTTGATACAAATCAAATGCTGAAGGTTTTTTTAAAGTGGAATTCTTCCCATTGAATGATTTAAAAACTGTTCAAGAAAGTACTAACCCTACCCATCCCCCCAAGTATTTCTGTCACTCTGGTTTTGTTAAGTTGAATTGATTTTAATTCGGCTGTATTTTCACTGTGTGTATGTGTGTATGTTTTTCTCCTAGGCTACACTTAAAAGTACTTCAGATTGTCTGACAGAAGGAACTGAGAGAAGCAGTCCAAAGATGTCCTTCACCCCTCTTTTTAGTTTTCTTGATTAAAAAAAAAAAAATCCTTTTTTCCTTTCGTCAGACTTGGCAGCGAAGACACTTTTCCTGTACAGGATGTTTGCCCAGTGTTTGCAGGTTATGTGCTGCTGTAGATAAGGACTGTGCCATTGGAAATTTCATTACAATGAAGTGCCAAACTCACTACACCATATAATTGCAGAAAAGACTTTCAGATTCTAGTGTGCTTTCAAGTTTTGTATATAAGCAGTAGATAAAGAATTGTATTTGTGTGTTTTTGTTTTTTAAAATACCCATTTGGTCCAAGGAAAGTTTATACTCTTTTTGTAATACTGTGATGGTCTCATGTCTCGATAAGTTAAACTTTTGTTTGTACTACCTGTGCTCTGCTGAAGTGATGAATCAAAGAGAATCAAGATCTCCATTCTGCACCTCCATTGAACGTCTTTGGACCTGTTCACATGCCACAGGACTTTCATGAGAACCCAGTAGCCTGTTAATCAATCTGCTGAATTAATGGACTTGTCAAACTTTTGGAGAAAACAAAAACATAAATGCCAGCGTTGTACAGGTCTTTTCTATTTTTTGTTTATTTTGTTATTTGCAAATTTGTACAAATACTTAAAATGGTTCTAATTTCCAGATAAATGATTTTCAATGTTATTGTTGGAACTTGAGATCATTTTTGGAATAGATATTGAACTTTAATGTTTTCTTAAAACTAGAGTCTACTTTGTTACATTGTCTGCTTGTAAATTTGTGGAATCACAGGTATTTGGGGGAAGCGTTCATGATCTTCATTTTGTATTTCTAACTGGATTAGTACTAATTTTTATACGTGCTTAACTGGTTTGTACACTTTGGGATGCTACTTGGTGATGTTTCTGACTAATCTTAAATCATTGTAATTAGTACTTGCATACTCAACGTTTCTGGCCCAGTTTGGGCGGGAAAGTGATGTATAGTATGGACACTTCGTGTTTCGTATTTAGAAGAAGTTAATATGTTTTTATGTATGTATTTTAAAGATTTTTCACCTGCTTCTATGACCCTGTGAGCTCTGTGCACCGCATAGCCTCAAGTCTCCTGCTAGATGCCCATGTGTTGCATTGTTAGTTATTCCTGGGAGGCCTCAAAATGTTTGTAGATCAGAAGGAGGGACCTATATCCAAAAAATAAAAATAAAAAATGCTCCTTTGTCCACCTGAGGATTTCAATCAACTCAACTCTTTAAGAGTTGTGCTCCAGCAAAAGTTTCCCTTATACCTCTGTACACTTTATTTCATTCTAAGTGTGGGTTGGTTTTGCATCTCTGCCTTGAAGAATCTTGTCAGTCCTCTTCATCCCTTTCTCTTCTGTCCTACAAAATTAAGTTGAAGGAGGAAGTTTTAAAAATGGGACTTGAGTGGTTTGTAGAATGCTTTGTTGTGTATAGGTACAGATGGTACAGGTAGACTAAAATTCATTCAAAAATTGGGGCAACTAATTTGAAAACCAGCCAGTTGTGAGTTGTACATTTGAATTTATTTTAAGATCCTTAGGTTAAAAACTTGAGCGTTTCTTCAGGCTTTAGTAACTTAAACCATTAACTGTGATCATTATGTTTTAATAGTTTCCAGTTACCTGTAAGTGACAGACCAGTTAATTGGCTATGCCTCCTGTTTGATCCATTAGTATTTCCAGGACATGAGGAACGCCTGGAGTCATCACAGAAAGGAACAGGTGCAGCACAGTGTTCCTCTTGCCTTCTTGAGAAGGTTCTGATTTCTGTGTACATGGTCTAAATCACAGTCTAAATTGTCTTTTCGTGTATGTCAGTTGCATCTCCACTGGCTTAGTTTTTCTCACATCCTTAACAAGATCACAAGTGTTTCCTGATAGGCTTCCTATAGTAGTCCAGCTCTGTTTTAAGTTTCCCACTGTGACTCTTCTATTTGTTGAGCAGCCACCCCTCTAACCCTCTTCTATCTGGGCACTCTGAAACTTGGCTTGTTTTTAGAAAGCTCATGTGCTCATTTGTGCTCCTGTGTTTGTTCACTTTCCTCCCTCACACCATTGCTTCCATCACAGGGGAGCCTCCAAGCTCCTACTCAGCTAAGTCACTGGTAGAGTAGCTTTTGAAAGGTATTTCTTTCTCCCAAGTCTGTATACCACCCTCCTCCCAATTTTTCTCTGTTGAAATCCTCATATGAATCTTGGGCAGCTGTGTGGGTACTATGAAGTCCAGGGGAAAGCAGCTTGTGTATTTTGAAAGCAGACATCATGTGGCCTCGGGGAGTTCTTTTTCTGTAATAATACTGACTTTCTGGAGTAATTAGTATATTATTGTACATGATTGCTTTGTGAAATGTGCAAATGATATCACCTATGCAGCCTTGTTTGATTTATTTCCTCTGGTTTGTACTGTTATTAAAAGCATACTGTATTATAGAGCTATTCAGATATTTTAAATATAAAGATGTATTGTTTCCGTAACATAGATGTATGGAATATATTTAGGTAATAGATGTATTACTTGGAAAGTTCTGCTTTGACAAACTGACAAAGTCTAGGTTAATTAGCAAACATCCTATCCTGGTGAGCAGTAAATCAGTGGAACATCCCAAGAAGAGGATAAGGACACTTAAAATGAAAACAGTTCTCCAGCGTGTACAGTTTGATTTGTTCAACTGCTGAATATATGTTACCAGTACTTCCCCACACCCTCCAAAAACGTGAAATTCTTACTTTCAGGTCTTAAGAGTTCCTAATCTATAACTGATTTTTAAACAAAAGGTTTCTAAGTTTCTCCTGGTTTTAGTTTGGGAGTAATTATTCAGTAAAAAGTGCAGTGTGGTTTATGCAAACAAAATAGCTTGGCATTGCAGTTGGCCCTTCCTTGAGGTGGGGCCCAGCCTGGCACTGTGGCCAGGGTGACATGTAAGTCCTGTCAGGATGGTCACACCTTCCTACATTTCACCACCTGAGTTTAGTAACAGTGCAGATTTCACGTCCCTGTTCCAATACTCTCTGAGAAGTGCCTGATGATGCTGATGTACTTACAGACACAAGAACAATCTTTGCTATAAGTGTATAAAGCCATAAATGTACATAAATTATCTTTAAAATGGTTTGGTGTCTTTCTTGCCTTAATTGTTAAGAATGAGCTCTTTATTAGGGTTTTTGTTTGTTTAGCAATCAACTACTTGAATTAAGCCTTGTTAACCACAGTGTCATGGTTTATTCAAATCTGGTATTTCCTTTGGATGAAAGGGGGAATAGTCCCTCTAGGACCAGACCATGGCCCCTTGAGGTGAAGACCAAGCACAATCTCTGATAAAAAATAATCTGGAGCCCTTCCTCTTTGGAATGTCTGAAACTACATCCGGTCCAGTAATTATGAGGCATATTCAATCTCATGTCAGAACAGACTGTGCTGGAGGTGAAAGCACTGTGAAAGGCAAGTTAGGGGGGTTCTGGCAGGGTCGGCGTAGGCAGGCTCTGGGTTCTGTGGAGAGATGACGGTTTTTACCCCTACATCTTGCTGAAGCAGGAGGGTCAGTCCTTTCAGAGGCTGTAGATAGAGGATTTTGTGTTTGCTTTTTTAAGAAACTGCTTGAGGAATGAGCTAGGATTTGATTAACATGTAAAAATGCATTTTAAACCATGGCCTAGTCTCTGCTTCCTTCCAAATATCTCAAGCAAGTGAATACATTAGAGTAACAAGGAAATAGGGTGTCCTAATGTTTATCTGTTTAGATACCAGAAGGTCAGTGAGCCCAACACACACACACACCACACCACACCACACCACACCACACACCACACACCACATACCACACACCACACACCTCACATGAACACACACACCACCCTTCCTGCAGTGAAACCCTGTCTTTAAAAGGTACAGAATCAGAAGTCTAGTGTATAAAACAAGTGTCTACTCCCAGACCCTGAGGCTCATGCCAGATCACTTTGAAAATTGCTGATTAGATTCAAATGCAGGAAAACACCTTGATGGTACTGCGAGCTGGTTCGTCTCATAACCCTCTAGACATCTACACAAAATCATGCATCAAGTGCCATTTTTTGAGACCAGTTCCCAAGTTTTATATTATTTGATAAATGGTAGTAATAAAGCAGGAAGGACTCTCTTGGGAGGAGATTGGTGCTTAGCCCCCTAGGAGCAGAGGCTTCCTTCTTTGGAAGGTACCTAGGCTCCTGCCACGACAAGCGATGACAGTAAAAAAAGAATGTATACTTAGGATTTTTTCTTGGCCTGTGAGCCAGCCAAAGGACTTTGTCTTGGCTACTGTTTCTCCATGTTTCAGATGGCCCAACAGTCATGCTAGCTAGCCTTACTGTGGTTGGTGTGGTTAGGTTAGGTAAACTGAATCAAGAGAGGGGCTGAGTGTTGGTCTCTGAAGCAGACATTACCTACATGGTGAACCTCCTATCATTTGAAAGTGCTCATTACTGGCACATGAGCCTGTAGCAGGGCTGCTGGGCCTCCAAAAACGAGGCTATATTCATGGTAAGATTCCTTATTATAATCTATTATTTTTATGTAAAAATGGTTCTGGTGATGTAAATATGTAGACTTAAGAGTGTTTCTAAGTTTATGGGACTGGAAAATGAGTGAGACTTCTGGCGAGATGGGTAAGGAGGCAGATGTGAGCTGGGATGAAGGAAAGGAAGGCGGTCCTAGGGTCCTAAATGTCTTGTTTGTACTAGAAGCTACAAGTGGAAAGTAGAGATTTATATTCTTCAAGAAAAAAGAGGGCAACTCTGGATGACTTGGTATTATTTCCTCTATACATACTATTTCCATGAGCTCTAGAATGTATTGATGTATTGTGGGCAATACATCACGCAACCAGGCACGAAATGAAGCCCACTGAACTGACGGCTGACAGTTTGAGGAGCCATTGACTAGAGGAAGCTACGGAATGTCATCAGGCATCTAGAAGTCAAGAGAATGTTAAGTTTTTTGAGGCTAACTCAGAGCACACTTTGAAATATGGCCAAGGCCATCAAAGAGATCAGGGCTACCTTCCCTAGATGCTGGCCAACTTTTCTTAGCTGGGATGATGGCAGGACACACTCTTCTGCTCCCAAATAACACCCCATGAACTCAGAGGCTGGAGGAAATTTCTGGCAGTATCTTTGCATGTTCTCAAGTCCTAAAAGTCTTGTTTGTACTGGAAGCTACAAGTGGAAATTAGGGATTTATATTCTTCAAGAAAAAAATAGGGCAACTTGGGATGACTTGGTATTTCCTCTATACATACTACTTCCATGAGCTCTAGTACTCAGACAAAAACAGCTTTTAGAATTACTACAAAGCAAGCCAGGTGTGGCGCACACTTGTAATCCCAGCATTTGGGTGACTGAGACAGGAGGATTGTGGTTCACAGACAGCCTCAGCTACTTAGGCCCTTTGCAACTTCAGTGAGACCGTTTCAAAAAAAAAAAAAAAAATAGGGCTCGGGGTGTAGTTTGGAGGTAAAATGCCCCTGGTTTCGATCCACAGTACAAAAAAAAAAAAGCCACAAAGCTTAAAAGTTGCAGATGGTGACATGTTGTTTCTTATAGTTGTGAAGTTTCAACAATCAGTTTGGGGGGCTGTAATATTACTAAAATTGCTGCCTACAGCTGTGTGTGGTGGCGCATGCCTATAATCCCAGTACTTGAGAGGCTGAGGCAAGATGACCGCCTCAGTAAGTAAGTTGTCATCCACCTAGTAAGATCCTGTTCCAAAGTAAAAATTTAAAAATAGGGCCAAGGGTATAGCTCATAGATAAGAGTGCCTCTGGGTTTAATCCCCACTACCACACACACACACACACACACACACACACACACACACACACACAAATTTGCTGCCTAAGAAATGACCTTAGATGAGACAGCTGTGCAGAATAAAGCTCCTGGTCAGCCATTTTAATCAGGGTTTCCTCTGATTAATTGGGATAGAGGGGTGGTTTATTCGCACTTCAGTGCTTGGTTTCAGAAGAAGCCAGAGATGACCATTACTTAGTCTCTGCTGGTGTCAAGGATGCTTAGAGTGCAGTGTGGGAAGCTTCTTGCTGCTCGGGCAGCGACTTCCCCACAGATAGGTAAGTTGAGGATACCTTAAGCTACCTGCCTCACAGGTTTGACATGAGGATTATAGAGTGAGGTAATGTCTGTGAGTGGCTTCCTGTGTCGGGGAGAAAGACAGCTTGTATGAGTCGGTGTCAGCTTAGGTAATAGTAGGCCTTTGGGGATTTGTTTCCTTCATGGGGCTCCTGGACATCTCCCTGCGGGGTAAGCAGAAGAGCTTGGTTCATTTCCAGTGTGTTTCTGCATCCTCATTTGCTGTTCCTTGTCTGTTGAGCAAGGGAGTGTGTCAACAGTTTGCCAGACCCATACTCTGGGAGAGTTAATAGGCTTTTCTTGGAAACTCTAGAAGTACTACCAGTAGTAAATTGTAAACCTATTACATGCCCAGTGCAACCTGGCTGTGAGATTTATTTCCTAAGGAGTTCCTCACCAGGGATCTGTCCTAAGGACATTTAGAGATGATTTACCTTATTTGACCTTGACCATATCCCAGTCCAGAATGGACACAAAGCCTCCAACTCCACGTGCCGTTCCTGGGTGTCCACTTGTAAGACAGAAAGGAAAAGCCTGCTGTTGAGGGGACTCCTATGGGGGTGATGGAGACCACTCCTCAAGATTCGATAAACTTACAGGGATTCTGTGAGCTGTGTTTAAGTACCTCCATTATTTACGAGTTAGATAAATTTACAATTAAATCGACTAAAAATGAAGGTGGTAGCCAGGTATGGTGGCGCACACTTAATTCCAGTACTTGGGAGTCTGAGACAGGAGGATCGCAGGTTCGAAGCCAGTCTCAATTTAGTGAGGCTGTCGGCAACTTAGACCCTGTTTTCAAATAAAAAGAGCTGAGGATGGCTGGGTGTTGTGGCACATGCTTATAATCCCAGTACTTGGGAGGCTGAGACAGGAGGATCGCAGGTTTTCAGCCAGCCTCAACTACTTTGTGAGGCCCTCTAACTTAGTGAGACCCTGTTTCCAAATAAAATATAAAATAGGTTTGGGAGTGTATCCCGGAGGTAGAAAGCCCCTAGGTTCCAGTCCAGTACCATACACACACACAGACACCAAAACAAAACTAGGGATGTAGCTTGGAGGTAGAATGCCCTTGGGTTGAATCCCCAGTAACACACACACACACACACACACACACACACACACACACTACACAAAGGTGGTAAAATAGTGCTTCCTGGTGAGCGCTGTGTCCTATTGTCTTCTGTGGAGGTGAATGCACCAGCTATCTCTTGGGGGAGGATACTATACAGTGGTAGACTGCTACATGTGGTTTCTGAACAGGTTCAGCCTCATGAATATAATTTGAATGAGGGTGAAAAGTAGTTGGACAGCTAAATCACATCTGTGAAGTGTATTGAGGAAAGAGTTGACTGCTTGGGAAGCAAGACTCAAATCCTGACCAAACTGCTGCCTTATTTTGGCTATAGAGAAGAGTCCCTCACAAGTCAACAAAAGTATTCTGTGAGAATCAATTGGTCTGATAGAATTTACAATAAAAGTAATGTTTATTTGTTAATTATTAGCTACACATCTTTTGCAGCAGTAAGTATATAATAAACATATATATACAGACATTCCCAGTTTCCCCACAGAGCAGGTTAAGCATGTAACCAGCACACCACTGACTCGCGTATGAAAGCATTCCAAGACTGTTGATTCTAGGGACAGAACTGGGAGGAAGGACACAAGGGGATGAGGACAGGAGGTTGAGGGAGGGTGCAGGGCACGGGCAGATCAGCAGTGATGAAAAGCAGTGAGGCTCAGGGCAGTGGAGTGGAAGGGGTTGGGGTGATAAGGCCCCAAGATTGGGTGCTATGTGCAAGTTAGTTGTCTGGGCTGACCTAAGGAACTGGAATTTGAGGGAGGGAAGGACATTGCCCGTCCAGGTGCTGGAGCCTTTAATTTGGGGGAAGAAACCAGCAGGTAGATGTCAGTGACTGGAAAGTGTCCAGTGGAATCACTGGGTGTCAAGTGTCCACAGAGGCCTTTAACAGGAGGGTTAGGCTCCAAAGTTGGAATAGGCAAAAGGATGTCAGTTCTGCTTTTGAGATTCACTGTAAATAGAAATAACCACCTGTGTACTGAAGTTACTGTGGGAATTAAATGACCACAGTTAACCTGTCACAATATCCAGCACACAGTAAGGGCTCACAAAATAGAGCTGACAAGCATTCTGGTTTGCCCAAGATAGCTTGTTGCCCCAGCACGAGGATTCCTTAAAACTCCCAAGAGTGTTCAAGTTGGGTGGTTCATACACATTCACCCTACCCACAAATGGTTGTCTTCACATTAATTGCTTTCTAGAACTCTCTCCAAAGTGGGTATATCAAGAGCCCTTATTGGAGTGAAAGGACTTGGGGTCCCCTTGGTAGAAGCTGTTGTGGACGACGGGGTTATTTTTCTGAAGGAATGTTAGCCTGGTGTCAGTAGCTTAAAGCTTAATCAATGGTATATGCTATGGTGTGGGTATTTATATCCCCACAAAATTTCTATGTTGAAATCCTCACCCCCAACATGACGATATTAGGAAGTGGGGAGTCTTTGGAGGTGATTAGGTCAGACAGGCTTCAAAGAGCTAGTGAGCCCCTTCACCAGGGGAAGCCACAGCAAGTAGGTACCATGTGTGACCAAGAAACAGGCCCTTATCACCACCTACGGATCCTGCTGGTCCTTGATCTTGGACTTCCCAGCCTTCAAAATGGTGAGAATAGACCTATATTGTTTCTAAGCCACCCAACCTAGGGTATCTTGTTATTAGCAGCAAGAGCGGACACCACGTGAGAGCTTTCCCTCCTTTCACCAGATCTTCCACCTTTCATACTGGTCACGGTCAGTATACTTCCAGCCCTTCCACACACCCTGACAATGTGTCTGGGATGTCTTTTGCTTCCAGTCAAGGTCCTGCTCAAAGCCCTCTCCTGCCCTTCAAGCCTACCGCCATGCCTTGGATCACTGGTTACTCACACAGGTGAACAGATGGAGGTGGGACCCATTTTCCAAACAGACCCATGGCTGCCTTTAGCTCTGACCATGCCAGTGATCCTCCTGAGGGGGGCTGGCAGCATCCCATGGAGAAGTTCAGAGCCAGGCCTGACTGACACGGTCCGGGCAGCCTACAGCAATTGCCAGTGCACTTGACCCCTGGCCACAGCCAAAGGCATTCATTCCTCTTTGGTGAGCCGGCCTGCGCCTGCCAACATTCCAACAAATTAAAAGCCGACCAAGAAGCCCAAAGTATGTTGACAAGTCTGGAGCTGCAGTTCTCTTTCTTCAACCAGGGAGAGTACAGAGGCCAGGGAGGGGGACCGACCAGTGATGAAATGGCTAGGAGGGATCCTGCCACCTCCTCTGGCTGCAGAACCCCTCTCCACTTAGCTTTCCTCTGGGCTCCAGGACAAAGCCAGCCTTTCATTCGGCTCCCACCTCTCCAAACCGACAGCAACCATAGATGAATAGCTGCCATGCATCAAAATGCCCGTTCATCTGCTATCTCCCAGGAAGGCTTGCCTATCTACAGAGACAGCTAGGGTGTGCTGACCCGGGCACAGTTATATCCTCTGAGTTAAAAAAAAAAAAAAAAGACATCTGGTCACCCCAAGGTAGGTAGTTGACCGCTGTTCATACCCCTTTTGTGAAGGACACGACTGCTGTTGCGTGTAGTTTGGCCTTACTGTTGTCCCATTGGGTGTCCACACTTCTCCCATCTAAATAGTTTTGGAGAAAATATGTGGATTTCACATGGATATTTAAAATATATTATCTTAGCTGGGAATGGTAGCACCCACCTATAGTCCCCAGTACTTGGGAAACTGAGACAGGAGGATCCCAGATTCAAGGACAGCCTCAGCAAGTAGTAAGACTCTCATCAACCTAGCAAGACCCTTTCAAAATAAGAATAACTGGGCTGAGAGTGTAACTCGAAGGTAGAATTCCCCTGGGTTTGATCCCTAGTAACAAAATTTTTTAAAATAAGTATTTTTTATTTATTTTTTATTTTTTTTATTTTTTTTTATTGTTGGTGGTACTGGGGTTCCTGGAAGCCTTTCTACCTCTGGGAGAACGATTGATTCTCCTTTGCAAGGTGAAGAAAGATTTTCTGCTTTGTTGCCGGGCGTGGTGGTGCACGCTTGTAATCCCCGCACTTGGGAGGAGGAGACAGGAGGATGGTGCTGGTTCGGAGCCAGCCTTGCTGGCTTAAGAGACCCTGTTTCCACATAAAAAAGTTAAAAAAATAGGTCTGGGAGTGTAGCCCGGAGGTAGAAGGGCTTCCAGGAACCCCAGTACCACCAAAAAAAAAAAAAAAAAAAAAACTTTTCCTGCTTTGTAATGCCACATCTACCCATATACCTAACAACATGGCAACGAGGCAACTCCCGAAAGCCAGGCAGTTCTTTTCAGAATTGTGACGTTGTGATGAACCATACCCTGGATAAAAAATTTAATTTGTTCTTTTCTTCTTTTTTTTGGTATTCAGGATTGAACCCAGGGGCATTCTGCCTCTGAGCTCTACCCCCAGCCCTTTTTTATTTTGAAACAGCTATTGACCAAGTTGCTGAGGCTGGCCTCAAACCTGTGGTCCTTCTGTCTCAGCCTCCCAAATCCTGGGATTACAGGTGTGCACCACCACGCCTGGCCTCATTTAATCTTATATAAACACATCCAGGACTTCAAAAGTTCTTAGAGTCATGTTTTAAATCAATATTATCGTTACATTTCGAGTTCCCTTCTGACTCCCCCTGCCTCTTTTTTATCTTAAAAAAAATGGTAGTCTATTAAAGGCATGGATGTAATTTTCAAAACCCTGGATAGAGCTGGCTGGAAGCATTTAAGAGCTGTATGGAATCTCGTGTAACCATCATGTGCCTTTTTTGGGAAACAACAGTCTGAGCAATTGTCATTGCCTTTTGTAAGAAAATCACATGATTAAAAAATAGATGGCTAGCAATAATTCTGTTGTCACTTGGTTACTGGCAGGAGGAGGGAGAGGGAGGAAGACATAAGAAAAATGCTTTCTTGGATCCCTTAGCCACACCAATCTGCAAACCTTCCTGGAGTAAATAATTTCCTTTGTCATTTCTGGGTAACTATAAAAAGGCTCCGGAATGTTTCCAGGCCTGGGTATTCTGTTGTGTAATACTTTAGGAGTCTGTGTTACCTTATTTTTCTCCATGAGTTGGTCCAAACCCAGCCATTTTCCCCCTGCTGGATCTGAGTGCTGGGAAACTAATATGAATGGAATGAATGAAATTTCAGTCTGTCGTGGCCAATAATGTCCCCCTCTGGGATCAGAATCTCTTAACATGTTTGACAGCAAAAACAAGTGTGTATCAGCTTCAGATCCCAGAGGCGCGGCTGTGACCTCCATTGGCAGGCACTATGAAATGAAGCTCCTTCGGCCTCACGTGTCCTCTCCAGGGAGAGCTGCAGGCTTGCCCCCGGGGGTGGCCTACTCCTGAGGATGACTGGGATCCTCCTGTCACCTTGTGGATTCCAGGGAATGAAGACCCAAGTAAGAAATGTTGGAGAGTAGCACAACTGGCTGTGGAGCAGCGCGGAGTAAGTGATAGAATTGGGTGTTTCTCTGTGAAATGAGCTGATGGGTGTTTTTCCGGGGAAGTTCTAAGATGTGTGGAGGAAAAACTGTCATTAAAAAAAAAAAAAAGTAGCCGGGCGTGGTGGCGCACATTTGTAATCCCGGCATTCGGGAGGCTGAGACCGGAGGATCGCGGTTCGCGGACAGCCTCAGCTATTTAGTGAGGCCCTCTGCAACTCAGTGTGACCCTGTTTTAAAATAAAGAATAAAAAATAGGGCTGGGGGTGTAGCCCAGAGATAGAATGCCCCAGGGTTCCATCCCCAATACTGGAAAAAAAAAAAGGATGGAGCTGGACATCCCATGTATCTGGGAGGCTGAGATGGGAGAATTGCAGAATTGAAGTCAGCCTCAACAATTTGGCGAGGTCCTCAGCAACTTAGTGAGACTCTGTTCAAAAAAAAAAATAGGGCTGAGGAGTATAGCTCAGAGGTAGAACGCCTCTGGGTTCAATCCCCAGCAACACACACACACACACACACACACACACACACACACACACACACTAGTTCTTTGCATCCATAATATCAGTGTATCCAGGGATACCAGGAACTTCTGTCCATGCTGACTCCTCAGCCTTTCTTTGAATTAAAGGGTCGAACCAATCCCTTTGCCTTGGACCACAGACTAGTGACGACACATCTCCGCTGGAGGAGGTGAGTTGCTGGAAACCCCAAGAGAACTTCAGAAATTTGAGAAATCCCCAGTGTTTCTCAAAAGTGTGAGCTACTAAGTGCGGCCAAGATCACAGTACGTGGAGAGGTTTGTATGAAGTGTCAGTGTCAGGACGCCTTCCCAAGACCTATGGGATCAGACCTTAGATGGGATGTGACAGTGGAGAAATCTGCGCTTTATTCTAAGTGGTTTGTGTATACATTCATAGCGTTATGTCTACTATTGTATTCTTTATGACTTCGCCACCTCCAGTCCCCTGGAGTCTCCACTCATCTATCTGATGTTACCCTTATTGCCAAATCTCTCTCTAGTTTCCACATATGAACATGTCTTCTCGTTTTTTTTGGGTTTTTTTTTTTTTTTGAGACTGGCTATACTCATTTAGTTCTCTAGCATACTCATATATTCTCGAGTTCATCTGTTTTCCTACAAATGGTGCGATTTTGTTCTGCAGTTTAGGAATCTCCTAGTCTATGGAAAGGCTGCAGTGCGTCCTGCTCATCATTCATTCATTCATTCACTCACTCATTCACTCAGTTGAGTTGATTTGCATAATATTGGCTGGGTAGAAGGCTCTGGACAGGGTGCTAGGGACCCCTCAGTGGAGAACAGGGCAGATATATTACTCTTCTGCTTCAAGCTTGCAGACTTCTACTTATCTTTGGACTGTAGTAAAGTCTAGAAGAAAGGTGCTATGAGGTAGTCTTTAAAAACAGGCTACCTAGCTGGGCATGGTGCCATACGCTTGTAATCCCAGTACTCGGGAAGCTGAGAAAGGGGGGTTGCAGGTTTGCGGCCAGCCTCCGCTACATAGTGTGCCCCTCAGCAACTGCTAACCAGTGAGATCCTGCTTCACAATAAAGAATAAAAGCCAGGTGTGGTGACACATTCTTTTAACTCCAGCATTTGGGAGGCTGAGACAGGAGGATCACTGTTTGAAGACAGCCTCAGCTACTTAGCAAAGCCCTTTGCAACTCAGTGAGACCCTGTTTCAAAATAAAAAATAAAAAAATTGGGCTGGGGGTGTAGCTCGGAGGTAGAATGCCCCTGGGTTCCATCTCCAGTACTGCAAAATAAAGAAGAAAGAAGAAAAAGAAAGAAAGGGAGGGAGGGAGAGGGAGAGGAGAGAGAGAGAGAGAGAGAGAGAGAGAGAGAGAGAGAGAGAGAGAGAGAGAAGGAAGCTGGGGGTATATCTGGGAGGTAGAATGCCCCTGGTTTCAATGCCCAGTACCATTAAAAAAAAAAAAAATTGGCTACTTGATAGTTGTAACCCCAGTACTTAGGAGGCTAAGACAGGAAGATGACAGGCTTGAGGCCAGCCTCAGTCAGCGAGACCCTGCTTCAAAATAGAAAGGACTGGGGGTATAGCTCAGAGGTAGAACACTCCCCGAGTTCAGTCCTCAGTACCCCACCAACACACAGGCACGCACGCAGATGTGCTGCTTGGATCAAGCAAATGCTAGACTGGTCTTGGCCCTTAGTTCTCAGTTTTCCAACCCTCATCACAGGCTCTTACCTGCCCACCTGCTGGTGGACAGCCTGGCCTCCTGTTCTCTAGGGGCTCCCCGCCTCCAAGGCCTGGCTGGGCCTCTCTGGCTCAGCATCTCACCAGCACAAGGCTCAATGCCTACATAGTACCACTCCCAGTGATGTAGTGTGGGCCAAGAGCTGACCTGGAAATGGCCCCATTTGATCCAACCTGAGCACCAGCTAAGCCAAATATCTCCAGGTCTCAGGACAATAACAGCCCACTCCCAGAAAGTTTGTTTTCCATTGGAAATGAGGAGGCCTTTTCTTCCCTTTTTCTTTTTATGTATTTAATTTATTTATTTCTGTGGCACTGGGGATTGAACCCAGAGGCATTTTACCTCTGAGCTAAACTCGCAGCCTGATTTTATTTTGTACTTGGAAACAGAGTCTCACTAAGTTGCGGAGGGCCTTGCTAAGTTGTTGGAGGCTGGCTTTGAACCTGCTATCCTCCTGTCTTGCCTCTCAAGTATTGGAATTACAAGCATGTGCCATCACACCTGGCCTTCCCTTTCCTTTTTAAAAAGTAGCTGCAGGAGTGAAATAGCTCCTCTTGTGAGATCTTTGAAGGATGGAGCTGAGCAGAGTGTCCCTGATGGACAGCCTGGGTGGACACCGTCCAGCTCCTGGGCAGACCTGCTGTGGCCCAGACTAGATGCCCGTCCCCCAAGCCCTGTGAATAGGGAGCAGCAGCCGAGGTGGGAGCTGCCCAGAGCAGGGCTGGACACTCCGTGATGATAGCACACTGACACTTCATTTGGGCGGCGTCCTTAGGCCCAGTGAGCACTGTTCCACTGTAGGGAATGTTCTGGATCACTGCAAGTCGCCGCCTCTGTGGCTGCCTGGATTTTTTTTTTTTCCTAGTTTGTTTGAAGAGTGTGCCCAGAAGCAGGCCATAAATCAATTTCTGGTGCAGAGAGAACCATGTGCAGGACAACTTGACCTTTTCCCATGATTCAGGGTCCTCATTAAGAACTCATCATTGATTGAGAAGAGTTGGGGTCCAGCGATGTCCTGAGGGCTGTTAGGGGTCCTGTACTTGGACTCTGTCCTCCCTCCCTCCCTTCTCCTCTCTCTTCCCCTCCTTCCCTCCCTCCTGTCCCCTCTTTCTTTGTTGCTTCCTTTCCTCCGTCTCCTCCTCTTTCTTCTCTTTTTCTTTCTTCTTCTTTCTCCTCCTTCTCTTCCTTTTATTTCCTCTCTTTCCCTCTCCTTCCTTTCATTCATTATCATGGAAAATTTCAAGCAAAAACAAAAGAGAATAAAATATCTCATGAACATATGTATTCATCATCTGGATTGAATAATGACCAACTCAGGGCTAAACTTGTTTTAGCCTTTCACACTGGATTTTTTTTTTTTTTTTTTTTTTTTGGTGGTACTGGGGTTCCTGGAAGCCCTTCTACCTCTGGGCTACACTCCCAGACCTATTTTTTTATTTTTTTATTTGGAAACAGGGTCTCCTAAGCCAGCGCGGGCGGCTGGCTTCGAACCTGCGCGATCCTCCTGTCTCTGCCTCCCAAGCGCGGGGATTACAAGCGTGCGCCACCACGCCCGGCCACACTGGATTATTTTTAAGAAAATCCTAGGTACCATCTAAATTCACCTGTAAATACATACATATTGTATAATAAATAATAGAGAAGTCTGTGAAATTTTAAAATATTTTTAGATATACACCTTGAACACATCAGCTCCTCAAAACTTAAATATATCATTAAGTCACTTTCACAACTGTGAATCAAGTTACATAATTCATTTGTCACCATTCCTTTGTGTCCCAACTCGGTCGGCTTCCTACACTGGGAAGGGACAGCTGACTGACTTCACTCAGGGTATTATTTTGAAAATGATCCCATGCTATTGGTTGTGCCCATAGTCTGGTCTTTTTTAAGTAGTATTTCACTGTAGAGACACACTAGCTGGCTTATTGGTGCTTCTCTTGATGGATACCTGGGCCATTTCCAGATTTTGACTGCTATGAATATTCTGTACCAGATTTTATTTGCATATATATTTTCATGTCTCTTAAGTAAATACCTGGGGATGGTGTTGCAAGAGCATAGCTTTGTAATGGGTATACCGATAGCTACATTTAACTTTTAAGATCAATGTACAAGAGTGCCAATTGTTCCACAGGCCTGTCCAAAGTTTAGATTTGTTCATCTTTTTAATTTTAGTTCTCCTAGTGTGTATAGAAGTATCTCATTATGATCTTAATTTGCATCTCCCTTAGTGATTAAGGATGGTGAATCCTTTTTCATATACTTGTTGACCATTTGTATGTCTTCATTTGTGAAATGTCTTTTCAAGAATTCTCTCCATTTGTGTGTGTGTGTGTGTGTGTGTGTGTGTGTGTGTGTGTGTGGTATTGGGGATGGAACTCAGGGGAATTATACCTCCGAGCTACATCCCAAGCTCTATTTTTTATTCTTATTTTGAAACAGGGGCTCACTGAGTTGCAAAGGGCCTCACTAAGTAGCTGAGGCTGTCCACGAACCATGATCCTACTGTCTCAGCCTCCCGAATGCTGGGATTACAAGTGTGCGCCACCACGCCTGGCTAATTCTGTCCATTTTTAAAATTTGGTTGCTTATCTTTTCATTATTTCTATATATTGTTTTCCTTTTACTGAGTTGTTGAAGAGCTTCATATATGCTGGATATGTATGTATATATATATATACATACACATATATAATATAAAGAGAGCTATTATCTATGTACATGTGACATATAGTCAGATGCAGGTTTGCACACATTTTCTTTCAACTTGCTACATATTTTCTTGACAGTTTGATGAATAGTAATTTGAAACTTTGATGAAGTCTAATTTATAAGTTTTTTCTTTTGTGACTTGTGCTCTCTATGTTTTCACTAAGAAATAATTATCTGCCCTGTGTTCTTTTTAAGTGTCATTCTAGTCACTTTGTTGTTTATACAAGAATGAAAGAAAGCAACAGCCAAAACCAACTATAATACCATTATTGCACATAAAGAATAAAACAAAATACTGCATATTATCGCACTGGAAATGGTGGCTCATGCCTGTTATCTCAGAAACTCAGGAAGCTGAGGCAGGAGGATTTTAAGTTCAAGGCCAGTCTGGACTACTTAGCAGGATCCTGCCTCAAGATAAAAAGGACTAGGGCTATAGCTCAGAGGTAGAGCCCTCCTGGGTTCAATATCCAGTACGAGGAAGAAAGAGGAGGAGGAGGAGGAGGAGGGAGAGGAGAAAAGGAGGAGGAGAGGAAGTATCACACACCTGTAATCTCAATACTGGAGAAGTTGAAACAAGAGAATTGCAGGCCTCGGCAATTTAGTGAGACTCTCAGCAACTTAAGAAGACCCTATTTTTTTGGTGGATAGATCACTAGGGATTGAACCCAGGGGTATCCTACCTCTGATTTACACCCCAACCCTCTTTATTTATTTTTATTTATTTTTATTTTGGAACTGAATCTTGCTAAATTGCTAAGCCTAGCCTTGAACTTAAACTCTTTTCTTTCTCAGCTTCCCAAGTACTGGGATTACAGGTGTGTGCCACCATGCCTGGCTGAGACCCTGTTTCAAATTTTAAAATTAAAAGGGCTGAGGATGTAACTTAGAGGTAGAATGCCCCTGAGTTCAATTCCCAGAAAAAAAATCTTAATATTATTAAATATCCAGCCCATGTTCACATTTTAATTGTTTTCTATATTTTTCTTAGTTGGTTTGTTCAAATTAAAGTCCTAAAACCATCTATATATTGTAATACATTGCTGTGTGTATATCTCTTAGGAGTCTGTTCAATCTCCAGGTTCCTTCTTCCTATTCTGGAACTTGAAGAAATTATTGGGTTATTTGTCCTGTAGAGCATCCTACAACTTGAATTTTGCTGATTCATGGTGCCATGACATGGATTTCTCTGGTCCTGAACATCCTAAAAACTAGTAGTTAGGCCGAGGGGCTTGGTCCCATTTAGGTTCAGTCTTTCTCAAGAATGCTCCCTGGTGTTCTGTGAGTAGACAGGGCAGGAAGCTCCTTTCCCATTGTCCTTTTCTTGTACGGTGTTAGTGGCCATCGATGATCCTTGTTACCTCGTGAGGGTCATGGACTAGTGATATTCTCGTCCTGTCATTTCTTCTAAATTCACTCTGACACCTTCTAGAAAGAGACTTCCCTGAAACAACTATTTGGCTATGCTGTGGACTCCTGAGTAGTTTCAGGAACGGCGGCTTTTTAGAGTCCTAATGTACTTTGTGTCACTAGTCCTTTGTTTTCCCGGCAGGGCTGGGCTGCAGTATGTGCTGAGCACTCTTGGCAGGTGCTAACCTAGGCATCATCACACTTCACTCATCAGCTCCTCTGAGGTAGAAATTTTTATTCAGAGGCCCTTATGGCTCTCACCATAAGAGAGCAGATTTACTTAATGATCTCTCATCTTCTGTGTGGACTTCTTCCAGGTCAGTATCTCTGGGATGGATACCTAGAAGAGTTCCCTCCTCCTTAAACGTTTTAGGTTTGAAAGATTTCTACCATTAAATGTCTTTCTAATTAAAATAATAGGAACCCAGGATAAATGTTCAAATAATAGGATGTTGACTATTCCCATTAAAGTTGAAGGCCATAGTTATGGCATGAGCAATCCACCTCTGGCTGCTTCCTGAGTCAAGCCAGACATTGAAGCAGATCACTGGACCCTCATAAGGCTCTATTTACTCCTTTTCAGAATAGGAAAAGGAATAGTGAGGCATGACTTGGTGCCAAAGAGGTGTTTGCCATTATAGACCAACTAGAGGAAGCTCGGGTAGATGCCGTGGTCATCGCTGCTTCCAAATAAATATGGGAGGAGGACAATCCAGAGAACTCACCTTTTCTGGGGAGAGCCAATTCACATTTTACCTCCTTCATGGCTTAGTGTCTCTTAAGAAAAAATTATCTAAATTGCAAGATGTCAGAAGAAAATTATTAAGCAGAATAATTAAAATTGGCTTTGCTTTGAGAGAAGAAAGTGTTGAGGATTTGAAGGACCAATGAGCATACGCTACACAGCAGCTCCTTTGCGAGGATGCAGAGCACTGGGCTAGTTCATGGGCAGATAGGTTCGTCCCTTCCTGCCTTTTTCCTTCCTTCCTTTCTCTTTTAATTGGTACATTTAATAGTGGGATTTATTGTTATGTATTTTTACATGCATATATCATTATTTGTGCATTCTCTTTCTTGATTGAATTGGGGGCTTATTTCTTGTACATTAGGCTGCTTGTGCCTTATTTTGCTTTCTAGTCCTTGATTCTCTCCCGCAAAAATGTTTTCCAGCCAGGTATGGTAACACATGTTTGTAACCTCAGCATTCGGGAGACTGAGACAGGAGGATCCAGGTTCCCAGCCAGCCTCGCTACTTAGTGAGGCCCTTTGCAACTCAGTGAGATCCTGTTTCAAAATAAAGAATTAAAAATAGGGTTGGAGGTATAGCTCAGAGGTAGAATGACCCTGGGTTCCATCCCAGGTAACACACATACACACACACACACACACACACACACACACATCTATCATCTATCTATCATCTATTTATCCATCCCTCTATCATCTATCTCTATTATCTATCTATAGTTTCCACATCCCCAGAAGTTTCTCTGCCTTTGCACATTATTAACTCAGTCATAAAACAATCTATTTCCCCTCAAAACCTCACTGAGAATTGCTGTTGCCTTTCTTGATGATACAGATAGCTTTAGTAAATGTTGGCCATTTTCAGTTGTTTTTGCTGGAGATTCTGTTTTATATAGAGTGATTATGTATCCCAAGTTTCCCCAAATGACCCTAAATTAATAAACCTTAAGTTCCAAGTTTTTAATTCTGTGAATAGTTCAACAAAATTGACACAAGTGCATAAAAATAGTTTGGAAATAATAATGTAGAGCTTATATGTCCTTTATATATTTTATATATTTTTCATATAAGGATATATATGAAATATGTATTTTTCTTCTTATTTGTGGTACTAGGGATAGAACCCCAGGGGCTTTTCTACCTCCGGGCTATACTCCCAAACCTATTTTACACTTTATTTGGAAACAGGGTCTCACTAAGTTGCTGAGAGCCTCACTAAGTAGCTGAGGCTGGCTTCGAACCTGTGTGATCCTCCTGTCTCAGCCTTCCAAGTGCTGGGATTACAAGCGTGCACCACCACGCTGCCCAGCTAAAATATGTATTTTTCAAATGCTCTAATCATTGTCCTGTTACACTTTTTTTTTTTTTTTTTTGGGTGGTACTGGAGGTGGAACCAGAGGTTTTCTACCTCTGGGCTATACACCCAGACCTATTTTATACTTTATTTGGAAACAGAGTCTAAGTTGCTGAGAGCCTCACTAAGTAGCTGAGTCTGGCTTCAAACCTGTGCAATCCTCCTGTCTCAGCCTCCCAAGCGTGAGGATTACAAGTGTGCGCCACCACGCCTGGCTTTATACTTTTCAAAAGAATAGAACTCTAAAGACATGATATTTATTTCAGAAGGCACCATAGGTGGCATATATGTTGCTTAATTTTTTTTTTTTTTTTTTTTTTGCCAGTCTGGGGATAAAACCCAGGGGCATTCAACCTCCGAGCTACACCCCCTGCCCTGTTTTTTATTCTTTATTTTGAAACAGGGTTTCACTAAGTTACAGAGTGCTTCACTAAGTAGCTGAGGCTGTCCATGAACCTCGATCCTCCAGTCTCAGCCTCCCAAATGGGATTACAAGTGTGCGTCACCATGCCGGGCTTGTTGCTTAAGCTTTTATTCGTATCCCACATCTGGGACAATAGGACTTAATGGATTTAAGCTTGTTTCTCCATTGTAGTTCTAAATAGTACCCTTTGTATCTTTCAAAATGTCCTTGTTTGAATGACAAATAACTGACCCCTCGTTATTCACAGTACTCTTTTCATGCCCCTAGTATAAAAATCATGGCACTGAGCTCCAAAAGGGATGAGAATTAGAGCAGGTAGAGCAATAGGCTTCTTGGCTCCTTCTGAATAGAAGAATCACTTTTGTGGTGTCTCCTGACTGTCACTCTCTGATGGGGACAGTAACACTGGGAATGCTACCCTGCTCCTTCCCAGGCATTACTGTTGTTTTGTTTTGTGGTACTGGGGATTGAACCCAGGAGCATTCTACCTCCTAGCTACACTTGCAGCCCTATTTTTTATTCTTTATTTTGAAACAGGGTATCACTAAGTTGGGGAGGGCCTCACTGGGTACCTGAGGCTGGCTGTGAACCCAAATCCTCCTGTCTCAGCCTCCCAAGTACTGGGATTACAAGCGTGCACCACTATGCCAGGTTCCCAGTTGTTACTTTGTTAACTAGGAGATGCTGTTTTTCTTTGGAAGCCACCCCAGATTTTAGCAGAGCCTTCCTGCATGGATCTGAATTGTAGTCCTGCACAGTGACACCAGATGTTCACAACTGGGCACAATATTCCAGAACCTTCTGTTCAAGAAAATAGATCGATAGATAAATATGGAGAGAGAGAGACAGAAAAGAGAGAGAGAGAGAGAGAGAGAGAGAGAGAGAGAGAGAGAGAGAGAGAGACTACAATAGCTGTGGCAGCTGCCTACTTCAGTTACCTGTGTCCAACAACAAACCAGCATAGTCCAGACTAGCAGATCAGGAGGGGAAATTCAGCTTGATTTGACAAACCACACAACCTACGTTCTAATGAGTCCTGTATAGAACTGTACAAGGGAAGAAGCAAAGTAATTGATCTAGTAATATCTTAAAATGTAGGATGTGTATAAATATTGGCACCATTTCTGAGAATCAACACCTTTAGAATGTGATACCTAGCCGGGCGTGGTGGCGCACGCTTGTAATCCCCGCGCTTGGGAGGCAGAGACAGGAGGATCACGCAGGTTCGAAGCCAGCCGCGCGCGCTGGCTTAGGAGACCCTGTTTCCAAATAAAAATGTAAAAATAGGTCTGGGAGTGTAGCCCGGAGATAGAAGGGCTTCCAGGAACCCCAGTACCACCAAAAAAAAAAAAAAAAAGAATGTGATACCTATCTTCACAAAGCTTCTGTTCCAATCACAGCTAAATAAGCTCCCAATGACCAATGCCAGAACAATCTGAGCAACAAGATAAATGATGACAATATTTATGAATACAATGTATTCGATTTTATATAATGTTTATATAATGCATTATATACAACTTCTAAAGAACATAATTTATATATCCTGTTTTATAAAATATTTAATACTAATTTTATAAACATATCCTAAACATAACATTTTAATACTTATAAATCTCAATGACTGAATAAATAAATAAATAAATAAATACATGGGAAGGAGGGACAACTCTTTGTTTTGTAGTACTGGGGATTGAACCCATGGGCATTCTTCCTCAGAGCTATACCCAGACCTATGTTTTATTCTTTATTTTGAAACAGGGTCTCACTACATTGTGGAGGGCCTCACTAAGTAGTTGAGGCTGGCTGAGAACCTGTGATCCTCCTGTCTTAGTCTCCCAAGTACTGGGATTACAAACGGGTACCGCCATGCCCGGCTACGGAACAACACACTCTCTCTCTCTCTCTCTCTCTCTCTCTCTCTCTCTCTCTCTCTCTGTCCAGAAAATGCTATTGAATACATATATAAGGAAGAAGAGAAACAGAGAACTATCTTTAGACTGCCACAGTAATACTTGCTGTAGAAAGAAAATCCACTGATGAATGGTAAATTAGAGAGCATCTGTTTAAGGAGAAACAGGATATTTCATGGTCTGAAAGTATTTCTCCTCAAATAGTTTCTAAATATGAAGGGGAGGAACAAATAATGAGATTCCAGTGGCGAATCCTGGTGGATGCTTTAGTCAAGCAATTGAGGCTGTGAGGAACACGATGCAGGAACGTCATGTATTCCGACATGACGTGATGCGCTCTGTACTATTCTTTCTAACCATGTGTAACTTCAGTTGGATGGTGAGGGAACATCGAACATCCTATAAAATATGTGGCCAATACTATTCCAAAGTGTCAAAGTCCTGAAAGACAAGGAACCGTCCCAGATTGGAGAAGGCTAAGGAGATGCGATGGTTAAGTGCAGTGAGGGGTCCTAGATTGGATCTTGAATCAGAAAAATAGGACATAAGTAAGCTGGGTGTGGTGGCGCATGCCTGTAATCCCAGCTTTTGGGAGGCTGAGACAGGAGGATCGTGGTTCTCAGCCAGCCTTAACTACTTAGTGAGGCCCTTTGCAACTCAGTGAGACCCTGTTTCAAACTAAAGAATAGACCGGGCATGGTGGCGCACACTTGTAATGACAGTATTCAGGAGGCGGAGACTGGAGGATCGAGGTTCGCGGACAGCCTCAGCTACTTAGTGAGGCCCTCTGCAACTTAGTGAGAACCTGTTTCAAAATAAAGAATAAAAAATAGGGCAGGTGGTGTAGCTCAGAGGTAGAATGCCCCTGGGTTCCATCCCCAGACCTGCAAAAAAAAAAAAAAGAATAAAAAAATCAGGCTGGGGATGTAGCTCTGAGATAGAATGCCCCTGAGTTCATCCCAGTACTGCAAAAAGAAAAAAGGAAAAAAAGAAAAAGAGGACATTAGTGGAAAATCTGGAGAGATTCACATATACAATATAAGACTATAGTTTTAGAAATAATATCAATACCAATGTTCATTTTCTGGTTTTGATCATCGTTCTATGGTTATATAATCTGTTAACATCCAAGGAAGCAGGATGAAGGGTATGTAAAAACTCTGTTTTAAAACTGTTCTGAATATCTAAAATTATCTCAAAAGATAAAAAAGTTAAAAAATATACATGTAGCCAGTAGCTAAAAGTAAAAATTAAGTGCCACAAGAGGTTTGAAAGTGAAGTGAATTCGCAGTTCATTCTGTCTGGGTTGGTCAGATGAGATGGACTGTAGCCAGGGTGTGAGGTATAGTCCTGGAGGAGGGGATGGGAATCAGTGGTACCTCCCTGGGCAGCGGATTATCTGAGCAGGCCTCAAAAAACTGGGAGGAAGCCGGGCGTGGTGGCGCACGCTTGAAATCCCAGCATTTGGGAGGCTGAGACAAGGATCGTGGTCCTCCGCCAGCCTCAGCTACTTAGTGAGGCCCTTTGCAACTCAATGAGACTCTGTTTCAAAATAAAGACTAAAAAAATAGAGCTGGGGGTGTAGCTCAGAGGATTTTGACATGTAGGTCTGGGAGGATTTTGACATGTAGGTCTGAGCAGTGGAGGTGAGATATTTAAAATGTTCCAAAGGCCCGGCATGGTGGCATACTCTTGTAATCCCAGCATTGGGGAGGCAGAGATCAGAGGATCGCTGTTTGTGGCAGCCTCTGCTACTTAGTGGGGCCCTTCCCAACTCAGTGAGACCCTGTTTCAAAAATACAAAGACTAAAAAAGTAAGGCTGAGAGTGTGGGAGTGTAGCTTGGCGGTAGAATGCCCCTGGGTTCCATCTCCAGTACCACAAAAATAAAATAAAATAAAATAAAATAAAATAAAATAAAATATGTTCCAAAGATCTGGACCACAGCTTTAGGGCAGAGATGTCCAAGAGAAGAGTAAGTGGATATGTTTGGTTGGAGGTCACTGGCCTGGAAGGGGTAGAGGTGGCCAGGTCCTCTGCCTGGGGAGTGAGTGAGGGGAGCTGGAAGGTCAGGCAAGGTTATTGAGAGCACACCTCAGCTGAGCAACAAGGGCTTCAACAACTGAAGTGATCAGGGACATTGAATCTGAACCTCTCCTCCCTGTCTCAAGAGCAGTTAAAGGTTTATGGAATATAGGTGATACTTTAAAGGCCTTGTGGAGGCCAGACCTCAGTAGAGGAATGGCCAGGAGACCAGTGGATGCGGAGAGGCAGACAGAAGATCCCCATCCTGCAGGGGCATTTATCTTGTGCACACCCAAAAAACAGGTCTCTGGCCTTAGCTACAGTCTGCTCTGTGTCTCTCTTGTACAAAGAGGATTCTTTTTTCAATTAAGAACTTCACCTCGTCAGAGAAAATAATCTCCTCGTCAGACTCTTTGACTTTCTGGGAGTTAGCCTTTTGGCCCAGCAGGATCCCTGGGCCCCAGGGAGTTGAGGAAGCTTCTACAAGGACCTTGAATGTCAAGAGCACCCATGGGGACATGTGGTGCCTGGCCCAGTTCCTGTCTCTCCCAGTGGAAATGCTGTCTCTGGAGCTTCCCCAGGTGTCTGGAAAGCAGGGCAGGATTTGGGAATGAATGCACCTATAAAGAATTCTGCTGGGTTCTTATGTCATGGCTAGACGGTCCCCGCTGGGTCTGTTTGCTGTCCCTTTTCCTTTGCTCCCGAGTGTGTCAGGAAATTTGGGGAACTTCTGACTCATTCTAGCAAGTGGCTGTGGCCTTTTTGCAAGAAGCTATGACCCAAGGGAAGAGGCAAATGTGATCCAGGTAGGTGCGGGCAGTCACATGGCTCCAGGGGTGCCAGCCCCGCCAGGACATGGCTGGGTGTGATGGAAACCCGAGCACATGGTTCTTGGGAGCAGGTCAGCACTGGCTGGGAGGATGCTTGGCTCCGCTCATGTTTGAACAACCTGACAGCAGCTATAAAGCTTAGCAGCTGTGAGGTATATCAGGTACCCAAGGACTTTTAGACTTGGCTTAACCCTGGGGCCTTGAGATTAGAATGCCAGCTTTAAATAATTTAAGCAATGAGACAGCATGTTTACAAAGTTCCCAGAATAGTCTATCTGAAGACTCAACTCACAATTAATTAATTTACTGAAAAAATGAACTTTAGCCAGGCCTGGTGACTCACACCTGTAATCCTAATACTTGAGAGGCTGAGATAGAAGGATCACAGGTTTGAGGACAGCCTCAGCAAGTAGTGAGACTCTCATCAACCTAGCAAGACCCTGTTTCAAAATAAAAATAAAATAGAGCTGAGATGTGTGGCTCAGAGGTAGAATGCCCCTGGGTTCAATCTTTACTACCAAAAAAACCAAAAACAAACAAAAAACTAAAGTATTGCCACAGTCCTTCTTCTCTTAGTTGACCACTAGGTGCCAAATAAATACCCCTTCATTTTCTAAGGGCCTAATGTCCTTCACTTGGTCCCATTGGATACATTAGAACCCAGTCCTTCATGGAAAGCCAGTTGCCCCGCTGGAGAGGGAGTGTAGCCCAGGGCTCAGCTACCCCCTTTCTCTTTGTAGCTGTGACCCAGCCTTACAAAATCCTATTGGTAGAGATCTAAAAATTCATGTCCTGTCTTACACGCAGTCTCTGGGCCTTTCTGTGTCTCGGGTGGGGTGCTGAGCGGTTTTGAGGGCTGGGATCTGGACACATTATTGAAGCCTGGCTCATTCGCCTAACGCTTACGTAACCTTGGGTGACTGCTTTGGCCGAGCTGTGCCTTTCTTTCCTTTTTGACAAAGTGGGACAAGAAGACCATTTTCTGGATTGCTAGGAGAATGAAACAGCCCCGTAACTGTAAGATCCCAGCAATGTGCGGGGCACAGAGTCCACTGTCAATGAGTGTTAGTTTCCGGCACCCTGGCTTGCTGGAGTTTTTGTTTTCAACAAAGCAGCTCTGATTGTCTTTTTAAGGGAGGAGGTGGATGGGAGGCAGCGGGGCTGAGGACATGGCTGGTAGTGTCGGCTTGGATGTGAATTGGCGGGCTGTCTGGCTGCCCCTCTGTGCTCCTTCCATGATACCAGACCTGCCTACGGGGGATCAGGACCAGCAGTGTGGGCTTGGAAAGACTGCCGCAGCCCTTTGAAGTTCTTTTAGACATCTTGGCCATTTTAGAATTGTCACTGGAAAATTCTGCTTGCCAGACCTGTGCCCTGCCAGGTCATCCAGCAGTTCAAGTGCTTTATTTTTTATTTTTTACTTTTTTTTTATTTCGCCAGTGAAACAGACTGCAAGGCCCATCTCCAACTCAATCTCCCCAAAGCTTTGGTGTTAGGAACCATCATCATGTCAAGTTTGTGTTACAAGGTCTTAGGTGCTAAGCATGTTGGTAAAGGTGTTATCTTATCTGCTGTTTCACTGAAGAGGAGTCTGGGACTAGGAAGGCTAAGAATCTCCCTGCTTGTTGACAGAGCCCATCTATCTAACTTAGAAGGCCATGCTCTTTGTCACTCTTTATCACCCTTGTTATTGCCTTACTCACATTTTCCAGAGGAGATAATTTTTTTTTTTTGTTGTTGTTGTTGTTTTTGCTGTGTGTACAGAGTGACTGAATGCTTATGCTCAGATATGGAAGAACTTGCCACTCACCTGATACACAGGCCTGATAGAGCTCCGGGGAGGTGAAGATTATTTTGCATCGTGACACTGTTGTGGGTTGAATGACATATCCCAAATTGTTTTCTAGAACTGATTCTGAAACAGTGCATGGGTCAAGAAAAAAAGAGAAGGTTGATGTGAAACAAACTATACAAACCAATAAGCAGTCATTACCCAGAACGCTGGTGAAAGGGCTAGGACTTGGCAGGGCTAGTTCACATTGTGCAGGACAAGCTCATTCCCACTCAGACTCCTCCTGCCGAATGTTACTGGTGGATGTATAAGCTCTGATGCGCAGACAACAGCAAAGAGGTCATTTAATTGGGCTAGGGCTCTAAGTGCACCAGCTTGACCACAGCAAATGCTGTGATGCCAAGGTATAACCCGCGTGTGGCTCTGGGGCCACAAGAACCCTGACTAGCGCTGGTCCAGACCATCACTCAGCAATTCCGCTCCCATCCACAGGGCCAAGGCCATGTGTTGGGGCTTGATTTCCATCTTCATTGCACCTTCTCAGGGATGGAGGCTGCAGTTGCACACTTGATGTGGTTTTGAAGACGTGAGAGCTAAGCTACCGTGTAAATAGTTACAGGCCATCTATTCCCATGAATCATTTGCTTTAATAACAAAGGGGAAAAGTTATGAACTAAATAATGGGAGAGCAAAGCAATTTGTTAAAAGACTTTCTCTTTCTTATCATTTCTCTTTTCTTTTTGTCCCCCCCCACCCCAGAATCATCTTTTTTTTTGCCTTGCTCTTTTTATTATAGAACATTTCTTTCTTTCTTTTTCCTTCTTTCTTTCCTTTTTTTTTGGGGGGGGGGTACTGGGGATGGAACCCAGGGGCTTTTCTATCTCCAAGCTATACTCCCAGACCTATTTTATACTTTATTTGGAAACAGGGTCTCACTAAGTTGCTGAGAGCCTCACTAGTAGCTGAGCCTGGCTTTGAACCTATGTGATCCTCCTGTCTCAGCCTTCCAAGCGCAGGAATTATAAGAGTGCGCCACCACGCCCGGCTTTTTATTATAGAACATTTCTAACATGCACAAATGTAGAATAGTGTGATCCCTATGTGCTCATTATCCAGCCTGAATACTTTTGGCCATAGTCATCACCCCCACACCAGAGAGTATTTTGAAGCAGATGCTTTGAATTATCTGTATCTATAAATAAATACTTCAATATTTATTTTTTAGAGATAAAAACAATTTTAACAGTAATTCTTTATTCTCTTTTAGTGTTCATTTCCCCTCATGGCCTAACACTTTTTTTTTTTTTACAGTTTTATTGGGGTATAATTTACAAGCCATAAACTTCACCCATTGTAAATACACTATCTTATTTTTAGTAGATTTATATGGTTGTGCATATATTACCACAATCCAGTTTGGAAACAGTTACATATCAGGGTTTTATTGGGACCTGTATACTATGATTGTTTGATGTCTTTTAATCTGTAGTTTGCCTTGGATCTTGGATCTTTTTTTTTTTTTTAATGTGAAAACATGGCTCTTAGCCGGGTGTGGTAGCACACGCTTGTAATCCCAGTACTTGGGAGGCAAGACAGGAGGATCCGGGTTCACGGAGAGCCTCAGCTATTTAGTGAGCCTCTGAAACTCAGTAAGACCTTGTTTCAAAGTAAAGAATAAAAAATTAGGCTGGCAGTGTAGCTCGGAGGTAGAATGCCCCTGGATTCAACCCCCAGTACCACCAAAAAAAAAAAAAAAAAGAAAGAAAGAAAGAAAAAGAAAAAGAAAGAACAAAAGAAGGAAAGAAAAGAAATGGCTCTTCGTCTTTATCACTTACAAAAATCTAAGTTCACCTTTATTTAAATTGGAGCATTATAATTATGCATAATCGTGGGAGTCACTGTTACATATTTGTACATGCACATACATAATTTGTTCAGTTTCATTTCTCTGTACCTCCCCTTTCAAAAATCTAAATTCTATCAACTGCATCTTGTACTGTCACTCAGTAAGCCTCCTTCCCTTTTATTTCCTGTAAACTGAGTAAGAGGCTTGATCCTGTTAGTCTTTTGAGCATGGCTCTGTCAGGTGGCGCAGGGAACTTCCAGGAGCGCGCCGTGGTGCGCAGTTCTTTCTTCTTGGTGTTTCCAGCCTTCTGTGATTGTTGCCTGAATCTGTCAGTCATTAGGATCTCAAAGTGGTGATTTTCTAATTTCTTTCTTCCTTTACTCCTGGACAAGATCTCTAACTTCTCTTCAACCATTCCATTATCCTAAGGTTTAATCTTAATATATAAGGCAAGATAAATGCTTAATCCTTTTGCTTTACTTACTACTTTCCAAAATAATGAGTTGATTCCCTGGCATCCTTCAAAGGCAACCAGTGAGTTTTGTTAGAGGTTTAAACATACCGGAGGTGTTTCAGTATCCTGTGGTTATGGGGCCAGCAGTGTTGCTCAGAGCTAGAGTGCTTGCCTGCGTGTGTGTGGCCCTGGGCTCAGTCCTCCACACCACAAAGCTGATTGTGGTATCACCCTCTTTAACGCTTGATTGTTCTGTCTTGGGCTGCTGGGAATCTACTAGAATTGAAACATAAGTTTTCTTTCTCTGCATGATACTAGTGGGTTTTGGTAACTTTTTTTGTGTGTGTGTGCTACGACAAAAATTTCCAGGCTTATCTAGTACATTTTGTGCCACAGATCTGAAATCTGTCATTTCTTCAAAGAGCCTCATTCTTTCAGGGGAAAATAGTGTGCGAGATGACAGTTCGGATGCTAGGAGATTCATGAATACCAGATAGGTCACTTTTCACTAGAAGTTTTAATAAATGAAGCTGAATTTTTTTAAGATAAAATACATTACCAGTGTGTTGCCGTTACTTCCAATTAAAATTCAGAATCATGGATTTTGATTTGGCCTAATTGTTTTTACATTTGTATCTCCTTCCTCTCTTTCTGCTTTTTGAACATTCTTATTTTCAATCACACCAATATAATCATTTCTTTTCTTTATCAGTATACTGGCCGTCTAGAATATCGATATGAACACTACTATAAGCAATATGTCTTCAAAAACCTGGTTAAGATTATTAATTTTTTTCAAAGGTCTCCTACAAAGAATATATAATAGCATTACTGAGTTTTAAAGTCACTTGGAAATAATCTTTGTGGCTATTCCGCTAAATGATACAAATCTGAGTTCGTTTGCTTTATTTCCAGTTCAATTTTTAGAAAGTACTTATATAGCAGCTTCATTGAGATGTAAGTTACGTATCATAACTTCCTTCCCTTTTTTTTTCCTCTTGCCCTTCTTCCTGCTGTGTTAGGGATCAAACCCAGGACCTCCCTCATGATAGGCAAGTGCTCTACCTCTGAGCCCCACCCCCGGCCCCCAAGAGGATTTCTTGGCTCTTATTTCTCCTTTATTCTTCTGTATATTCTAGTGGGAAGGGGGTGGGTAGTCTTACTCTCAGACTTTCAAAGTGTGTTAGCTTTTTATATTTTACTCATTTTCATGAGAGTGTGAATATAGCTATTTTTAAATTTTATTTTCATATTGCTTTGTTGCTAGTATATAGAAATATAGTATATTTTGTATATGATCTGATGGCCTGTGACCTTGGTGAACTCATTTACTAGATCTGGTAAGGATGAGGTGGTGTGTGTGTGTGTGTGTGTGTGTGTGTGTGTGTGTGTTTTCCTTAGGATCTTCTATGTTCACCATGAAAAAAGACATTTTTATCTCTTTCTTTTCAAACTACATATCTTTAATTTTTTCCTTCTCCTCATTTCTTCCTTCCTCCCTACCCCTCTTTCTCCAGCATTTTGCTTTCTTGCATGGTTAGAACTTTTGATGCAAAGTTTAATATATGTGACAAAAGCAGACATCCTTTTTAGGAGAAAGGCATTCAGTCTTTCAACATTAAAGCAGGGTGTTGACTGTAAGGCTTTTTTCTTAGATGGAAGTTTCCTTCTATTACTTTGTTTGTTTGATTTCTTTCTATTGTAAATGTATGTTGTCAAATGCTTTTGGGGGGACTATGGAAATTTTCATGTTGTTCTTGTCCTTTATTTTATGAATATGATACATTATATTAATTGATTTTAATGTATTCATAGAATACTTTCTTGATTTTGGTGTATGACCCTTGTATATGTGTGTGGTCCTAGAGATTGAATTCAGGATCATTCTACATCTGACCTATACTACCAGCCCTATTTCTTTTTTTTTTTTTTTTTTTTTTTTTAATTTTGAAACAGGGTCTCACTAAGCTGCTGAGAGCCTAGCTAAGTTGTTGAGGCTGGTCTCGAACCTGCAATCCTCTTGTCTCAGCCTTCCAAGTACTGAGATGACAAATATGCACCATCAAGCCTGGCTTTGTATATAGTTTTTAATTTAGTTTGCTAATATTTTATTTAGGGAAGTATATTGGTTGGTAGTGTTCTTTTCTTGTGATGTCTTTCGCTGGCCTCATAGAATAAGTTGGAGAATGGTTCCTTCTCTATCTTCAGGAAGAGTTTGTGAAATAGTAAAGCCATCTAGGTCTGGGCTCTTGTGTATGTGTGGAAAGATTTTTTTTTAAGAAACTATTTAGTGGTGGCGCACACTTGTAATTCCAGCATTCGGGAGGCAGAGACTGGAGGATCTCGGTTTGTGGACAACTTCAGCTACTTAGGACCTTTGCAACTCAGTGAGACCCTGTTTCCAGATAAAGAATAAAAAAGAGGGGTGGGGGATGTAGCTTGGAGGTAAAATTGCCCCTGGGTTCCATCTCTAGATCCATAAAAAATAAAAAAATAAAAAATAGAAATTAATAGGGCTGGGAATGTAACTCATAGGTAGAATACCCCTGTATTCCATCCCCAGTACCACTAAAGCAAACAGACAGACAAACAAAAGACCTTATTTTTAGAACAGTTTTAGGTTAACAGAAAACTTGAAAAGATAACACAGAGAGTTCCCATATACCTCACACTCAATTTTCCCTATTATTAACATATTACATTCACATGGTACATTTGTTATAATTAATGGACCAATATTCGTACTTTCGTAAACCCGCGCTTGATTCGGATTTTGTAGTTTATACCTATCGCCCTTTTCCTGGTCCAGGACCCAGTCCAGGATGCCACATTCCATTTAGTCATTCTGTCTCTGTAGCCTTCTCTTGACTGTCATGGTTTCTCAGACTTCCCTTGTTTTGATGACATGGACTATTTTGAAGAATACTGGCCAGATATATTTCAGAATGTTCCTCAATTGCTATTTGGCTGATATTTTTCTTATGACTAAACTGGGGATATAGGTCTGGGGAAGGAGTACACAGAGGTAAAATGCTGTTCTCACCACATCATACATAGAGTACCTGCTACTAACATGGCTTATCATGGCTGACTTTGACCTTGGCAACCTGTCTGAGATAGTGATTGCAGATTTTTCCACTGAAAAGTTACTTCTCTCACCCAATTTTTCTATACTACATTCTTTGGAAGGAAGTCACTGTGCACAGCCCACACCTGGGAATGGGAATGGTGTTCCACATTCATTAGGGTAGAGTTCTACACAGTCATCCTTAGAGTCTTTTGCCCAAGAGATTTGTTTCTTCTTCTTATTTATTCATTCTGTTGTTTACTTATGTTATATGGACTCGTGGATATTTTTGTGATGCCTTGGGTTATAAACCAGTATTCTGTCATTTATTTGTTGCTTAAATTGTTCCAGCTTTGGCCATGGAGAGCTCTTTTATTTGGCTCCTTTGGCATACTATACATGCACATGTACAGAATGCTCCAGGTTCATCTTTGATATTTCCTGTCAGAGTCCCAGAATCAGCCATTTTTCTATGGAGCACTCATTCATTCATTGGGGAATATTATTGGACACCAAGACCTGGGCACTAAGTAGGTTTGTTGCCTCTAATGTGTTATTAGTTTTCTGGGGTGACCAAGCAAGAAAACATATGTGTATTTACTGACCATTGTGTGTGTGTGTGTGTGTGTGTGTGTGTGTGTGTGTGTGTGTTATATACACTGGTATATAATTTCACATGTAACCATAGGTGTCCCTATTAAGCTAACCATGGGTTCACACAGATGTCTCCAACTGTAATCCATTATCACGCTGATCATTTTAGCCAGCCTCTTGTGTGTAATCTACTACAGCAGCCATTCATTTAATTGTTCATTTCCAATATACATGTTTATCAGTAGGAGAATTGTTAACCTGTACCCCTGTGCAAGACAACTTTATCAGCTAGAATGTAGTACTTATATGCAATTTCTTTGTCCTTAGCCTTAAAGATTCCACTTATTTCTAAAGTTACATAGATCAGCAACTTTTTTTCATACCTCCTTCAGTGAGGTCACTTCAAACATTTGTAATACAGTTGGACTGTTTTCTTAACTTCTGTGTTTCCTCCTGGGATCCTCCAACCTTTTAAATTATGGGATTTTGTTTGTTTGTTTTTGGTGGTACTGGGGGTGGAACCCAGGGGCTTCTCTACCTCCTGGCTACACTCCCAGACCTATTTTTATATTTTATTAGGAAACAGGGTCTCGCTAAGTTGCTGAGAGCCTCACTAAGTAGCTGAGGCTGGCTTTGAACCTGTGAGGTCCTCCAGTCTCAGCCTCCCAAGCGCTAGGATTACAAGCATGTGCCACACCCATCTTAAATTATGTTTTTAAGATTTCCATACATTAAGAATTACTCTTTGTGCTATAAGTTGAAGTTCAAAGGGTTTGATAAATGTATAGTCACATATCCACAATTATAGTGTCATGCAGAATAATTTTACTCCCTGGTTAAAAAAAAATCATATGTATCACCTGTAAATCCCTCCTCCTCTACCCTGACACCTTAGAAACTACCAATTCTTCTTCTTTTTAAAATTGTTGTTATAAGCTGGGCGTGGTGGCGCATGCTTGTAATCCCCGCGCTTGGGAGGCTGAGACAGGAGGATCGCATGGGTTTGAAGCCAGCCTCAGCTACTTAGTGAGGCTCTCAGCAACTTAGTGAGACCCTGTTTCCAAATAAAATATAAAAAAAGCCTGGGAGTATAGCCTGGAGGTAGAAAGCCTCTGGATTCCACCTCCAGTACCACCAAAAAAAATCCCCCCAAAACCCCCAAAATAAAATAAAATTGTTGTTATAAATTTTTTTTCCAAACTGGCTTCTTTCACTTAGCAATTTGCATTTAAGATTTGTCTAAGCCAGGCATGTTGGTGCATGCTTGTAATTCCAGTACTTGGGAGACTGAGACAGGAGGGTTGCAGGCTCAAAGAGAGCATCAGGAATTTAATGAAGCTCTTATCAACTTAGACTGTTTACAAATAAAGAATAAAATACAAGCCGGAAGTGGTGGTGCACACCATGTAATTTCAGCATTGATGAGGCTGAGACAAGGTGATCCAGGTTCAAGGACAGCCTCAACTACTACTTAGTGAGGCCCTCTGCAACTCAGTGAGACCCTGCTTCAAAATAAAGAATAAGAAAATAGGGCTGGGGGTGTAGCTCAGAGGTAGAATGCCCCTGGGTTCCATTCTCAGTACTGCTAAATAAATAAATAAATAATAAATAAATAAATAAATAGGTCTGGGGTTGTAGCTCAGAGGTGGAATGCTCCTGCTTTCCCCCTAGTGAGTAATTATCTGGTTGCTTCCAGTTTTGGGTGATTATGAAAAAAGCTGCTATAAACATTCATATGCACATTTTTGCATGAATATGTTTTCAGATCAGTCCAGTAAATACTTCAAGTGCAATTGCTGGATTGCTTGGTAAAACTTCGGATTTCATTAGAAACTACTAAGCTATCTTTGAAAATGGCTGTTACATTTTGCATTCCCAGTAGCAGTGAAGGAGTGTTGCTGTAGCCCTGTATCCTCCATAGCAATCAGTATACCAAGTGTGCAGTGGTGTTTTGTTTTAATTTGTACTTTCCAATGGCAAGTCATGTTCAGAACCTTTTCATTTGCTTATTTGCCATCTGTAGATCTACTTGGATGAGATTTCGTTTGCTTAGATTTTGGCTTATTTAAAAACTATGTTGTTTTCTTATCCATTTTTAAGAGTTTCTTGTGTGCTCTCATGTAAGTCTTTTTTATTATTTAGAGAATACTTTATTAGTTTCTGTAATGAAACCCATGTAGATAAGACCTTATATACTCAATACAGTGCATTATCCTTGTACAAATGAAAAAAGTTAAGTTTACCATTTCTAGACCAATGGCTGTTAATTTCTGTACAATGCTGACTCAACATGGTAAACTGGGATACTTTTTTCAAAGTTGACAGCACAGCTAAAGTTTCCAAAAATTCAAATTATATATTCATGTAAGTCTTTTATCAGATACGTGTTGTACAAGTATTTTCCTCTTTAAATTCCCATGTCTATCATAAAACACTTGAATAAAGTTCAATTTGTCGTATTCTTTTCTTTTATGGGTCATACTCCTTGTCTAAAAACCATTGCCCTTTCCAAGACCACCTAGATTATGTCCTGTTTTCTTCTAAAAGTTTTCCAGTTTTGCATTTCACATTTAGGTCTATAATTTATTTTGAATTAATTTTTTACAAAGGGTACAAGGCCTGTGTCTAGTTCATCTTTTTGCAATGGATGCCCATTTTTCCATCACCATTTGTTGAAAAGACTGCCCTTCTCCATTGGATGGCCTTTGCGCCTTTGTCAAAGATCAGTCGATGATATTTGTGTTGATCTATCTCTGGGCTGTCTGTTCTGTTCCATTGACCTATCTATTCTTTGCCAATACCCTGTTGTCTTCATTGCTGTAGCTTCACAGTGAGTGTTGGAATTATGTAATATGAGTCTTCCAAATTGGTCTTCTTGGCTATTCCATATAAACTTTGAAATTACATCACAAGTATCTACAAAATAGCATGCTTTTTAAAAATCAGAATTGAATTGAGGCTGTAGATTAAGGTGGGAGGAACTGCCGGGCGTGGTGGCGCATGCTTGTAATCCCAGCATTCGGGAGGCTGAGACCTGGAGGATCGCGATTCACGGACAGCCTCAGCTACTTAGTGAGGCCCTCTGCAACTCAGTGAGACCCGGTTTCAAAATAAAGAATAAAAATAGGGCAGGGGGTGTAGCTCGGAGGTCGAATGCCCCTGGGTTCCATTCCCAGACCCACACACACACAAAAAAAAAGGTGGGAGGAACTGACATTTTAACAATATTGAGTCTTCTAATCCATATACACAAATTAATCTATTTATTTTGATCTCTTTTTTTCAGTAGAGTTGTGTAGTTTTGGGCATATAGATCATACACATCTACCTTTTCAATGGCTTTGGTACTATCGTAAGTTGTATTTTTTCTTTTTTAACTAGTTTTATTAACATACAATTTATATGCCATGATATTTATACTTTCAAAATAGTTTCAGTTTATTCACAGCAGCATTATTCTTAAAAGCTAAACTGTGGAAGCAACACAAATGCCCATCAATGGATGAACGAGTGAACAAAGTGTGTTATGAACATTTAGAGGAATATTTTTGTCAATAAAAGAAAATGGAATACATGTTGCAACCTGAAGGACACTTGTTTTTTATTTAATTTAATTTTTTTGGTATTGGAGATTGAATCCAGGGAGTTCTATCTCCAAGCTATCCTCCCAGCCTTTCTTATTTTTCTTATTTTGAATCGCGGTCTCACTAAGTTGCTGAGGGTCTTACTGACTTGTGAATGCTGTCCTCGAACCTGCAGTAATTCTATTTCAGCTTCTCAAGTACTGGGGCCACTACAGCTGGCTTATATTGTTTTCTATACTTCAGACTTCAGTTGTTAATTTCTAGTATAGGAAAACAATTGACTTTTTTATAATAAGCATGCAAACTTGCTATATTTGCTTATTCTAAGAGATTTTAGTAATTTGTTGAGATTTTCTGTGTATACAGTCACTTTATATGTAAACAAAGCTTTGTTTTTTTTGCTTTACAACCCATATACCTTTAAAATATATATATATATATATATATATATATATATATATATATATATATATATTAGGGAGTGCACCACTCAGAGGCATTATAACTCTGAGCTATATCCTTAGCTCTTTTTATTTTTGAAAAAGAGTCTCTCTGAGTTGCAGAGGGTCTCACGAAGTTACTCATGAAGTCCTGAAACCTCCAATCTTCATGTCTCAGTATTTGAAGTACTGGGATTGCAGGCATAAGCCATGATGCCTCACTCTGATCCATATATCTTTTATTTCTCTTTCCTATCTTATTACACTAGCTAAGACTTCTAGTACAATGTTGATTATGAGTGACAAGAAAAGATGTCCTTCCATGCAACACTTGGGGGAAAGTGTCTAGTTTCTAACCACTAATGTAATAACTGCAGGATTTTTGTAGATGTTCTTTACTTGAGATTTTTCTTTATGCCTGTTTGCTAAGAGGTTTTTTTTTTTTTTTGTGGTACTGGGGATGGAACCCAGGGGCTTTCTACCTCCCAGACCTTTTTAATACTTTATTTGGAAGCAGGGTCTCACTAAGTTGCTGAGAGCCTCACTAAGTAGCTAAGGCTGGCTTCGAACCTGTGCAATCCTCCTGTCTCAGCCTCCCAAGCGTGGGGATTACAACCGTGCACCACCATGCCCGGCTAAGAGTTGTTTTTTTTTTTTTTTTAATCGTGAATGATTGTTGGATTTTATTAAATGCTTTTCTCCATCAATTGATAAAATCATGATTTTTCTTTCCCCTGTTGATATGGTGGGTTACATTGCTTGATATATTTTTTCCTCCCTGGTACTAGGGATGGAACCCAGGGGCATTCTACCTCCGAGCTACACCCTGAGTCCTATTTTTTATTCTTTATTTTGAAACAGAGTCTCACTGAGTTGTGGAGGGCCTCATTAAGTAGCTGAAGTTATCCCAGAATTGCAATCCTCCTGTCTCAGCCTCCCAAATGCTGGGATTACAAGAATGCACCACAATGCCTGGCTTCATTACTTGATTTTTAAAATATTGAGCCAGCTTGAACATCTGATAGAAGTCCCACTTGGCTGTGGTTTATAATTATTTTTATATTGTCAAAATCAATTTGGGATTGTTTTGTTGAGGATTTTATGTCTATGTTTATGAGAGACACTGGTTTATAATTTTCCTTTCTTGTCATATCTTTATCTCATTCGGTATTAAGACAATGCTGATCACATAGAATGAGTCAGGTAGGATTCCTTCTGCTTCTCTCTTCCGCAAGGCATGGAGAAGAATAAGTACAATTTATTCCTTAACTGATTAGTAAAATTCACCGGCTAAACAAACTAGACCAAGGGCTTTTTGTTGTTGTTGTTGTTGTTGTACTGGGGGTGGAACCCAGACGGTTTCTACCTCCGGGCTATACTCCCAGACCTATTTTATTTTTTATTTGGAAACAGGGTCTCACTAAGTTGCTGAGAGCCTCACTAAGTAGCTGAGGCTGGCTTCGAACCTGTGTGATCCTCCTGTCTCAGCCTCTCAAGTACTGGGATTACAAGCATGCACCACCACGCCCGGCTGACCTAGTGCTTTTTTAAAGGAAAGTTATTAAATTTTTATTCAATTTGTTTTTATTGATTATAGGCCTATTCAGATTGCCAATTTCTCTTTTGTAAGTTACAGTAGTTTATGCCTTTTAAGGAGTTGGTCCATTTCATCTAAGTTGTCAAATTTGTAAATATAGAATTTTTATAGTATTTCTTTATTATCCTTTTGATATCCATGGGGTTGACATTGATAATTTTTACTATTTCTAAATAGATGTCTACATTTTTCATAAATAGTTATAAAGAGTAGAACTTCCTATTTATTGTAAAATGTACTGCTTTTGTTAAAAAAACAAAGATGATCTCGCCTTTTAAAATATATCAATGGAGTTCAAATACCTTATTAATTTGATATCTACCGTCATTTGTTTAAGACTACATAAACATGTTTATTTTTTCACTATATAATGAAATATTACATCATTCCATTTTCCTTTTTTTGTGGGGGGGGCCGTTGTAGGGGTTGAACCCAGGAGCATTCTACCTCTGAACTATACCCCCAGCCCTATTTTATATTCTTTATTTTGAAACAGGTTCTCACTGAGTTGCAAAGGATCACACTAAGTAGCTGAAACTGTCCTCAAACCGCAATCCTCCTGTCTCAGCCTCCCAAATACTGGGATTTACGAGCATAACCCACCACGCCCAGCTCTCCCAATTCTTTAAAAAAATATTTCATTAATATTATTACTTGTCTACTCCATAGGTAGTTTTGTTTCTGGTTTAAACATACATGTATTTATCATTTCATTTTATTTGTTCTAAAGACAACTCTGTGAGCTAGGGAGGTGGGAGAATATCATGGGAGGCAGAGGAGGCCAAGGATTCATTCCAAACCCAAAGTCTCTATCAAGGTCTCTATCCACTAATTAAGCCTTCCCGTGGGCAGATTACAATCTACTCATCGATCTCCAAGTCACGCCTGGTTAATTTCCCAGCTGACAACTGCCACCTGTGCTCCTCCCCATGGGAATTTCCCAAGGGGCACCGGGCCAGCCCTGACTCAGCCAGCCCACACCCTGCCCAGCCTCCCAACAGCTCCTACTGCACCCACCTGATCACACTTGAAGGAAATCAAAAGTAACACCTTGCTGGGGAAGGGCGAGGGCCTCTTGCCGTAGATGAGGCGGCCTCCCACACGGGTCCGGCTCAGGCTCCCAGCCTGGCTGTGTGGACCAGCACTGGGGGAAAGCTCCTTTCCTGGTGGCCCATGCGTGTGGTGGTCGCTGCTCCCTAGTTCTTTGCAGCAGGCAACAGGACACTTCCTGGTCTCTGTGGAGTCACCATTTTCTCAGTGGGGCTCCGAGGTCACAGCAGGTAGCCTTTCCTTAACTAGCTCTGTCTCCTTTGTCTTAGTTTGAGCTGGATGTTAATAAGAACTGTGATACCATTTATTGAGTATATACTATGTGCCAGGTGCCATGCTGAGCAAAGTAATGTCTGTCAGCATGTAGAGTCCTGGGAATGCAGTTGTGAATAAAGCTTTCCTAAGGTTTATAATCCTCTGGGGTGGGTTGGGGGAATGAAAGTCACTGGACAATGGTTTAGTTGATTGATTACAAGGGGACAAAGTGGCATGAAGGGGGAGGCCAGGCTGCTTTAGGAGCCTGTCACTGACAACCCTCCCAGTAGCTCTGGAAGTAGGTTTGCTAGCCCTCACTTTTCAGACAATACAGCCAAGGCTGGTGGAGTATAAACAGTGCACCGGAATGCTGAGATTCGACCCAAGACCCAAGGCCAAGGACTCAGTGTGTTCTTAATTTGTACTCCCTGCACATGTTCAGGAACAAGACGCTCACCGCTGTGGCAAGTGTACATCCTCTGAGCCGGGCGTGGTGGCGCATGCTTGTAATCCCTGCCCTTGGGAGGCTGAGACAGGAGGATCGCACAGGTTCGAAGCCAGCCTCAGCTACTTCATGAGGCTCTCAGCAACTCAGTGAGACCCTGTTTCCAAATAAAATATAAAATAGGTCTGGGAGTATCGCCCAGAGGTAGAAAGACCCTGGGTTCCACCCTCAGCACCACACACACAAAACAAACAAACAAACAAACAAACAAAAAAACAAGTGTACATCCTCTGTAAGTTTAAATTTGAACACATGATAAAATATGGTGGTGTGCACCTGTAATCCCAGTACTTAGGAGACTGAGACAGGAGGATTATAAGTTTAAGGTCAGCCTCAGCAACTCAGTGAGGTCCCAGCAACTTAGCCAGACCCTGTTTCAAAATAAAAAATAAAATAGGGCTGGAGGTGTAGCTCAGAGGTAGAACGTCCCTGGGTTTAGACCTCAGTACCACACACATGCGCACACACACACACACACACACACACACACACACGCGTGCACGCGCGCGCATACACACACACACACACACACACACACACAAATGAACATGAGTTCTTACATCTAAGGAGAGCCTTCCAGGGGAGGGGACCATGAAACTATGCAATTTATTTTTGTGGTATTGGGGATGGAACCCAGGGGAATTCTATCTTTGAGCTACACCTCATCTCATCCCTATTTTTATTCTTTATTTTGAAACAGGGTCTCACTAAGTTGCAGAGGGCCTCACTAAGTACTGAGGCTGGCCACAAACCTGCGATCCTCTCGTCTCAGCCTCCCAAGTACTGGGATTACAAGCGTGCGCCACTACACCCAGCTTCTCTATGGAAATGTGAGTGCATGGATTTCTGAGGGAAAAAAAAGTCCCTGGATCATACTACTCTCAGAGGGACAAAGATGCTGAAAAGTTTGGACCCCTGCACTGGCCTATGTTTTTAGAACCCTGCTCCTGACTTGGTTCTTTATCTACCCAGCAGGCAACTGAAAAAGCCCAGTGCATAAAAGCTGGGTGTTCCTTGGTCCATCCCCGCGGCTCCTCACAGGCACATGGGATTCACGTGGTTGAGCCGGAACCAGGAAGATGAGCTCCTCCTTGCAGGGTGAGTGCCTGTTGGACTGGGGGAAGAGGGCTGGGTGCTCTGTGTATCTGCGCCTCCATGGAACCTTTCAGCGGTGGCACTGAGGAGGGGAGGGGCTCAAGGAGCTTTCAGCAGGTCCAGAGTCTCCAGGCTCTTGTCTCAGGATCCACCCAGGCAGTTCCACTGCCAACTTCTGCAGCTTCTGCTGGAAGATGAGTTTGGGCCCATCTGGAGGTCTGCAGGTGACTCTCCAAGCTGGGGAGATGCTTACTGTTTCCATTACTATTTTTTTTTTTTGTAGCAGCTTTACTGTGATATAATTCACATACCATATAATTCACCCATTTAAAATGTGTAAATCAATGGTTTTTAATATATCCACAGTTGTGCAACCATCACTGCAATAAATTTTCGAGTGTTTTCATCACTCCAAAAGGAAACTCTACCCATTAGCAGACACTCCTCATTTCCCTTTCATTGCTCTCTCCCTGACTCCTGCCGCTAGAAAACCACTAATTTACTTTCTATCACTAATGGATTTGCCTATTCTCACCTTTTTATAAATATGAATCATATAATTTGTGGTCTTTTGTGACTTCAAGATTTCCAATTTTTGTCCACACTGTAGCCATTTATAATTACCTTTTTATTGTTGAATACTATTCTATTATATGGATTTTACACATTCATCTATTCATCAGTTGATATAGATTCTAGTTGTTTCTATTCTTTGACTATATTATTATTATTATTATTATTATTATTATTATTATTATTACGGCAGTACTGGGGATGGAACCTAGGGGCATTCTACCTCCGAGCTACACCCCCAGCCCAATTTTTTTCTTCTTTATTTTGAAACAGGGTCTCACTGAGTTGCAAAGAGCCTCACTAAGTAGCTGAGGCTCTCCGTGAACCATGATCCTCCTGTCTCAGTCTTCCAAATGCTGGGTATACAAGTGTGTGCTACCACCACGGCTCTCTTTGACTATTATAAACAATGTTGCTATAAAGATCTGAGTGCAAATATTTCATATATGTATTTTTACTTCTCTTTAGTATATGCCTAAGGTTTGAAATGGTAGATCATGGGACTGGGATGTATCTCAGTGGCAGAATGCTTGTGTAGCATGAATAAGGCCCTGGGTTTGGTTCCCAGACCTCCAGCAACAAACAAGCAAACAAAAATGTAAGAGGAATTGTCTGATGAGCATCTAGTGGTTCTATGTTTAACCTCTTGAGGAACCGTCAAACTACTTTCCAAACAAATAATTGCACTATTTTACATTCTCACTATGAGCAGGTGAGGGTTCTGTTTTCTCCACATTCTCACTAAAACTTACTTGTCTTTTTGTTATATCTCTCTTAGTGGGTATGAAGTGATAACATGTGCTTTTGATTTCCATTTGCCCCATGGTTAATGATGTTGAGAATCCTTTTATGTGCTTGTTTTCTTCAGAGACATGTGTATTTAGATCCTGTGCCCATTTATTAAATGGGTCTTTGTCTTATTATTGAGTTGTAAACATTCCCATGTATTTTGGGGACAAAGCTCTTAGCATATATATGATTTGCAAAAAATGTATGCATTCCATGGGTTATTTTTTCACCTTCTTGATGTATACACGTTGTTCATTTTGATGATGTCTAATTTATTTGTTTTTTGTGGTTGATTTTGCTTTTGGGGGTTAAACTAAAGAACAATTATCGAATCCCAGGCCACACAGACTTATGCCTATCTTTTTTCTAAGAATTTAATAATTTAGCTCTTCTACTTAGGTCTTTGATTCATTTTGAGGGAAATTTTTGTATATGGTGTGAGGAAGGGGTCCAACTGAATTCTTTCGCATGTGGATATCCAGTTTCCCCAGGACCATGTGTTTAAATTAAAGACTTTTCTTTCCTCCTTGAAATGTCTTTGGCTAGCGGGGCGTGGTGGCGCACGCTTGTAATCCCAGCATTCGGGAGGCTGAGACCGGAGGATCGCGGTTGGTAGACAGCCTCAGCTACTTAGTGAGGCCCTCTGCCACTCAGTGAGACCCGGTTTCAAAATAAAGAATAAAAAATAGGGCAGGGGGTGTAGCTTGGAGGTTGAATGCCCCTGGGTTCCATCCCCAAAGAAATGTCCTTGGCATTCAATGTTTTTCTCCAATTTTTTAAATGTACATGATATTTACCAATTTCACCATTTTTGTTAGTTTTATGGCTTGGAAAAAAAAACCAATAGTGAGAAGCTAAAGAAATTGCAGAGAACGTCTTTGATGATTCCTGGACAGTCATGATTCATGATGGCTACATTGTGCTATGCATGCCACATTATCTCATAGAATCCTCAAAACTCTGTGAGGTAGATTATTATGGTCATTCCCAATTTATCTTTTATTTAATTTTCCCGTGGCACTTAAGATTGAACCCAGGGACATTCTATCTTTAAGCTATACCCAAATCCCTATTTTATTCTTTATTTTGAAACAGGGTCTCACTAAGTTACAAAGGGCCTTGCTAAATTGCTGCGGCTGGTTTCGAACCTGCAGTCCTCCTGTCTCAGCTTTCCAAGTACTAGGATTACAGACATACACCACTATGCCTGGCTTATGCTAATTATTGGCTCACACTGGAAATAACAACAGCAAACTGTTGGCTACTACTATAAGCATCTTACTAATTTCATTCCTACAATAACTGTATGAGGAACATGTGCTCTTCTCATACCCACATCCAGGTGGATAAAACTGAGATGCAGAGAGTATAAAAATAGCCCAACTAGTAAATGGTACAGTCAGGATTTGAACCCAGCATCTTTGACTTTTAACTACTGCCATATACTCTTCAAAGCTTTATTGCTCCGTTTTCAGTTTTTAACTGTATCTCCTCATTTGGATATTTTTACTTGTGATTTGGATCTATTCACTTGTGATTTTCACAGACAAGTTGTTTAGTTTCATTTGGACTCCTTGCTGCTGGGATTGCTTATTCTAATAGTCTTGAAGAAATTTCTGGAACATTTTTTCATCTTAATGGGATGATCAGCTTTCATAATCTAAACTTCTGCTTGTCTAAAGGAGGGGAGTTGGAATCACAAGGGCATCAGCGTCTTATAGAAACTCAACTGACCCCATTATGGATTTTATTTAAGGCAAGATGGATGGCTTTCACCCTGAAGGCCTATGTTTATAGCTTACCGAGCATAATAGATGCTACGATTAAAAAAGATGATTGGTTCTGTGTTCCTAGTTTTTACTGTTTCTTTTGAATAGTGAAATGTCAGAGCTCATTAATTCTACTTGTTCTTTTTGCAGATGTAAAACCCTGCACGTCCCAAGGGTGTGAGACTTGCCCAGGACTTCTGATCCCCGTCCAGGGCATTTCCTGGTCCCTCTTGCCTCTTGGCGATGGCAGTGTTTTTGTTTTTGTTTTCTCGGGGGTTCTCTGTCCCAAGTGCCTGCTGCTCATGTCTTAATAGTGGAATGCAGGATGATATAATGCTTTTCAGTTGTTTCATTGTGAATTTACTCCAGATAGTTTTTGTTTAATCACAACAATATTTCCTATGTTGCCAGGCAACATGGTGATGGAGTTTCAGGCTTTCTTGCCAGCCAATGAAACAGAAAGGGCTCTCTCTTTTGCTTCTAGAATGAGCTTCATGTTCTCTTTCTCTTTCTCTTCTTCTCTCTCTTTCTCCCTTATTCTTTCTAGGTCTGTGTTCCCTTTGAGTATAGGTCAAAGAATCAAATAGGCATAAAGGGAAAAAAAGTGGGAAGAGCTAATTTAAGAGGAAATGAACCAGACTAAGTAGGTAGTGTGGGCATTTGATATATGCATGATACTGCGTTAGGTGGGGAAAGTTGGTACCTTGAAGAGTGACATTAAAACTTAACATAGACCTGGCTAAATGGGAGAAGGAAACACATGAAACTAAGACAAAATTAAAAGGCTGTAACTACACAGTTATTTACTTAGGTGAAACATACACTCATCTAAGGAAGGGCTGTTGTGAACTTTGAACTGGAAGGAAAAGACAAGGAAAGAAAAGTACAAGGTCATGATAGAGGACAGCAGATTGTACTCTCCCTCACTGTGCTGGCTGGCTCTAACCCACTCAGTAATGTTGTTGATTTTAGGACTTCTCAATGGAAATGGGAGGACAGCAAATTCTGAGAATATTAATGAATGACTTGTGAAACTGTGTCTCGTTGGCTGGTGTTACCCACAGGCCCTTGTCAAGCGCTCCAGGCCCACTGGGGCCATTTGTGAGTGCTACCTGTTGCCCTCTCCTGTTGCCTGGAGCTCCTCAGGACCCCTCTTAGGGAGGGGGTCTCTCTTCTGACAATATTTTCACCAGGAGGCTCAATTATCTTTGCTGGTGTTAGGCTAAACATGGTGGCACATGTTTGTAATCTCAGTAGTTGGGAAGCAGAGACAGGGAAATTATAGATAGGTTCAAGGCCAGTCTCAGCAATTTACTAAGGCCCTCAACAACCTAGTGAGACCCTGTTTCAAAATATATATAAATAAATAAGTAAGTAATTAGGCCTGGGGGTTTAGCTCGGAGGTAGAATGCCTCTGGGTTTAATCCCCAATACCAACAACAACAAAAATAGGGTTTGCTGGTGTTGTGGTCCATGAAGTACATGTTACCCTGAGAGGGGGTAAGACTGAGGACTCCCACCCTATAAACCCCTTAATGTCGCTGCTTTTGTGCCTTTGGAAGCCCTTTGATCAGCCTCATCTTGACCCTTCCCCCCACCGCACCCTGCCTCCTGTCCCAAGATGCCTTCTTCTCTTCTTTGGGTCCTAGCTCCTCTTTTTCAATACCTTCTTTTATAAAATAAAAGCAGATGTTTGGCCCTGTTGACAGCAGCACTTCCCTCCCCTCACTCCCTACATCCTGCCGCAGCATCCACAATGAGTTTCCTTAATAAACAACACTCTTCCGGAGTTTCTCTGATCCGACTTCCTCAGCCTCACCTTTGCCAGAATTACACTTGCCAGGGTTTCCAGTGACCGCGAGCCACCAATGACAGAGCATGGCTGTCCCTCTCCCTCGGTGCCTCACGCGTCTGTTCTTCCATCCAGCCAGGCCAACTGCATAGGAATTGCGATGTGCACCTGAGATGAGGATGCAGGCCCTGCTCTCAGCATGCTTACATTTGACCACGGGAGAAACCAGCAAGCACACTCGTGTCTGGCTCTTGACCTCATCTGAGGGTGGGAAATGTTCCCAGGACTCTCTATAACTTGGTTGGTTTGGTTGCCAATTTCTTGCTTAATAGTTTTCTTTGCCTGACCTACATGTTGTGGCTTTTAATTCAAGGTACTTTCACACCCTTCTTTGGACTTTTGAATGTTCTGCGTTGCTATAATTTTTTTTTTTTTTTTTTTTTTTTTTTTTTTTTTTTTTTTGTGGGTCTGGGGATGGAACCCAGCGGCATTCTACACTCTGAGCTTTCTGAGATTACATGTTTGTAATCTCAGTAGTTGGGAAGCAGAGACAGGGAAATTATAGATAGGTTCAAGGCCAGTCTCAGCAATTTACTAAGGCCCTCAACAATACCTTCTTTTATAAGAAGGTATTGAAAAAGAGGAGCTAGGACCCAAAGAAGAGAAGAAGGCATCTTGGGACAGGAGGCAAGGTGCGGTGGGGGGAAGGGTCAAGATGAGCTGATCAAAGGGCTTCAAAAGGCACAAAAGCAGCAACATTAAGGTCTCACTAAGTTATGGAGGGCCTCACTAAGTAGCTGAGGCTGTCTGCAAACCGTGATCCTCTGGTCTCAGCCTCCCGAATGCTGGGATTACAAGCGTTCACCACCACGCCCGGCTTTTTTTTTTTTTTTTTCTCGGTAAGAGGATGGAACCCAGGTGCATTCTACCTCTGAGCTACACCCTCAGCCTTATTTTCTATTCTTTATTTTGAAACAAGGTCTCACTAAGTTACGGAGGGCCTCACTAAATAGCTGAGGCTGTCCTTGAACCGAGATCCTCCTGTCTCAGCATCCCAAGTACTAGGATTACAAGTGTGCACAACCATGCTTGGTTCCTGTGATGCCATCTTTATTAATACAACACATTTTTTGGGGGGGTGGTATTGAGGGTGGAACCCAGGGACTTTCTACTTCCGAGCTATACTCCCAGACCTATTTTATATTTTATTTGGAAACAGGGTCTCACTAAGTTGCTGAGAGCCTGAAAGTAGCTGAGGCTGGCTTCAAACCTGTGTGATCCTTCTGTCTTAGTCTCCCAAGCACTGGGATTACAAGAATGCACCACCATGCCCGGCTAATACAACACATTTTTAAATGTTTTTTCATAAATGTTTTATGAAAAAACATAACAAATGAAAGAGACTGTGAATACAGCAAATGATAGTTTAAAGGAAAACTAGAAACCAGGCTTAGTGGCCCATGCCTGCAATCCCAGTACTTGGGAGGCTGAGACAGGAGGATCACAGGTTCGAGGCCAGCCTCAGCACTTTAGTGAGGCCCTTTGCAACTTATTAAGACACTGTTTCAAAATAAAACATAAAAAAGGTCTAGGGCTGTAGCTTGGAGGTAGAACAACCCTGGGTTCAATGGGTTCAACTGCCAGTTCCTGTGTGTGTGTTCGCATGCCTGGGGAACCTGCGTGATCCCCGTCTCAACCTCCCAAGAGCAGGGATTACAAGTCTAGCCCTATTTTTTTTTTTTTATTCTTTATTTTGAAATAGGGTCTCACTGGTTTCAAAGGGCCTCACTAAGTAGCTGAGGCTATCCATGAACCCGTATCTTCCTATCTCAGCCTCCCAAATGTTGGGATTGCAAGCATGCACCATCACGCACACACACACTAAAAAAAAAAAAAAGAAAAAGAAGCCAGGCATGGTGGCGCACATTTGTAATCCCAGTACTTGGGAGGCTGAAACAGGAAGATCTGGGTTTACGGCCAGCCTCAGCTACTTAATGAGGCCCTCTGCAACTTAGTGAGACTCTCTTTCAAAATAAAGTATAAAAAAATGGGCTGAAGCCAGGCATGGTGGCGCACATTTGTAATCCCCGTGCTTGGGAGGCAGAGACAGGAGGATCGTGCAGGTTCGAAGCCAGCCGCGCTGGTTTAAGAGACCCTATTTCCAAATAAAAATATAAAAATAGGTCTGGGAGTGTAACCCAGAAGTAAAAGGGTTTTCAGGAACCCCAGTATCAAAAAAAAAATGATCTGGGAGTGTAGAAGGCCCCTCACAAGAGAGAGAGAGAGAGAGAGAGAGAGAGAGAGAGAGAGAGAGAGAGAGAGAGAGAGAGAAAGAGAGAGGGAGAGAGAGGAAAAGAACAAATTCTAAGGAAAACTGTAGCAAAACAGAAACTATAATAAGTTAGAATGAGAATCTGTGTGTGTGTAAAGGGGTGGTACTAGGGATTGAACCCTAGTTAGGGGCATCTAACTCCAAGCTATAATTCGGCCCTATTTTTATTTTTATTATGAAATAGGGTGTTACTGGGTTGATGAAAGTCTCACTATTTTCTGAGGCTGTCCTGGAACCTGCGATCCTCCTATCTCAGCCTCCCAAGTATTGGGATTACAGGTGTGAGCCACCACCCCTGGCAAGAATCTGGTTTTGGTGGACATATATTACCTTCTGACACTGGTGAGCTTCCGTGGTCAACATTCAGGGCTATTCCTTCAGCCAGTCTGTCCAGATGATGGAGCTGGCTGTACATACCTGGCATTGATTCTGATTGGCTGGCACCAGAGTTCATTCACATAAACGTGATGGAAGCCTCATCTCGGGCCCCTTCATTTTCACAGCACTGTGAAGGCCCCAGTAAAGTGTTTGCATGATCATATGGTTTGCAAAAGTTTGTATAAATAAGATAACTACAGTTCATTAAGACCCTGTCTCTTTTCAGTGTGGTTTTTCTCCAGGGTGCTTTTCCCTTGACTTGGCAAAACAGGCATTTTGGAGATGGGTTAGGGAAGCAGAATTGGCAAACATTTAGTCTGGGTTAGAGGGATTTGTCTGTGGAGTTCACAGTCGCTTCTGTGTATAACATTCCCAATCACTTTTGTAGGAGTAGTTTCCAGAAATACTTCCAATATCCCTTTTACTGACTCAGGTAGTGTCAATACTGAGCTGATAGGAACAGTCACTAGGGTACCTAGCACCAGAAATAGAAGATAATCCAGGTTTGAAATAGAAGAACCAGAAGCTACTTTGTGACAAAATTTTTACATTATCAGATAGGTAATTTATTTATTTATTTATTTTGCGGGCCTGGGGATGGAACCCAGAGGCATTTGACCTACAAACTACACCCTCTGCCCAATTTTTTATTCTTTATTTTGAAGCAGGGTCTCACTGAGTTGCAGAGGGCCTCACTAAGTAGCTGAGGCTGTCCGCAAACCGCGATCTTCCAGTCTCAGCCTCCCGAATGCTGGGATTACAAGCGTGCGCCACCATGCCTGGGTTAAAATTTTAAACTGAGGGTTCAATTCCCATCAATGTCTTGTGTAATAGAAGTTCCCCCCTACCCAATATATACTTTGTAATGTAGCCTATTTGACAATTCTAAATGTACCATCTAAACAACTTTCACTTAATACATTTCTATAGAATATCCACAGAAATATCCTAATATTAAAAATAGAAGTTTAACAAAAATTCAAGTCATAAAAAAGCAGTAGTATAGCTGGGTGTGGTGGCACACACTTGTAATCCCAATGCTTGGGAGGCTGAGATTGGAGGATCTTGCAGGTTCAAAGCCAGCCTCAGTTACTTAGTGAGGCTCTCAGCAATTTAGTGAGACCCTGTTTCCAAATAAAATATAAAATAGGTCTAGGAGTATATAGCCTGGAGGTAGAAAGCCCCTGGCTTCCATCCCCAGTAACACACACACACACACACACACACACACACACACACACGTAGTAGTATCTTAAAAAGATGAAAATCTTTGGGGGAAAAAAGTAATGGGTACACTCTCGAATTCTTGACAGCCTAATTAAGGAAGAGGTATAAGTACACTAAGAAAAGATCTTGCTTTAGTGGACCTCATCGTAATTCTCTTCTTTGCCTCCCTCCGAGGGGCCAAAGCATCTCTGGGGAGGCAGGGGATGCCTGTCTTTCAGTAAAGTTAAATTGCTGGAACATTTTTAATAAAAAAAAAATCTACACCTCGGACATAGGTGTTCGGAAAGCACTTTCAGGAAAGAGTGTTTAAACCACCTGGAAAGAGCAGCAATCCTGGTCCTGAACTACTGCATTAGACAAGGCCAGATAGTAGAAAGTGAAGTGCAGTTTCATAACATAAAACATTAGCCACCCACTTAGGCACCCCAGAGGGACAAGGGAACCTTAGAATAATAGGGTCAAGGGAAGTTGGCTGGTGACTGGGGCCTCCAGAGGGACGAATGTCGTGACGGGTGGATTTTGGCGGGTGAGGCCCAAGGAGGAGAGGAATGGGCTCTTTCCCAGTGCCAGCAGGAATGTGCAGTGACCCTGGTATCCGGCCTGCCCGCCCAGCTGAGGCCGAGCCCGGCTATGAACTGAAGTGAAAATATCCTTCTAAGGGTATTTCAGGTTCAAAATCCAGCCGGCTTGTGGGAGGGAAAAGGATATTATCTGATGATAGATAGCGGTAGCCAGTGTCTGACTGTTACTCACAGAATCAACATATGCTGGGAATTCCAGGGAGGTGCGTTCCAGAAACCTAGTATCCTACTACTGACTTCTGGTTTAGCGAAACAATAGGCTGCCTGGAGCAAAGGGTGTGTGTGTGTGTGTGTTTGTAGAGCTGAACAGTCATCACTAGTCATGGTGTGACTGGAGCTGTAAAGCCACACCACTGTTCCTGAAAAGCTTAGGTATTCTTCAGAAAACAGCCCTAGAGCACGCTGTGGCCTTGAGTCGGCACCTCTCTCACATATGGAGGGTGAGTTTGCTGTTTGCCAGCTGTGCTAAACATTGGTATCTAAAGACACAAAATGTAACATCCTCTCAGTTAGAGTTTTGCAGATTTAGTAGGGAAATACAGAATTGTGTCCTGAGAAAGAAAGAGCGAGTGGGAACCAGCATCTAGCTATTCATGAATTCTCTGCAAACTGGCATTGGCCAGGTTATGTTCAAAGCATTTCAAACTAGAAGCAAAGATGTATGTTAGGAGTAAATTAATTTGGGGCTCCAAGGCCCTCTGCCTCATCACTAATCTGTTTACATCTTTCTCTGCTTTTCAGAACATCAAGGTCTCCACCTCACAGCCCCGTGGGTCTCTGGATGAGCAGAAGTACTGAGCACATTCAGTTAAGGTCAGGACTCTTGGTTACTAATCTTGTAACCATGCACCAAGTACAAAGCCCTCCAGTGCGCCTTCCAAATTAGTCCACTGCAGCGTGGATGGCTAGGAGGCCAGTACAGTAATGGCCCTTAATCTGGGGGCCAGAGGACCAGCTGTTGGGAACCTGGCCAAAGCCAGAGTGCACCTCGGTTAACCCCACGATTAACACAGTGGTTCTGCTGTTAAAACGCGTGCCCCTCCCTCCCTCAAGGAAGCTAGTTGGGCCAAAACAGTGAAGTGTTTTCAGAGCTGTGATGTGAGTAAATTCTGAAATAAACGGCAATGAAATCAGTGCTTCAACTTCTTCCAAAGCTGGAAACGTGAACACTATTCAGTGCTTTAAAGTTTAATGGCTTGTAGCAATCATGTAGAACATTCTTAAGTTATAAAGCACAGGCTGTTCTGTATGGTAGACAACAAGATCGGCTGACAGGACTCCATGTTTGGGGAAAAAGGGAGAAAGTCTGAGAACAAAGAACCGGAGAAGTGGATACATGTTCCATAAAGCAGGTGTGGTGGCACATGCCTGAAATCTCAGCTCCTTCTGAGGCTGAGGCGGGAGGATTGCAAGTTTGTGACTGGCCTAGGCAACTAGAGAGGCCCTGTTGCAAAATAAAAAAGTGAAAAGGGCTGGGGGAATAGCTGAGTGCTAGAGTGCCCCAGGGTTCAATCCCTGCTCATAAGTCATACACACACACACAGACACACACAGAGAGAGAGAGAGAGAGAGAGAGAGAGAGAGAGAGAGAGAGAGGAGGGAATTTCATGAAAAATTTATAGTGGATGGTGACAAGGTGTACCATTTACCTCTAGCATTGTTTCCATGAACTAAAATTTAGTAGCAGAAGGGAGAATACTATAGTTCTCAGCCTATGCTTTGATGGGATTGTAGGCCAGCTCCTAAAGAATAACTAGTGGTAGCCAGGCATGGTGGTGCACACTTGTAATCCCAGAGCTTGGGAGGCTGAGACAGGAGGATGGCACAGGTTCAAAGCCAGCCTCAGTTACTGAGTGAGGCTCTCAGAAACTTAGTGAGACCCTGTTTCCAAAGAAAGTATGAAATAGGTCTGGGAGTATAGCCCGGAGGTAGAAAGCCCCTGGGTTCCACCCCCAGTACCAGACACACACACACACACACACACACACACACACACACACACACACACAGTAACTCGTGGTAAGCACAAGAGCAATCAGCCAACAAATCCATTGCTCTCGTTTGTGGGTGTTTTTTTTTTTTGAGGGGGGCATTGAGGTGTCACCAAGTTGCCCAGGCTGGCCTCCAGCTTGCAATCCTCCTGCCTCAGCCTCTTGAGGCTAATTATAGATGTGTGCTACCATGCTCGGCTCATCTGTTCTTTAGAATACTTAGCTAGAATTATTTGTATGGTTAAAAGTTAAAGCTTATGTGACACAATTTGCTTTTCAGAAGAGTGATGATAATGATAGGCGTTTCTTGAATATGTTCAAATTTATTGTTTATGCTTGACAGCCTCTCAAATCTCTCAGATATTCTTCCTAAAGAGAACCTTGGACATCTCCCTCCTCCATGCCTTTGCAGCGAGTGCTGGGTGCTGGTGGCGGCTGGTGATGTTGATGATGGATAGCTAGTGCTTGGAGAGCTCACCGTGCGCCAGCCAGGCTGTTTCTTCTGCAGTCTGCATCAGGAGCTCACACAATCATCACTACTCTGAGTCAGGCATCTCAGCTGCATTCTGTCGCTGGGGAGACTGAGGCAATGAGAGGATAATAACTAGTCCCTGTCCACACAGTGCATAGGTTGCTAAGTTGGGAAAAGGACCCAAGTGTTTCAGGCTCTAAAGTCTAAGTTCATACTGAGCCCAAGACACTGATGAACCTGGATGATCCTCTGCTCCTGTCTTCACCAGTTATGTGTCAAGCCATGTAAATAAACCAGCTCCCTTCCCCTATTATTTCTTTAGAGGTTGCATCTCACACTTTATTATTTTTTTTAAGCAAAGTTGGGAATCAAGTCTTTTGATGCAATATTTGCTACTAGGTCCTTCAGGATGTCTTAAAGATTGTGTTCATTTTCTTATTCACAGTAAATTTTCATCCCCCTCCTTTTAGCTACTGGAAATAAATAAATAAATAAAAAGTAGAAACACCATTTGCTGGGCCCAGAGGGGCTGGTGGAGTCTGTTACTCTGGCCTGAGCACCCTCACTCACAGGCAGCATCAATAAATTCAAGATATTTGACAATCTGTGATGTAAAAGATTCATGGAGATCAGCCGATTTGCCTCCTGCCTGGCAGAGGTATCTGTAATGGGGTCTAATGCAGGTGGAAGACTTTAGTCTCTCAGTGGAAAGATGCTAGCCAATGGGTTGCATGGCTTCTTCCACCCGAAACCTTGTTAACAGAAGGATTCTCTAGATTAGGCAATCCAATGCTGCTTTACTGGTTTGGACACACGCCTCCCTAAAAATGAATATGCAAGAGGAGAAGTGAAAGCATACTTCCTTTCAGCTGATGGCCACTGCCCAGCAGCAGAAAAGCTCAGTGCTGTCCTGGGGGTTGACAATGAGGGGTGGGGAAGCACACAGGTGCGAGGGAATTGAGGACAGAGGACAATGGCCTTTGGAAGGAAGCCCCAAGATGAGAAGAATCCTCAGAGAGATGGCTGGTAGGCAGGGGATGGGGAATGTTGATCATCATCTTTGTTTACTATCATGGTAGCATTGGTCTTTTACCTCTTAGAGAAAATGTGCAAATGTTGTCTCATCTGTTTCTTTGTACTGGAAACCTGTGAAGGAGCTGATCTCATTGTGCAGCTGAGGCTGTGGAGGGTCAGAGTTCAGCTGATTCTCCAAGAGTTAGTCCTCTGTATGGGTCTCCGTTTGAGGCCCCCTGATGGTGGACTTGTTCCATGTTATATGACCTAGATCCCTGGTGTCACAATAGTGTCCTGATGGCAAACACCTTTCTAAAACACTGACTCCTAAGGGCTATGCAGGAGTTTTGAAGTTGAATAATATAAAATGCATTTGAGAATAAAGTTTTACAATTGTGCAGTCTGTTCTTACTAGTGAGCCTAAAGATAAAAGGACTTGGAAATTTATTTATTTGTGACTCTACTTTTAAGAAACTCTATTTAGAGATTTTTAAAAATCATCTAGAAGCCTGTTATTTTTCCTTGTTTCTCCCACAATAAAAGTAGGTTTCTATTTTCTTTCTAAAAAAATTTTTTTTGCACATGTTCATGTGTGTGTATGTGTTTGCGTGTGTGTTACTGGGGATCAAAACTTGGAGAATTCTAGCTCTGAGATATACCTCCAACCCTATTCTATTCTTCTTCTTCTTTTTTTTTTTTTTTTTTTTTTTTGGTGCTGGGGATGGAACCCAGGGGCCCTCTAATTCTGAGCTACACTCTCAGACCTATTTTATATTTTGTTTGGAAACAGGGTCTCACTAAGTAGCTTAGGCTGGCTTTGAACCTGTACAATCCTCCTGTCTCTGCCTCCCAAGTACTGGAATTACAAGTGTGTGCCAGCACACCCAGCTCTATTTTTTTATTTTGAAACAGGGCCTCACTAGTGGAGGGGTCTCCGTAAGTTACTGAGGCTGGCCATGAACCTGAGATCCCCTCGTCTCGGTCTCCCAAGTACTGTGCTTACAAGTTTGCACCACCACACGTGACTTCTTTCTCATTTTTATATAGAAACTTATCATTGTATAAAATTCAAATAACATATAAAAATATAAAGAAGAGAGTAAAAGAACCTTGGGATAACCACAATTCAGAGTTTGAAGATAGTATTTTATCATGCATGTACATTTTGTGAATATATTTGGTGCTTAAACAAACAAACAAATGAAAAAACAAACAAACAAAAGCTAAAGCCTTTTATAAAGAGAAATAAGAGACCTAACTTTTATGATACAGATTTTTTTCTAACACCAGTTTTACATCAAGTGGAACACCTCTCTGCTGGAAACCCAGACAGAATACACACACAGAATATGGGCACACTTGAGACAAGTGAGGATTCTGTGTGTGTGTGTGTGTGTGTGTGTGTGTGTGTGTGTGTGTGGTACTGGGGGGTGGAACCCAGGGGCTTTTCTACCTCTGGGCTATACTCCCAGACCTACTTTATATTTTATTTGGAAACAGGGTCTCACTAAGTTGCTGAGAGCCTAAGTAGCTGAGGCTGGCTCTGAACCTGCACGATCCTCCTGTCTCAGCCTCCCAAGCACGGGGATTACAAGCATGCACCACCACGCCCGGATCAAGCCAGGATTCTGATAAGCCAAAGGAGGACACTTATAGAAGATGAAGAGACATCTGGTGCAGATGCTCAGAAGGTTGCTGTGTTTGGGCCAATTTACCTATCTTGAATTCTCATTCTGTGTCAGGTGCCAAGGACACAGAAAAGGGAAAGACAGGATCCTGCTCATAGGGTGCCCCTGGGCCAGGACGGCAGATACCCTCAGAGTAGCCAGGGGTGTAGTAGAGGCAGGTTTGAGTCTGTGGGAGCCAGGGCTGTAGGTAGGGCATGTGTAGTGGCTCAGCTCCTGATGGTAGGGAAGCCTTCTTGGAGAAGAAAACATCTTAATGGAGCCTCGAAGGAATTAACCTGGTGTAGGAAGAAGCATAAGCCATTCCAGGAAGAAGAAACAGGGTATGAAATGGCATGGAAGTAGAAATGATGTGTAGGGATTTGTGCATGCACATTTATGCATGTGTACGTGTGCATGTTTGTGTGTGTGCTTAGAGAGGTTTGGGGAAAGGAGCTATCTATCAAGCAGTGAGGTGGAAGAGGCGTCAGGAGATGGGCAAAGAGGATGTTGGATGTGAGGGGTCTATTAGCTACCATCGCCCTGGGACCTCAGGCAGGGTCAGCACATAGTAGACCAGCCTCTAGAAAGGTGACGAGGGTGGCAGGATGTGAGCAGAGGGGATCTAGGCCAGACTGGGGCAGATGGGATGCCATGGCCATAGTCCAGGTCAGGAGCAAGAGGAACCAGGATGTGAGCAGAGGTGTTGGGGATGGGAAGCTGGGCTGGGAGATCAAACAGAGGCTTCGGGAAGGGGCAGAGCCTTGAGTCTTTTCTCAGGTGAGCATGGAGATGCTGGAAAATTTGTTATCTTTATTTGGAAAGGGGAATAAGTGAGAATAAAAAATAATACTGATATCATTGAAAGAAGAAGGTAGGGAGTCGGGTGTGGTGGCGCATGCTTGTAATCCCAGTGCTTGGGAGGCTGAGACAGGAGGATCACACAGGTTCAAAGCAAACCTCACTCAGCTACTTAGTGAGGCTCTCAGCAACTTAGTGAGACCCTGTTTCAAAATAAAGTATAAAATAGGTCAGAGAGCATAGCCTGGAGGTAGAAAAGCCCCTGGGTGGTTACATCCCCAGTACCACCAAAAAGAAAGAAAGAAAGAAAGAAAGAAAGAAAGAAAGAAAGAAAGAAAGAAAGAAGGAAAATGTACAAGATTGGCTTGGCTTCCTCCAGGAACCCAATTCGAGGTTTCTACAGGAGATGAGAGTTGTGGAAAAGAGCCAGAGTTATGTGCCATGGAGTTGGGGTGCACTGACCAGAGAGCTGGGAGTGCAGGCAGCTGATGACCCTTATCTGAATTCTTCTCAGGCATTCGCTGGGCCCAGGCATTCTTGGAGCAGTCTGTACCCAAGTCTGACTGGTCAGTGAGGAACAAAGGCCCGGTCCCCTTTGCTTCTGACATCCCCGTGGGGTTGTCAGTGGATTGACATCCACTTCCCCCACAGCCAGGCCAGCTTTCCTCATTCCCACAGGTCTTGGTCCACAGAGAACGAATGTCTTCAGTGCTTTCCAGAAGAACCCACGTCTTCATGACATCGCCCTCCAAGGAGCCTTTCTGCAGCAGTAAAGAGGAGACACTGCATGGACGCTCTAAAAGCGTCAGCCACACCAGAGTTTTCTTTTCCAGAAAGTTCGGTGATAAGCAATTGTCTTATCAGTGAGGTAAGTGAAAGTGTTTTCTGAGACTTTGGGTCTTTGGAAGTGATCTGGCTACATGCCCAGAGACAGGGTATGAGTTCTGATGTGAGACAGACCTGAGTGTGAATTCTGTTGTGGTTTTGTGTGTGTGTGCGTGTGTGTGTGTGTGTGTGTGTGTGTGTGTGCGCGCATGTGTTACTAGTACTGGGGATTGAACCCAAGTGTGTTCTACCCCTGAGCCACACCCCCAGCCCTATTTTATTTTTTTGTTTTGAAACAAAGTCTTGCTAGGTTGATGAGAGTCTCACTACTTGGTGAGGCTGTCCTTGAACCTGAGATCCTCTTGTCTCAGCCTCCCAAGCCCTGGGATTACTTAGGCATGTGTCAGCATGCCCAGCTTTTGTTCTGTTTTTTATCGACTCTGGGATTTTGAGAAAGTCATATCACCTCTCTTCACCTCAGGTACTTCATCTATAAGTCAGGAATCATGGTCCCACTTACCTTGGAGACACAGTTAACAGCATGGCCGTTGGGGAGAAACAACACATCTGTTCTTGCTGTGGTTTCTAGTGTTCCATGCATAGCAAGGTCTTCAGCAAGTTTTGAAGTAATGACTCATGAGCAGCACGCTGGGAGGTATCATTCAGGGTGGGATTGGCAGGAATCCAGGTTTCCAGATTAAGGAAAGAAGTGTAAAGAATGACAAAAGTGTATCACGCAGAACAAGAAGGTCACTGCTGTCAAGACCTCGCTGAGCGCGCTGCTCCAAACTCCATGTATCTGTTCCTGAAAGCTGGCCTAGCACATGAGTTCAATAAGAATGTGCTAAGGCCTCTGCTATGAATGAGATGGTGCTAGGGCAGGGCTGGGGATCAGCGTGTGGCCTTTCTCTGGAGAACCCAAATTAGAACTCCATTAGTGGCTCAGTTAAGGAATTTATTGAGTGAATTAAGAGTTTTTTTTAATCAAATATATTTAATGTATAAATCACTAAACACAGCATGACATAGAATGGGCATTAAAAATGTTAACCTAATGAAATATTATATAAAATACTTCAGGCTAAGTGGTTTAGGTAGTTGAATTTATAACATACTAAGAATGAGTTTTATTTATTTATTTATTTATTTATTTATTTATTTATTTTTTTGCGGTACTGGAGGGTAGAACCCAAGGGCTTTCTACCTCCGGGCTATACCCCAACCCTAGTTTATAATTTACTTTAGAAACAGGGTCTCACTAAATTGCTGAGAGCCTCACTAAGTAGCTGAGGCTGGCTCCGAACCTGTGCGCTCCTCGTGTCTCAGCCTCCTAAGCACTGGGATTACAAGTGTACGCCACCATGCCTGGCTAGAATGAGGTTTATTTAGGGGCTGGAGATGTAGCTCAGCGGTAGAGTATTTGCCTAGCTTGTGCTCCTTGGGTTCCTTCTCTAACACCACCACATATACACACACATACACACAAACAACAACAACAACAAAAAAAACAGAGTAAGGTATTTAAAAACAAAGATATGAGTCAGAGGTCTGGCAAAAAGGTAAAAAGTAGCTGAGAAAGAGTGAGGTTCTCTATACAGGCACATCCTAAAGTCTAAAAGGGCTCAACGAGAGATAGGATAGGTAGAAGATTAGGTACAGAGTCCTGTATGTATTAGATCCCTTCTTATCTGTATTTATGATAGGAGCCGCCTGACAGTGGAAGACAAACACAGCAGATGACCCCTGAGCAGTCTCTGTATTTGTCTTTGAGAGTCTTGTAGGAAGATTCTTCTGGTCCACTTCTGTTGTCCTATTCATATGGGTTCCAATTGTGCAAGTCCTAAGCACATATTAGCTGAGTCGGGGGCAAGAGCCAGATGTGTGTTGGGAGCCTCTCCTTGGGATCAACATGGCGAGTGTGTAAAGCCCAAGTGAAGAGACTGAAAGCTGTACCCTGGGAGGAAGCCAGGCATTTTGGAAATTATTTGAACATGGAGAGTATTTTAGATTCTAGATAAGACCCTTTTGCATGTACAAAAGGAAGGGAAGGAGGGAGGCAGGGAGGAGGGAGAGAGAGAGTGTGCGAGCAAGCACTTTTGTGTATAGACCTTCTAACATCCATTTTGACTGCTCAAAGGCCTTTGACTCCCGGTAGTCCAGACTTCTGAACAATGGCACCATGAGAAGGTAAATTAAACTGAAAAGTAGAAATTGCATGTTTCTATTTTAGACTGGCCAGAATATTAGTTCTGAGGTACAGCTTGAAAGAATTAAGAACGTAGACTGGGCTGTTTGGGTCCCAATCCCAGCTCTACCTTGCATTATATAACCTCCTTGTGCCTCAGTTTACCTATAAACCAGGGGTGGTGATAATAATACCTATCTCATTAAGTCGTTAGAAGAATTAAATGAGTGGCTATAAGCACTGGGACTAGTACCTGGTACAAGAAAGTGTTTACATATGTTTATATAGATTAAACAATTGTAGCAGCATGAATAAGAAACATTGCCAACCACTACCCTCTATCCTATTGTAATGTGCAGGACCCATAGATCTGGTAGGCTTTCAGCTGCAGGTGAGATCACTAAAGCAGTTTTCTTTACAATTTCTGGTTTAAAATCTCCTGGCCATATGAGTAGACCAAGCCCTGCTTCTAGACTGCGTCTTTCTGAGAGCCACATATCTGAAGTGTGGGGCTGGGGAGTGGGAGCTGCTGATGGTTTCACACAGTCTGCCCAGGCCGAAGCCTGCTATTTCTCTGTTCAAACTATCGCTCTCGCTTTGCCCCTTCCAGCTCCTGTCTGCTGTTGTCCTTCTGGGTGCCAATTTCAGATTCCCAGGATTGATAGTCTGAGGGCTCATCATGGAAGGCATGGGGCAGTTAGTAAGGAGAGCCAGGTGGGTACTCACAAAGGTGCACATGGTGGTGGTGAATCAGAGCAAACAGGAGTTTTTGAAATGTCAAACCTGGGGCTGGAGTTAGCTGCTTACTATTGGGGTAACACTGATCTGGAGGGTGTTGGTAATACTTGATTTTTGTTTTTGTTTTTGTTTTTTTCTCACCAGACCTGTATCAGCTATAGTTTGCAGGCTCCATTACAAAAGGAAAATGTGGGTATCTTGTTCCAAAATGATTAAGACTCTCAAGACCATGACAGCAGAGCATTCAAACTAACATGGATTGTTGCAAGTGTGGGGTGCTGGGTGGCCTCACAGGTCTCTTGCCCAAGAAGCCTGTCCTGCATGGGGCTGTAATAATGACACATTGCAAAACCCTTGCATTCTTCATTTATGCACTGTGTTGTGTTGTTTAATGTTAAAATGTTCTTTAAAACAAAGAAGCATGACTGACAGGGCTGTGAGAGGTAATATTCAGCCTACAGGCCCAGGTCAGGCCAGGCTGTTCCCATCCATTTGGGTTGGCCAGAGCCTGGGCTGTTGAGAGGGAGTGGCTTCCAGCATTGTCCCTGCATACAGTTCATTAGGGCAGAAGACAGATATTTATTTTCCCTTCTCTTTTTTTCTCCTTAACTTTTTTTTTTTTATTGTTGTTTGTTTTGTCATGGTACTAGGAATTGAACTCAGAGCCTTATGCATGCTAGGCAAGCACTCTACCACTGAGCTGCATCCCCAGCCCTCTTCTTTTTTATTTTGGCCTATAATATACTTCGTGGACGGAAGGTGCCATGAAAAGATCCTGGAGGGAGACCAAGGCTCTGGCAGAGTCCCTGTCTGATTGCCACCTTCCCCCACAGGATACCACCTGGGAACCTTCCAGAACACTTGGGAAGGGGGCACCCAAACTTGCAGCACTTGACTGCAGAGAGGAAATCCATTCTCCCCTGGAGGAAGGAGGGTAGCCTTTTCATCTTTACTGTAAAAGGAATTATTTATACTTATGTTCTCTTCTCACTCAAACCCAACAAAAACTTGTCAAGTACAGATCCAGGATCCAAGCAGATACCAAAATCCATGAATGCTCAAGTCCTTTATATAAGGTGGTATAGTATCTGCACATAGCCTACATGCATCTTACTCTAAGCTTTAAGTGTTCTTTTAATTACTTTTTAAAATTTTTATTTATTTTTATGTTTTATTTTTTGTGGGTCTGGGGATGGAACCCCAAGGCATTTGACCTCCGAGTTACACCCCCTGCCCAATTTTTATTCTTTATTTTGAAACAGGGTCTCACTGAGTTGCAGAGGGCCTCACTAAGTAGCTGAGGCTGTCTGTGATCAGTGATCCTCGTCTCAGCCTCCCGAATGCTGGGATTACAAGCGTGCGCCACCACGCCTGGCTTTGTTCTTTGAATTACTAATGATTCTTAACATGATGGGATTGCTATGTAAACTAGGCATGGTTGTAAGTACTTGTAATTCCAGTACTTGGGAAGCTGAGACAGGAGGATCGCAGGTTTGTGAGCAGCTTCAGCTTCTTAGTGAGGTCCCTCCTCAACTTAGTGAGACCCTGTTTCAAAATAAAAAATAAAATAGGGCTGGGGTGTAGCTCAGAGATAGAATGCCCCTGGGTTCAATCCCCAGTACCACAAAAATAAAATAAAATAAAGAAATGCTATGTCAATAGTTTTATACTATATTACTTAAAGAATATTTATATTTATGTTCTCATTTAAGAACAAGAAAAAAGTTTGTACATGTTCAATCCAGACACAATTTTTCCCCAAAATATTGTCCATCCATGGTTGGTTGGATCCACCAACATGGAACCCATGAATATGGAAAGCTGGCTGTAATCTTAATATCCACTCACTTGGTCCTCTGGTGGATGAGGCTATTGTCCTTTTTAAGGTCTTCTGTCTCTACCAAGCTGGCTCTCCATGGATGGCTTTAGCAACTTCTTCACCGAAAGGGTTCCAGAAGTCTCTGTGCTTTGATCTTGTCTCCCTCCTTGTGTCTCCTTCTTAAGCTTGCTCCAGGTTGTCCTGAGGCCCAGCCCTGCTCCTCTTCTTTCCTGCCTTCCACATGCACACTGTGCTCAAGTCTGGAGATATTTCTCAGGACCACAGAGCTCATCAGATATCTGCGCCTCCCCGGCACCCTTTCTGGTGGAGCTTAGCCCCGGTTTCCTCTGTGAAGTCCATGCTACCAATCAACGGTTTATCAGTGAACAAAATGGCTTAGAGGAAGGAAAAGAGGAAGAAGGGGGAGAAGGAGAAAAGGAAACCGTTCATCCAAAGGAAATTCAAGATAACTGCATTCCTCACCTCTGAAATAATGGGTGAAAACATGTGTCTAATATTGCCGGGCAGTGGAAATCAGAACTTACTTTCCTAAGGAATGTTATTTTGCCTGAAGAGTCTCAGCCCAGCCCAAAGACCATATGGACCAGGTCTTGTTGCACTAAAAAACCAGGTTAACTGCCTCCGTCCCCGTCTGTAACACAGTCCTGTAATGCATCGATGAAATCTGTTACGTTTTAGGGTGCTGATGGCAGCTAGCAAAGGGGTACATCCTCCAGGGCCCAGCAGTTTGCATAATTAAAGTTGCTTCTACCTTCTGGAAGGGCCTTTACCAGATATGAACATCCTCTTAAAGAAGGTGCCTTTTGGGGGAGGGGCAAACACATCCTAATTAGTAAAATTTGCTTGGTGGAGGTGAAGGTTGGACTTCAAAACCAGCCTTCCCCACCGCCCGTTGCTCACAAGAAGAGTTGGAACATTATTAGATGGTTTTTCCCCTGCAGAAAGCCCATTTTGTATGCATTCGCTGCAGCTGCGGACCTCAAGGACTTGACTGTTTTTATAATGATGATGAATAAAAGCAGAGTCTTTGAAGAAAAAAGTTCATTTTGATTTTCCAAGACGAGTCCGCAGCAGCCCCAGAGACTTTGCAATCCTTTTGCGCTGTGCTCTTTCCTCGCAGCTTCACATTCATGTGTTGTTTGCTGTAGCTGAAAAATGCCTTGGTCTCTAGAAAGCTAAGTGGATGCAAATGGGTTTGGAATTGTCAGCTTGGAATAGTCTCTAGTGACCAAGAGCCCCGAGACGACTTTGATGGCCCTGACAGAGCTACCCTGTACCTCCTCGGGAAAGCAGGCTGCCTGGCTTGCTTTTGCCGCTGCAGCTATCTGAGAAGTAGCTCTCTATTTATGAGGCTACTGAAGATGAAAGCAGAAACCATGCTAATTATTGCAAAGTGCTTTTTACTTTCAAAAGTGCTGCACTAGCGTTAATTAGTTATTCCTACTTACAACACTCTGGTGAGGTAGGTCAGAATTATTACCCCTTTTTCTACCTTGGAGGAAATGAAGACACAGAAATTTAATGACTCCCCAGGGGACCTGGGAAAGTTGGTCTCCTACACAGAGTTAGAGTTTCAACTTGGTGCGTCTTGCTTCACCATCCCTTGTTGACACGATTGGTATCCCAAGAGCTTCGTAGGCAGGGGCAACTTCTGTCTATCTTCGTCAAGAGAAATCAGATTGCCAGAGACTCTGGTGGTTGGAAACAAAAGGCAAAAGGTAAAAGCTTCTTTTAAAGTCTATACCAAGGCAAGAAGCTTTTATCCTGGCCCTTTATACTTCTGAAGGAGGCAAGATTTGGAATGAAGATTGCTTGTGGTCAGATGTCCCAGGAGAGCAATATTGATGGGGTAGGAGAAAGGCATAGAAATGGGGAATGGCTCCTGTCCTTGGCACTTGCTCTTTCTTTTCTTTTCTTTTCTATTCTTTTCTTTTCTTTCTTTTTTTTTCAGTGCTAGGGCATTGAACTGAGGAGCATTCTACCTCTGAGCTATTCCCTCAGCCCTATTTTATTTTTTATTTTGAAACAGTCTCACTAAGTTGTTAAGGGCCTAAGTTCTGAGCCTGGCTTTGAACCTGTGATCCTCCTGACTCAGCTTCTCAAGTACTGGGATTACAGGTGTGCGCCTGGCTCTTGGCACATACTTTCTAAGTACTCACCTGCATGGACCAGGTGCCGAAGGAGCTGCCTCGCATTCTTGGACAGAGAGAGACTGTGTGTGGCAGGAGGGGAGACCTGCATGCTGGGATCAGCTCCTGGTTCACATCTGGCTATTCCACTTTTTGTCTCTGTTCCTCAGCCGCAAAATGGAAATGAATCGTGAGTGAATGAACTCGAAGTGTTAGGTACAGAGCCTGTAATGATTATCACAAATCTCTGTTTAATTCTTTTTTTTCTTCCCCACATCCAGGTTGAGCCATAATTTGGTCTTTTCATTTCAGGACCACCCTCCTGCCCCCGGCTTCCCAACTGTAGTCTTCCTGGGTTTAATGAGCTCTCTTTTTCACCTGTAGACTCATCAGAACTCCCTGGGTGAGCCAACCACCTCCAAAACTGTGAGCTCAATATCCTCATTTCTGCACAGAACTTCAGAGCTCTGGAACAGTGTGGTCCAGGGAGAACCGATGTCTTAAGGAAGAAGAATCACAGGGCTAAGGATGGAAGGTTGTGGAGGAAGATGCATCTTCATCAGGGGAAAGAGGGGATGAGCTTTTGAAGTTCAATCTGCCCACATCCAGCATTGACCTCTCATGTGTCCTTCAGAGGACCTTTCTCTGTGTTTGTGGGTCTGGAGCCCATTTGTCAGCCTTGGGAGGGCTCGCTGAGGACAGCAGCTTTGCAATCCTTGGGACCATCTGGTGAACACAGGGAAGAGCAGCAGCCCTATTTCGGATCCTCAGGGCTGCTCAGGGCACCTGAGCTGCTACAGGGACAGGAAGTAATACTTGCTTTCAGAGCCTCAGCCCTAAAACCTCAGAAACCTCTTGATGCTTTAAATGTCAAGAGTATTGTTGAGAGGAGAAGAAAAACCCAGGTATGAGCCTTTGTTACCGAGATGACAGGAGATACTTGGTAATATCACAGGAAGTCACGCTGTCAAAATAATAGAGAGGGTAGTGTCTGGCTGGGGCCACACCTTATAATAACTGTGCTTAGTACAAAAGAGCTTTTGCTGCACCTTCTGGTCTGTGCGCTTTGGGTGGAGCCCGACGGGGGAGGGGTGTGGAGAAGATGCTGAGGTCTGTTCTGTGGGTATTTTACCTGTGAAGTGCAAAGCACAGAGTTTAACTGAAAGACTACTTTGTCTAGAGAGGGACTGCCCAGGCTGCGGGCAATTATCATGAAGATTTACGTTAAGAAAATAAAAGAGTGAAAGAAGAAAAGAAAATAATTGATGTAAAGGGATTTAATTTCTTTCCTTAAATGACCTGTCTGCTATAGTCTCTAGATAACTGAAGCAGTTTGGACCCTGAAGGGACTCTAAGAGGTCGTCTTTTCCAGCAGATGAGGGCCTTACAGCAACCTACAGATGCACCAACCCAACAGGAAGGCCAGCAGGTGCCTCACGTGGGACACAGCCAAACCAGTCTTCTTCCATCTTTTTTTCAGCCATAGTACGACTATCATGCTAAACCTAAGGAGACACCTCCACCCCCATCAGTCTGTGTCATTAAAGAGTATATCCCAGGCTGGACCACAGGTCACCCCTTGACTTCTGCCTCTCTCACCTGAACATCTGGAGTCACTGCCAAAACAATACTGACCTTCCTGCCGTTCTGTGGCTAACTCAAGCTTGCTCCCTGACTAGGATCTTTTTTTCCCCACTGAGCCCTATTTCCAGAACACTCCAGCCTGTATCTTGGCATGGCTGACTCGTTTGCTCTGGTCTGGTCTCAGCTCAGATATTTCCCTTCAAAGGGCTTCTTGTAGTCCTAGTCCAAGAAAGTCCCTCTTGCCCCTTACTTACAGTAAGGTTTTGGTTTAGGCTTTAGGACACTTAACCCCCTCTAATATGCTTCTATGTGTTTTTGCGTTGGCTTCCTGCTTGTCACCTCCCCTCCCTGAAGAGGAACTTGCAGGCCACAGGGACTTGGGCCGGCCATACGGCGAGAGTGTGAGCCACATGCTTGGTTAGCTAAACTTGAGCATCTACATACATCTTTGTCTTTCCTCTCTGTTGCTTGCCTGTAAATGCCAGAGAGCTGCTAAAAAATCCACCACAGGCTGCGTGTGGTAACTCATACCTGTAATCCCAGTACTTGGGAGGCTGAGACAGGAGGATTACAGGTTGAAGGACAGTTTGAGGAATGTAGCGAGCAATCTAGCAATACCCTGTTTCCAAATAAAAATGAAAAAAAAGGGCTGAGAGTGCAGCTTGGAGGCAGAATGCACCTGATTTCAGTCCCTGGTACCAAAAAGTAAAATAGGGCTGGTGATGTAGCTCAGAGGTAGAACGCCCCTATGTCCAGTTCTCAGTGATGCACGCACGCACGCACCCAGCAGAGGAGACCAAGGACACTCAGGAGATGGGTGAAAGAGAAGGGTTGATTTCCCTCTTTGCCCTCACAGCTGTGCTGGGGAAGCTCTCTGCATTGAGCTCCTGGGCCAGGCATTAGCTACCTCCTGGTCCTCATCTGCTAGTGAGATGATCCAGCCTGTAGGCTCCCAGGAGGGAAGTATAAGCAGGATTCCTGCCTCACTTGCCGGGTTGTTGTGGAGCTTGCCATGGGGCAGGAGCACTGGGAAATGCAGGCAGCCTGTCCTAGGGGCTGTCCCCACCTCCTGCCCAATCCCCAGCAGGAGTGGCAGGGCTTTCTTACCTGACTCCACAAGTCCTGGCATCGCCATGGCTCTCATGCAGCTGGAGATCTCCCTCCCCTGAGCCTGTGTGCACTCGGCCTCCTGCTGGGCCCCTGAGCTGGTCCTCCCTGTGCCGTGACAGGGAAGCACTGCCATGCCTGCTGCGAACTTGCCTGGACTGTGTTGGTTCTGGCTGCCAATAAACATTTCCCATCCCTCATCCATTGGGTGCTTGCTGTATGCCACGGATTGTGCACTTTATGTCTCCTTACAGTTGAGTGAGGTATCTGAATGAAGCTCACCTTTGGTGGTTAACTTTTCCAAGCTGCCCAGGATCAAGGAGTTTCCCAGCACATGGGACTCTTAAATTCTAAGGTCAGGAGAGACTCATAAAACCTAGGATGGTCGGTCACATAACCTATGCAGGCAGGGAGGTGACCACAGCCAGGACAGTTGGGTTCAGGCCCGGCCTAGGGTTTTTTCTTTTTTCTTTTCTTTTTTTTGGAGTACTGGGGATGGAACCCAGGGGCATTCTACCTCTGAGTTACACCCCCAGCCCTATTTTTTGCTCTTTATTTTGAAACAAGGTCTCACTGAGTTGCAGAAGACTTCACTAAGTAGTTGAGGTGGCTGTGAACTTGTGATCCTCCTGTCTCAGCCTCCCACATACTAAGATTACAAGTATGTACCACCATGCCCAGCTATCCTGGTTTCTGATAAAGGAAAATATATCCATTTTTCTGGGGTGGACCTGGCCCTCCTCTCCAAGCTGGCTTGGGCTTTTTGATGCCAGGCAGGGTTTTCAGGTACACTTTCATCTGCCCTCTTCTCTTTTCCAGCCATGACTTTGATGTCCTTCAAGGGATTATTTAGCAAGTCCTGGTCAGCTTTGAAATGATCCACAGGTCATGAAGGTCCTGAGGCCAGAGGTTATAGCAGGACAGCCTGGGAGGAGCATACATGCCCCATGAGGCCTTATCGAAGGGCAGCCCTACTGAGTTCCAGGACCCCCCAGGCTGTGCCCAGTCCTTTCCTGAGGATGAAGGACAGAACTTAGGGTTCTCCATGTTCACTCCTCACATTTTCTACTGACCATCCACAACTGCTGAGAAGTTTTGCCAATGACACGGAAACTGGCCATTCCTATCAGCCTTCCCCTCTGACCACCTCCGTCTCCGTCTCCTTGTCCCTCCAAATCCTCTCCACTCCCACCAGGGATCCTTTGCATCCCAGTTTCTTCCGGGGCTAATTTCACCAATCTTTATGCTGGCCAGGGGGAATTAACTTCAGTTAAACAGCTGAAGAGATTATTTAGCTAAAAAGTAAACAGGGTGGAGGTATTTCTAGTTAATTAATGAGAAAAGTTAAAAATTTAAAGGAATCTCCTTGATTTATTTTTTTGTAACTGGGTGACTGAAACAGGGTCATTACTGGAGGTGCCGAACCAGTCATATGGGTCAGGTGGCCCCAGGGCTCTGAATCGGCAATGAGCCCCAGGGTGTCCCGGCAAACCCTCAAGTCTGAGAATTGTCCTAGTTACTACCTCAGTCAGCGAACAAAGCTTGGGCTCTCTACAGCCCTCTAACTCACTAGTGATTTCTCTGCCTTCTAGCTTACCAAGTAGCTCATTGGTTGTGGGGAGCCATTAAGGTTTTCCCCTAAAAGGATACTTCTTACTGTCCTTTGCCCAGAGCCAATAAGGTTTGGGGTCATGGAAAGTTCAAGGTCCGAGAGAAGCTCAGGTGGGATTGATTGACCTGACCGTTACGCGCAGAGGTGTTGATGGCACAAGGGTTGATTGACCTGGAGCTGTATAAATAGGACGAGAGCGATAAACCCCGGGATCGGTCAGTAGAGATATCGACCCGGGAGTGTACTAGCGATCCTTCCATGATAGAATTAAGTATTTTTTGAATCAAATTCTTAGAATTGAATTCTTTTCATCCTCACTCCTTTTCGGAACCCGTACTTTTGCTGGCTGGCTCCGGCAGGTGGTGGCCCGTACAGGGAGATTCTGAAACTGAGGATCCAGTGAAGGACACCACTGAATAAAAAAGGAGTGCGCTCGAAGACTCATGGTGGCGGTGAGTACTGTGGAAGTTGTAATATACAATGGATCAAAAAATAGTCTTTTGTTTTTTGTACAGCTGTTAAGAGATATGCTTGGTGTTAGGAAAACTAAGGTAGAACATGAAGGCCCTTTGCCTTCACTTCCTAAGGAAGATGAGGATACTGAAGAAGAGGAGCAGCTTGAGGAAACTGCTGCTCGGCACCATAGAAATGAGTAAGGGGCTTATCCAGACATTCCAGAAACTGAATCACCGGAGCCCAATTTTTGTATACAATAATTACAAGTAGTCGTAGAGACTTTAATTAAAAGATTAGATCAGATAGCTCCTTCAAATAGTGAAAAAGAAGGACCTCAACAATATTCTCCTATTATCAGCAATACGAGCCTTCAAAATTCTCCCACTGTAGCATTTGCTAAACAAAACATTGAAAAACCCAGACCTTTATCTTTAATATCCCGCTTCAAGCGTCTATAAATTGGGCTGCAGAAAACGGAGAAGATACTAGAGGATTTAGAGTTTTCCCAGTTAACAAAGACCCTGATGGTCAAGGAAGTGTTATTAGAGGACATAGACCCTTTCTTTTCAAACAATTAAAAGAATTACAAACGGCTTGTGCTCAATATGGGCCAACGGCACCTTTTACTCAAGCCATGTTAGAATCTCTCTCTATGGAGGCTTTGTGTCCTTCTGATTGGAAACAGCCCGAGCCTGTTTATCAGGGGGTGATTTTTTATTATGGAAGTCTGAATTTGCAGAACAATGCCAATCCACAGCAGATTTGAACGTAGCTCAGGGAATACCCATACATTTTGATATGTTAGCAGGAGAAGGGCAATTTAAAGAGACTGCTCAGCAATTGGAATTTAGTCTAGCTTCTTATGCTCAGACCAATGCTGCTGCACGTCGAGCATGGAACAAGTTGCCTTCTTCAGGAAAACCAACTGAAGATCTTTAAAAAATAAGACAAGGACCAGATGAGCCATATCAGGATTTTGTAGCCAGGTTATTACAAACTGCTAGTCGATTGATAGGTGATGGTGAAGCAGGGCTATTGCTCTTAAAGCAGTTACCTTTGAGAATGCTAATACTGTTTGTTAAGCAGCCTTATGCCCTTTTAGAAAGAAAGGAAATCTGTCTGATTATATTCAGTTATATTCCGATATAGGACCAGTATATACACAGGGGTTAGCTATGGCTGCAGCATTACAAGGGAAAACTGTACAAGAAATCCTTTTCCAACAATATAAAAAATCGGGACCTAAGAATAATATGGTTAAATGCTATGGGTATGGACAAAATCGTCATTTAGTTAAGAATTGTTCACAGAGGCAGGGTGCTAGTAATAAACGAGAGCCAGGCTTATGCCCTTGATGCAAAAGAGGGAAGCATTGAGCTAAGGAATGTCAATCAAGGACTGGACTGATAGTAATTGTGCTATTAAAGGTGTGGTCTTGTGGGACCCTGGTTACACAGAGAAAGAAGATAAAAATGTTAGCCCACCAATAACTTGTTTACCCTGTTAAACTGATTTAACATGTAGAAATCCTAGTGTTAATTGGAAGAAATGTCTTACTGAAATACCTATTTTTTATGATATTCCCAATACCTTGTTTATTAGAGACTTGGGACAAAGTGTGTCCTCGGACAAAGTGAGAACATTTTTATTCAGCAGAAGTACACAATCTACATCTAAAAAGTACCCCCATTTAAGAGGCTGGTAGTCAATGATGGGTAAGATTTCCTTGGGACAAGGAAACCTAAGACAGGATATACAGCTTAGCTCTGTATTATCCAAAGATGGATAATCCTTGATACCTGAAGGAAACAACCTAAGACAGGCACAGTCTTCTTTTGAATATAGTAAGAAAGGGGAAATTGTGGGGAGCCGCTAAGGTCTTCCCCTAAAAGAATACTTTTTTTTTTTTTTTTGGTGGTACTGGGATTCCTGGAAGCCTTTCTACCTCCAGGCTACACTCCCAGACCTATTTTTTTTTTTTTTTTTAATAGCGCAGCTGGTTTCGAACCTGCGCGATCCTTCTGTCTCCACCTCCCAAGTGCGGGGATTACAAGTGTGCGCCACCACGCCCGGCTCCCCTAAAAGAATACTTCTGACTGTCCTTTGCCCAGAGTCAATAAGGTTTGGAGTCATGGAAAGCTCAAGGTTTGAGAGAAGCTCAGGTGGGATTGATTGACCTGACCATTACATGCACAGGTGGTGATGGCAGGAGGGATTGATTGACCTGGACCTGTATAAATAGGACAAGAGTGATAAACCTGAGATCGGTCAGTAGAGATATCGACCTGGGAGTGTACTGGCGATCTTTCCATGATAGAATTAAATATTCTTTGAATCAAATTCTTAGAATTCTTTTCATCCTCATTCCTTTCTTCAGTACCCGTACTTTTGCCAGCTGGCTCCGGCAATTGGTTAGTTAATTGATAGACATGTGTGTGTGTGTGTGTGTGTGTGTGTGTGTGTGTGTGTGTGTACGCACATGCATGCATGCATGCAGGTGGGCTCATGTGATATTGCAGATTGAATCCAGGGGCATTCTACCTCTGAAATACACCGCCATCTCTCTTTTATTTTTTACTTTAAAACAGGGTGTCATTAAGTTGTTGAGGGCCTTGTTAAGTTGCTGAGGCTGCCCTCAAACCTGTGATTCTCCTGTCCCAGCCTCCCAAGTATTGGGATTACCGCAGGTGCCAACACGCTGGACTATGGCTAAACATTTCTACGAAACTGAGTTGTTAGCAAATCGAGCTTGGCTTTTCTGCATCTGAATTCAACACTGTCCTTCCAATGCCACTGTTACTTCTGTGTTTGCTATTTCAGGTGAATGGCCTCACTCTCCATCACACCCCATCCGTTCTGGAAACTTGACTTTCTCTCCCCATTCCTGTCCTCTTTGGCTTGGCCATCGGATATCAGCATCTTCCTCAGGACAATCAAGTTTTCTAGATGATTTCAACATTCTGAGTCTTTATAGTCTGTCTTCCCAGCATCATCTTAGGAGCTTTTCTAAGGTGCAGATGTAATAAGAACCTCCCCTCCACACTCAGCACCGCTCTGGCTCCTCCTCATTTTCAAAGCCCGGCTGCCCCCGCCCCCGCCCCCACTCCTTCCGCCCTCTAACCTCTACTGCACAGGTTCTCTGGGACCTGGCTTCTCTAGACATGAAAATCCTACTCCAACTCCCCCCTTTTTGGGGGTTATTGAGGGTTGAACCTAGGAGCATTCTACCTCTGAGCTACACTCACGGTCTTATTTTATTTGATTTTTAAACAGGGTCTCACTAAGTTGCTGAGACTGGCCTCTAACCTGCATTCCTCCTATCTTGGCCTCCCAAGTACTGGGATTACAGGCGTGCACTACCACACCCAGCTATTCTACTCCTTTTTAAAGAATAACCTCAGAAAGTCACCTCCTCTGTGAAGCCGTCTTCTGTTGAGAAGTGCATCGATTGCTCAGTGCTCTGCCTGTAGGCCTTCCCTCCACACCCTGGACTTCAATCTGCCCTGTGCCCCCCACTGCCGCTGTGCTGGGTTAAGAGCTCCATTCTCTGCTTCTGCACAGTGGCCTGACTGCGGAGTCACCTGTTACTGGAGACCTTTGCGGATGGCTCTTGGCCTAATGGATGAATGGTTTCAGTGACTTCCCTGCCACATGCTGGAGTCCTTCATGTCCTGTTAAAGAGCTTTGAGGCTTTCCCTAGAAACTGCCACTTCAAAGCCAGAAAATAAATTAGAGCTAAATTAGGCAACATTGTTTACTTCTTACGCAGGTGCTTAGGTGTTCCTTCCTGCCAGCCCGACCTTGACAGTTCTCTGTCACAGTTCCGGGCAGAGCCCTGAAGGTGTGTGGGGGTGCCCGAGAGGGCTGGGGGATGGGGGTTGATGCCTAGGCCAGAGAGAGGGGCACCCTGTCCTAACTGGATCCCTACGTAGTCACCCCTTTCCTAATTTATCTGCCCAGTGGAGTGTTTGTACTTCTACCTGGAGGCTGCGTCTTTTTCTAACTCACAGAAAGGCTTTGGTTTGTCACCTTGCCTTCTAGAAGTGATTAGGTTGCTTTTTGTTTTTGCAGAGCTGGGGTGTCACCTGGGGCCCCACATGCTGGGCAAGCACCCCACCACTGAGCTACACCCAGCCCCCAGGCTTTCTTTTTGCTCCCGAAGTTCCACAGGGAGGTGCCCTGGCTGCTCTTGGAGTGGGAGTCCTGCCCTTAATCCTGGGCGTTGGCATTTCACAAAGACCCTTTGTGGCAGGTAGGCCCTTGCCTCCTTGAAATGACCTCGAATAACACTGTCCTCTGAGCTTGCTGGCCACCACAGGAAGAGGCTTGCCTGCTGGGAGTTTGAGGCCTCGGAGCCATGTTAGACCAAGGCAGGAAAAATAAACAGAGGGCTGAGGTGGCTGCCGCTGAGTTCTCCCTCTGGCTGTCTTTATTCACCCATTGCGGGAGGCCTGCCGGTTAAGCATTTAACACTTGAATTTGCGATTCCTCGACCCATTAAACAACAGGGCTGAACAGACATTTCACGGGCTCCTGTCTCTTTGGCCTGTTTTATAGCAGAGGAAACTGAGTTAACAGAGAAATCGGTGGGCTCGACCCACAGCCAGACTCCGCCAGGACTGCCACCCAGGGTGCTTATTTGAGCCGAGTCAAGGCCCCACTGCTGCCCAGCGTCCCCTGCCGCTGGTGGATTTCCACTGTCCCCTTTTCAGACGGACTTACCTCCGACTGCTCTCAGCTCCCGCCCGAGATGTCCTACAAACACGGAAAAATGCTGTTCTTTTCTCAGCCATCGTTTAGCAGTCGGTACGCGTGTGTCCTGACGCACCGAGAAAGGGACCCTGACAGACAGTCTGCTTTCACCAGGGCGGCCGCCAGCTCCCTCTCCGGCATCACAGGCGCCCGTGAAAGGAGTGGGGCCGCGGGCCGGGGAGGCCGTCCAGGGGCTTTCTTTCCACACAGCGCTCTTCCCCCGGCTTGCCAAGTCCCACGAGTCAGCAAACTGGAGAAGCACTTTCAAAGCGAGGCCTTCGCCCTCCTTGGCCGGCTCCTCAAAGCCCGCTCGGTTGTCGCTGTGCCTGGGAGAGCCTGTCAAAGGCTTTTTGTTTCTGTTGCTCAATGGGGACATCCCTAGGAGCCGCTCAGAAAGGCACAGAGGGAGCTGGAGGACACTTGAGGCAGGGCTGCTTGGGTGGGCAGCAGGAGGGAGCTCGGCCAGGTGGCAGGGAGGAGCCAAGCTCTGAGAACAGGGGCAGGATGGAAGGTGCTGGAAACCGTGGGCACCGTTCACAGCAGCAGAGTGTAAGAGCTGAGAACACCGTCCAAGAGTTACTTTTAGAAGTACTGTGTTCAGTGTACAAATAACAGCCCAGGTCTGTGATGATGGGTCCTTAGAAATAGAAAGAGAAATGGCCTTGAATTCAGTGATCTCAAGACATAGTTTTCTTTGAAAATTTATTTCTGGACTTTAACTGATGATATTTTCACACAAAAAGGTAGATTTGTTATGAGCTTTGAAATAAAGTCCATCTGAAACTCTTGTGAATGTGATTAGTGTCCGAGTCCTGCTTAAAAAATCACAGGGATAAGCCACGTGTGCTGGCAAATACCTGTAATCCTCATGCTTGGGAGGCTGAGGCAGGAGGATTGTGGGTGCGAGGACAGCCTCGGCAATTTAGCTAGGCCCTCAGCAACTTTGTGCGACTCTGTTTCCAAATAAAAGCTAAATTAGGTCTGAGGGGTGCGGCTTGGAGGTAGAAGGCTTCTGTGGTTTGATACCCACGAGTCTCCTCCCCCCACACACATCATAGTGACGACCAAAGTGTCAACCACAAGGGCCATTTCAGCTTGTAGAAACACACAACACTGACACCTCAAGGTAGTGCCAGAGGCTCAGTCCAGCCCTAGTCTCTGGCATTTTTAACTGCAATATTTAATTTATTTTATTTTATTTTATTTTATTTTTGTGGTATTGGGGATGGAACCCAGAGGCTTTCTACCTCCGGGCTATACTCCCAGACCTATTTTATACTTTATTTGGAAACAGGGTCTCACTAAGTTGCTGAGAGCCTCACTAAGCAGCTGAGGCTGGCTTTGAACCTGTGTGGTCCTCCTGTCTCAGCCTTAACTGCAACATTTTAAAGCATAAGAGCATTTTAATTCCATTATCTCTTAAGATGTCTTGGCTTATATAAAAACAAAATAGAATAGAATTGACTGAAGTTTTGTATGCCCCCCTATAAAGCATACAAATTAATTTCATTTTGACCTGATAAAAGGTGAATTAATAAGTTGTTCCCTAAGTAGGGTAAGAAATACAGAAGAGAATGGTTTCTATCTTCAAGAAGACACCCCCCCCAACCAAAAACTAACAAAACACCTCTCTGGTGCTGTATTTAGACCTGTTTGTACAAAGTTTATACTGATTTTATGACTTAACCCCTCCCCTCACCTTTTCAATGGATTTGGACATCATCTTCCAAACATGCCATTTGTAAGGAACGTTGATGTTTGCGGTGCATTTGCAAACCGAGCTATGGAACTGGTTCACAAGCAAGGGGCCCTGGAAAGACAATATCCCTTCCTTCCTGAGGCAGATATTTCAGGATTGGGGAAGCAGAGTTTCCTGTGTTCTCACAAGGGGCTGAGAAAAAGAAACCCAGGGTAGTTTCAGAAAGAATTGAGCCTGGACCTGGAGTGAGCTGGGAGAGTGGTTTCAGTGCACAGACCCCCTCCTACAATTCCAGGCCGCCCGGGCCAGAGACTGTGTGTGCACACACAATAGGAGACCTGGGCTGGGTTGGAGGCTGGAACTGATCTGGTGTCTAGGAGCAGGTTTGCAGAGGACTCCCTGGAAAGCCTGGCTAACCCTCCCCCACCCGCACGCCAGTCCCCGGGCCGACCTTTGATCGCTGGCAGGTTGTCTCTCTTCTGTCCCCCTTCTACACCAAAGGAGTATCCCAATCTTGATGCCCTCTGGGAATGTTTATTCAGTTTACATTGTGTTTTCCCTTTGTTTATCTGTACAACAAAAGGCGAAACCGTGGAGTAGGTAATTGCCTTTACTGTATTTCCCTGCCTTTCATCCAGTTTCCCTTTTTTGTGTTTTCCGGCCCCCTTCCTCTGGGCTGTCCTTTGTCCTAGGAGCCCTACTGTGGAGAATAAAAGTAATCTGAACATTTAATTCATTCAGATATGCAAGGGTCCAGATACCTCTGGCCTCTTCTGGATTTTTATTTCATTTAAAAGAAGTCTGAGCAGGGTGTGGTGGTACTTGCTTGAAATTCCAGTACTTGGGGAGTCAGGATTTTGCAGGTTCCAGGCTAGCCTTAGCAATTTGGGGAGACTGTTTCAAAATAAAAAATAAAAAGGGCTGGAGATGTAGAATGCCTCTGGGTTCAATCCTTAGTACCAATAAAATAAGACAAAAAAAAAAGTCTATGAAAAAAGAGATCTAACAAAATGTAAAAAAAAGTAACAGTAATTACAAAAATATAGCCATAAAGAAGAAAAAAATCCAATAACATAATTACAAAAAAGTGTATTTGACAGGGAGGGTACGAGTAGGTAGAAAGGAAATGGGACGAATTATAAAATGATTAATTTTCTCATCTTTTTTTTTACCTTGGAAATAATAGATATATTATGATTTCGGAAATTAAGAAATGGAAAGTTAAATATCTTATTTAAAGTTGAAAAGGTAAAACTCAGCAATAAATCACATTATACAGCAAAAGAAGACAAAGGGAACATAAGTATTAAAAATGAAAAATTATTTAAGGTGATGGAATTGTGTAATGATAATAAATGTAAATGAGATCAGCTCTTTTATTAAAAATAAGCTCAGAACCAGTTTTTAAAAGCAATTAAGTACAACCATGCCCTAGCTTAAGAAATATACCTAAAACAAAGTGACTCAGAGTCAGAGATAGTGCTTAAACTCCCAGAAATATCTCTCTAATGGTGGAATTCCAGGCACCGTGGCATCTGGGAGGGACAGATATTTTTGGACTCAGCTTTCCCAGTCTCTAAAATCAGACCATGTGGTTGCCAGCTCATGAGGCCAGCCCTGTGCGCCTCAGTGTTTGTTCTAGATTACTGAGCCTCCGAAGGGCAGGGGCTGTGCGTGCTTGCTTAATTCCAGGCATTGTGGAGCAGCACCCTTGGAACACAAGCTTTCTGGTGTTGCTCTCACCAGTGGATTAGGCAGGGTGTCTCTGCTGGTGAAGCCTCTAAAGAAGCTTTTGCAACTATTTCAGGCCTTGAGTGTGCTATTTGATATGTCCAAGCATTTGTATTTTACAGGTCAGGGCTTGGTTTCTCGGGATTTCCCCAGGTGGCATAGCTTCTGAGAGGTGGAATCAGGCAGCCCTGGGTTAGAAGGCCAGCTCTTCGCTTACCAGCTGCACCTGCACTGTTTGGGAAAGTCAGCCCGGCTCTCTGAACCCCAGTTGCCTCATCTGTATGACACATTCACTTATTCATGCATTTGTTGAAGTTAATTATTTGTTGCAAGTTTACTAAGTGGCACTCTTTTCTGTATGCTGGAGAATACAAAATCTCTGCCTTGTATTGTAGCTGCATGCAGTGTTGCATGCCTGAAATCTCAGCTATGGGCATGAAACAAGAGGATTGTACGTTCAAGGCCAACCCTGGCCAACACAGTGAGATCCATCTCTCAAAAAATAAATGAGCTGGGCGGGGTGGCCCATGCTTGTAATCCCCCCCATCCCCCAACCCCCACTCACCCCCCTGCTTGGGAGGCAGAGACAGGAGGATTGTGCGGGTTCAAAGCCAGCCGCGCTTGCTTAAGAGACTGTTTCCAAAATAAAAAAGTATAAAAATAGGTCTGGGAGTGTAGTCCGGAGGTAGAAGGGTTTCTAGGAACCCCAGCATCACCAATAAATAAATAAATAAAATAAATAAAAAAAAGAAGTAAAAGAGAAAAGAGAAAAAGGTTTGTGTTGAGAGTGTAGGTCAGTGGTCAAGCACTTGATTAGCATGCCCCTGACCCTGGGTTGATCCCCAGTAAAACAAAACAAATCAAAATAACAACAACAACAACAACAACAACAAATCAACTTATATTCTAATGGACTAGGAGAGAAAATAAAAAGCAACCAACAAATAATTTGTAATGGTGTCAGTTGGCTACTGGCCTTCTTTCATTATTTATCCCTGCCTGACAAAAGTTTGAACAAACTTTAGTCAGGTTGATGAACATTCTGCTTGGCCTGACTGTGCATTGCCTTGAACAATCCAATTTTAACAAAGAGCCCTGCTATGTCAGTTTAGCAAGAATCCCACCCTAACCCCTGCTATCTTATCTCCTTCAATATCTGCTCCTCCCTGGAATCTGATCGGGTCCCTCATCCTCCACCATCCTCCTGGCCATGTCCAATCTTCTGGTCTGTTTTCAGCAAGAATCCTGTTAGGTCAGTTCAGCCAGAATTCCCTTTAACTCTGCTGACTCCTCAGGGTAAATTTCCATCCACTGACCTCTACCCTGCTCCTTATAGGCTCCCAATGGCCTATCCTGTATTTGGAGTTGAGCTCGATCTCTCTCCCTGCCAGACCCCTTTGCAGTGGTCCCTATACTTGCTGTGACAGTGCTGAATAAAAGTCCACCTTGCCATGCTGTAACAAGTATTGAGGAATAATTTTTCCCTTTGACAGTAACCAGGGGTCTTGCCACAGACGGGAGAAGGAAAATAAGAAGGTGTAGAAGGTACCTGAAGATAAATTTCTGTTATAGGTTCTCCTAGACCTGCTGGTGGTATTTCAAGCTGCACCAAGGATATATTCATTGATTCCCAATTGCTTGCACATTTTTTTTAAGATTTAAAGAAGTTTATTAAAAAGACAGAAATACAGAAGACAGTTACAGCCTCAAAATGAGGGGGTGCTTCGAACGAAATCACCCACTTGCACATTTTTGCACATCTGTCTAATATTCAGGTCTATTTCTGAAAGGTTCTGAGCTGCCTGAGATTTGGCGGAGCCTGTGGGGCTGTCCAAGGCTTCTCCTGATTTGTTCTTGTGATTGCCTTAGACCCTGGTTGAGGTGTGGTATCATCATGAACATCAGGGATCCAGTCTTTGAGGCCACCCTTCTGGATGGATCAAGGTTTTCTTTTTTGAGGTAGGACACAGCCTTGCATCCTCCTCAACACAGGGCTTCAGAAGTCCCTAACACCCGACCAAAGTGGCTAGCGCCGTGTACAGGGCTACGGGCATGATCAGATCGCCCTGGGAGCCTGTGCTACCTCAGTGGCCTTGGGCAACTTATTTTTCTGTGTCTCATTTTCCTCATTTGAAAAGCAGGAATGACAGAAGGACTATTAGGTAGGGCTACTGCCATGATACATGTGAGGACCTAGAATAGTGTTCAGTAGGGACTGGCTGTTGTTTTCATGTTAAATATTATGTCCTCCCAGATAATATAATTAGGGAACTTTGAAGACAAATCTCCAAGTTTATTAAGTCATCACTGACTTTAATCTCTAATGAGCAGAGGTGGTAGTGGAGGCAACCCCATAATGGGAGACTTAGGGGGTCCAGGTATCCTTCAATTTCATCTAGATGGCCACTGTGTGTTCTATATCTGTCTTTGTTTTGCTCTTTATGTCTCTGTCTGTCCATCTTTAGGCTCCTCATTGGTCAAGCTTTTTTTTTGTGTGTGTGTGGGTCTGGGGATGGAACCTAGGGGCATTCGACCTCTAAGCTACACTCCCTGCCCTATTTTGTTTTCTTTATTTTGAAACAGGGTCTCACTAAGTTGCAGAGGGCCTCACTAAGTAGTTGAGGCTGTCTGAGAACCGTTATCCTCCTGTCTCAGCCTCCCGAATTCTGGGATTACAAGTGTGCACCACCACGCGGGCCTGGAGAAGCTTTTAAAGAGCAGTGCTGGTTTTAGAAGCTGGAGTCCAGGCTGGGAAAGGCCTTTGCAGTATGTGGCTTCAACATCTCACCTGCAGGTGCCCCAGGAGCTGGGGGTCCCCTTGCTCTGTATGTCTCCAGGATGAGGGCTGCGGAGCCGTTGGGAGATTTGCTGCTTCCCATCCTCCCCTTATGACCATGGGCACCATTGGGCCCCACGGCCTCGTATGTGGGCATTCAGAAACACAGACTCTTCCAACCAGCTGTGTCCCTGAGTGAGGGCACAGACAGCCAGATCCATCCTGGCTATTGGAGGGCTGGGAAATGGTGGTGCACAACTATAATCCCAGTACTTGGGAGACTGAGATAGGAGGTTCGCAGGTTTGAGGCCAACCTCAGCAAGTATTGAGACTCTCAGCAACCTAGAGAGACTCTGTTTAAAAACAAAAAATAATCAACCTAATGAGACCGTGTTTCAGAATAAAGTAAAATAGGGCTGGGAGCGTAGCTCAGAGGTAGAATGTCCCTAGGTTCAATCCCCTAAAACACATATACACACAAATAAGTAAAAAAATAAAAATAAAATTGGCTGAGGCGTGTAGCTCAGAAGTAGAATGCCCCTGGGTTCAAGCCCCTAACACACACACACACACACACACACACACACACACACACACATACAAAATGCAGGGTTTTTTTACCCCAAGCCCTAAGGCCCTAATTCCACTGAGGGTAGGGTGGGGCCAGGAATCTGCACTGTCAATGAAGCATTCCCTGGGATTCAGGTCTGGTGATCCCGGGGTTGTTCTTCCAGAACCTTCCTCAAGGAATCACAGGTAAGAATTTAAGGTACCTTCTACTTTAGTAAGGATTAAAAAAAAAAAAAAATTAAAACAGCTGAGCGTGGTGGCGCACACTTGTAATCCCAGCATTCAGGAGGCAGAGACTGAAGGATTGCGGTTCACCAAGAGCCTCAGCTACTCAGTGAGGCCTTTGCAACTCAGTGAGACCCTGTTTCAAAAATAAAAATACTAGCCGGGCGTGGTGATGCACACTTGTAATCCCTGGGCTTGGGAGGCGGAGACAGGAGGATTGCACAGGTTCGAAGCCAGCCTTTCTGGTTTAAGAGAATTTGTTTCCAAATAAAATATAAAATAGGTCTGGGAGTGTAGCCCAGAGGCAGAAGGGTTCCATTCCATCCTCAGTACCACACACACACACACACACACACACACACACACACACACACAAAATTAAAACAGCTATTCAAACCTAAGACAAAACTGATTTCCCTAAAAATCCCCCAGGATTATGTTGCAGGCCCACAGAATGGCTCCCCTCTGTGGTCCGTTCTTCATGTCCTCCGCCCTGCTCACTGCCTCTTCCTGCTGCCTCCTCCCTTGGCCTCATACCTACTTACAGACCCCTTTACTTGGGAGAGAACAGGCTTCTTGGACTCCTCAGGGGACTCTCAACTCCACCCGACCTCCCTCTCCCTTTCTTTCAGTGGTGCCCCTTCTGCCTAGCTCCGTCCCCAGCTTCTTCCTTCTCCTTTCTTATCTCTCACGTCCCAGAGTTCAGCAAGCCTCTCCCACTCTACCCTTATGATCATGTCCCAATAGGTCCCTTGGCTGGGTCCCGTCGACAGTAGCTACCCCAACCCAAGTCATCTTCCCCTCCCTCCTGTTTTATTTCATAACCTCTTACCTGCTCACCCTGCTTCACGCTTGCTCTGCAGAGCGAGCTCTTAAACACGCCCCATCATGTTAGTCCCTTGCCTAAAACCCCTTTACTCAACACACACACACACACACACACACACACACACACACACACACACACATCCCCAAGCCCCTCACTTGAAACCTCAAACCCTCAGGTCTCTTTCACCCCAGCCTGTCTCCCGGGTTCACTCTGCGGGAGCCACTCTGGGTGTTTTCCTGGCTCAGGGTGTTGGCTCTTTCTGTCTCTTCTGTCTGGAATTTTTGCCTCCCCATCCTGACCAGTCCAGACTCCTTCTGGAATGAAGTAGAGATCACGCTGACCTCGGGGAGCCCTTGGGGGAAGCTTCAAGCTTCCCTGTCCTCTCCTCCTCCACCACCTTAGGTCCCGTGGTAGACCTCAGAGAGAAGGCTCAGACACACTCAACTCTCTTTAGCTCCCAGCATTTCATTTTCTCCGAATTCTCAGAGCATGGCTTTTGTTTGGTTTCTGCATTGAGTCGGGGTAGAAGAATCAATCTGTTTCACAAAGACTTCAAATATAATTTTTTTTTGTAAAGAGTATTTTTCACTACAGAGAATCTACATTTGGGCTTTGTGCTATTAGTGCTGCAGATAACTGGGTTGGAGAGAAACTTTGTGAGCCAGGTCTGGTCTTATGACCAACTCTCCTTTCATCCAAGGTGAGAAAGGCCTACGCTAGTGAGCAGGCCACTAAGTTAGCTTCATTTGGAAAACTGATCCCACAGTCCTCTGTTAGGAAGTCAGAGTTGGCATCTGGTTTGGAATGGAGTTCCTCCCTTCCTGGGCTTCAGAGAGATGTGGAATGCCCTGACAGCTGGGAGGGACCTTTGATAGCATCTAGCAACATTTAAAAATATATATAGAGATAAGATAAATGTGGTGATTTTTGCTTTATAGATGTGAGTTCAGGTGAGGGGGCTAGAGTGGCCTAAGGTCATTACAGTCATTTGCCTTCCTTGAACTTTAGACAAATAGCCCGTTCACCTACCGTCTATAAGGACCAGGACCCCCACTGTCCTACATCAGCACTGGGGCCCCAGGTAGGGCCTGAATACCACCTGGGGTGGAGGAGAAAAGAGGAGGGGGGAAAGAGCAAGGGAGGGCACCTGAGTTAGGAAGGGGCAGGATGCTAGAACAGAGGGTGGTGAGGATGCAGGTGGGGGAGGCGGGGCCCTGGGGAGAGAAAGATTCTTGAATATGAATTGAAAACCCACAGGCAAAGCCTGCCTTTGAAAGGTGAATGTTCTGGCAGGAGGCAAGGCAGCTGAAGATGCAGTTAGAAGCTGCCTGCCTCCTTAGCATTTTAGACCAACTTCCTCCACTCTCTTATCTTCTTAATTTCACAGCAAACAATGGGCTATTGACTAAGCCTTCAGAGCTGTGGGTGTTCTCAGAGGGAGGTTGGCCAGAACACCAGCACCTCGGCTTTTGCTCCAGTTCTCAAGCTGCACTACATCTACCAGAAATATGAAACCCTGGAGTCTCCGTTCTTTCTCCTTTTCTGTTGTAAGGTGCCGGAAACTGGGGAAAAGAACATTGGGCTCACAAAGTATGCGTGTGCGTGCATGCACACGTGTGTGTGAGTACATACGTATGCACTTACACAGTGTGTGCAGGCATGAAAGTATGTGTGCATGCTTCCATGTCTGCATGAATGTATGTGGAGTGTGTGTGTGTGTGTGTGTGTGTGCATGTATGAGTGAGTGTGAAGGTGAGAGTGTACGTGTTGGTAATGGGACTGTAGCAGAGGAGGACAAGGTACAAAACACTTGGACAGTGGCATCAGTCCTACCAATGTGTTACCTTTTCTGGGAAGGGCTGTAATCACTTGATTCAAGGATGGAAAATGAGAAGCCTATCGTCCATTCTTTCCTGGTAGGGAAAATAAAGCTCCAGAGTTCTTTTCTTACCATGTGGTCAAGTGAGCCAAGGTGGTATCCCCTGAAGCTCCATGCCCGTGTGTGCTTGGATGCTTGGTACAGATACTGACCTCACTGTTCTGGGGTGATTCACCTCAAAGCCTGCATAGAAGTGACATCATGCTAACAAAATCCAGCTGGCACTTAGAAACCTGCCAAGAAATGGTATCTGGGACCTCTTCAGAGACGGGCCTAGAGCGCTGCCAAACCACCCGGCCTTTTGCTACAAATGGAGGAAATTTCGATGTGTCTTTACATGCTTTGGGAGACGGTTGTAGAATGGGCAGGTGGATGGGGCGCCCCTGTGGTGTTCCTCTAGTCTGGCACAGTACCTCCCCGTGTCCTAAATGCTCAGATCCTCTCATCGCTTTCTGTGGCACTTTTGTCTCCTAAGATGATACACAGCAGAAGTCATCAGTGTAAACTGGGCCTAGTGGCACATGTTTGCAATCTCAGTACTTGGGAGGCTCCTGAGACAGGAAGACTGCAGGTTCACAGGCAGCCTCAGCTACTTAGTGAGGCCCTCTGCAACTAGTGAGACCCTGTTTCAAAATAAAGAATAAGAAGTAGGGCTGGGGGTGTAGTTCAGAGGTAGAATGTCCCCAAGTTCAAGTCTCAGTTCCTAAAAAAAACAACACCCATGTGAGGTACACAATCCAAGGGTATGGGGACAAAGTATTTCAACTGTGATTTATTTTTTACCTAATTCTTTTTTTAAAAAAACATGTAGCGTATACTTTATGGTGTTCATAAAATATTAGCACACATATATGATCCATACATAACAATGAATCTTATGTAATATCTATATAAAATGTATCTCTATTTTACAAAAAACATATAGAGAGTGAGTCCACACATATTTAAAAACTGCTATAGAATGAAGAACTGGAGAACTGTTCTCTTGTCCAGTTAGGGCAGCCACCTGGGTATCTTGGAGAAAGCCTAAAACAGGTATAGAGCTCTATTTTATTGGTCAGGGTTCTCCAGAGAAACAGAACAGAAACAGAAATAAGAGCTATGTGCCTTTCTATCTCCTTATGTAATATAAATTTTGTAAATTATATAAGTATTATAAATAATATAAACATATATATCCATATAAGTATTGGGTATATATGCATATATATGTACATGAGGAGACTTACTGTGGGAGTTGGCTCTTGTGATTCTGGAGGCTAAGTCCTGCCCTTTGCCATCTGAAGGCCTAAGCCTGGGTGGGGGTGGAGGATGGGAGAGGCTCTGTTGTGAGACCCTGAGTCTGAAGAGCTCTGGTTTTGGGCCCCTGATGGCTTAGATGGTGCCACTGGTAAGTGAAGATCTTCTTTATTTAGTCTATGAATCAAAGCATAGATTTCTTCCCAAAATAAGACACAGACACACTTGGAAACGATGTGTTACTAGCTATTGGGCAGCCTTTAGCCCAGTCAAGTGGATACATACAATTAGTTTTTACAAGGATCTTTTTTTGTCATTACTCTTCACACACCAACTTTTCCAAATATGCTAAGAAACTAACTTGGACTAGTATTTCAACATGACAGAGAAGAAATAAAAGGTTCATAGGAAATAGATACCTCTCCTTACACCTCTGGGAAATTTAAGAATCAAAGCTGGGGAAAGTCTGCCAGGAAGCTCAGCCTTCTCTGAATGTTTTCTCCTTGTGGCTATCACCTCCAATAGGATCCTGCAGTCAGGGCAGCAAGCTGGGCACCCCAGGAGAGACACAAAGTGGGAGGAGAGAGAGCATGACCCTTACCCGGATCCCTCTGTACAATTTCTGTGAAAGTTCTTAGGTGCAAATTGGCTGCGTGAACACTGTGGAGAGAAAGCAAGGAGTGACCAGAGAACCCATCTCATTATCCTGTGTATTTGTTTTAAATGCTCTTAGGAGCTTATAACTTAATCAAAATAAACTTTTTATCCTAATTCAGTGGGACACCTAGTATTAAAGTGTGCTATACGTAGTGTTAAAGGTCAAACACATACACTCTCCTTCCTCACAATATTATGATGCAGACTTGACACATGAGAAAACAGAATTATAGAGCCCTTAAATCAGTTTCCCTGGGTCTTGGAGCTAATAGATTCCTGGACTTGAATCCAGTCCTGTTTTTTTCCAGAGGGCCAGCTGGGATTCCCCACGAGCTGTGGAAACTGTGGCTGGTCTCCTTGAGAAGACGCTGAATTGGGGCTACATTCAAATAAGAATACGGTGCTCGGTGGAGAGTGAGCAGACTTAGCTTAAGTAACTTCAGAAAGTGAACCTGGAAGTAGTGTTTAGATAAAGGTCACTGAGAAGCTACCATGGGTGGCCTGGTATTGAACGGGCTTAACGACTATTATTTTTATGTGATTAAGGTTTAGCAGTTAGCTGGGCATGGTGGCACGTGCTTGTAATCCCAGCACTTGGGAGGCTGAAACAGGAGGATCACAGGTTTGTGGCCAGCCTCAGCTACTTAGTGAGGTCCTCCACAACTTAGTGAGACCTTGTTTAAAACAAAACAAAACAAAAAAACCCATAGGGCCAGGGATGTAGCTCAGAGGTAGAATGCTCCTGGCTTCATTCCCCAGTATCACACACACACAAAGAAAACTTTAGCTGTCAGCTGCCCTGACCTCCCCTCTCCTCACCTCACACACCTGTGGAGAGCATTTGCCCTCTTCAAGCTGCCTGTTTAGATATCTCTGTTCACAACCAGACAGGCAAAGTGTTTTATTCCTTTCTGTATCTCCGATGCCTGTAATGTGGAGGAGACTCCTTTAGTATCTGTTGAAGTAGTGAATGACAGTCTGAGAGATCAGTTCCTCCCTCCAGAGTGAGGGGAAAATGGACCCCATGGGAGAGTTTGCCTCTTGGTTCATGTTCCCTGAAGGTCTCTGACCAGGAACTTGGACATCCCGTGAAGGTGAGGACCTGGAGCTTTTGCACTGTCATGAAGATGCATCTTTGAAGGACTATTGGATTCTTGGTATATTCTTAGTCCTTCCAGAAACTTGAGGGAAGAAAGGGATCTCTCTTTCTCCCATTTGAAGGTTAGAGTCATTATATCACTGAAGTAAACGGTCATTAGGCAGATTAACAGGAGAAAAAGCATACCAATTTACCGACTATGCACATGGGAACTATACAAAACAAAACAAAAATCAAAGAATAGCCCGATGGTTGATGCTCAAATACTCACTTTGTAGGAGAGAAGGAAGTGGGGGCTGCAGGCAGTCTTAGAGGGGAAGTAAGTGATTTTTAGGGGAAATTAACAGGTCCAAGGAGCAGACAATACTTTGTAAGTGATTCTCTTTGGAAAGTGAATAGGGCCAAAGAACAGACAATGGCTTGTGACGGAGTCTATCTTGGTCTGATGACATTCCTCAGTCTTCCTGTGATATGAATGTAACCTTCCAGAGTCAATGAGATTTCAGGAAGGAGATTGAAGGCAACTATGTTCCTTCTGAGGAGCTTCTAATAAGAGAAATTCAGAGAGAAAGTTCTACCCTGCACTTGGGGGGGGGGCAGTTTAAGGGGCTTATTCAAGTCTGGGAAGGTTCTGTTTGCCTTCTAACAAAACTTCAGAAAGTTATTGGTCTTGAAGCTACATTCTAAGGTCTTAAATTTTTTTTTTTTTTAGTTCAAAGTTGTAAATCATGCAAAGTGTCACACTTTGGGGGTATTGTTTTCTGAGCCCCAGCAAAACCATGGAACATCCCCAGCAAAAGGCTTCCGTGAACCCTAAGTTAACCTTGCCTCCACAGCTCACTCAGATTCTGGCTGAGCGGCTATGTCAGGGAGTTGTAAGTCTTGTGGTGATCAGCTCAAATTGCATTTGAAATCTGATGTGCAGTTTCCAAAGATCAAATAGTTTAACCACCTGAGCTTCTTCACCTCTGTACGCGTAACATTTGTTATTCCAAGGGGAAAGATCTGAGAAGGGAAATATCTGATGGCTGTTACTCCTGCATGTTCTAAGATGACAAAGTGTTTGTATCTGTAGATCTTTAATTAGAAGAGAAAGGCAAACGAGGTCCTGAAATCCCTGCGCCACTTACGTGTGGATCTGGGGGAATGGAAACTATCTGCCAATGTTTAGCAGTGGTGTTCGCTTGCTGGCCTCCAGACAAAGTTTGCCTCTGACCTTTTCTCCTAGGAGAAGAAGGCATTTGTGTGGGGAGCCTCAAATCATAGTACACCAGGCAGAGAGCTGTGTCCTTCCAAGATGGAGCATAGTTTACTAGCTTACCTAAAAGTGCTAAAACAGTAGACATGAGAGCCACAAGACAGTGGATATTGTGAAGAACAATGATCTCTGTGAGTCAGAAAGCAGATGAGGTGAGCCCTGGAGTTGCCCTGGCTGGCTGCCTTGAAAGTTTCCAGACCTTGGCGTAAGAAGGGGGAAACCAAGGGTCTCCCTGAGGCAAGGAAATGAGGCTGAATGTTCAGGGAGAACAAGGTTTCCTGGCCAGAGTTTGTGCTACAGAGTAATAGGGGGGCAGAGGATTGCAGACAGAGCTTTGGTGATCTGTACAAGACCCCTCTCATGGATCCAGCAGAGTACGAATCAGCACTGATATATGAGCAATCTACACAGGGCCAGGGAAAGAACCACATGAAAGGATTCGAGGGCACAGTGCCCAGTACCCACACAGGACTGGGAAAGTGCAGCGCTTGTTCCCATAAGCCAGACTGGAAATCTCATAATATGCAGGGCATTGGGTAGAACACTCAGAAGGCTCTTGCCTTGAATGCCATCTGAATTAACAGCTTCTTCTCTTTGAAAGACGCTGTTCAGAGAACGAAAAGGCAGGCCACAGACAAGGAGAAAATATTTGTAAAGCATATACTTACTAAAGACTTGTATCCAGAATATATAAAGAACTCTCAAGCTCAATATTGAGAAAACAAACAACCCCATTAAAGATGACCCAAAGATTTTAACAGACACTTCACCAAACAAGATGCTCAAAATCATTAGTCAAGATGATAATGCAAACAGACCTACAAGGTGCAACTGCCCTCCTGCCAGGCAGGATAGAATCATAAAAACTGGTCACAGACCTGATCATGTTGGAGTCCATGCAATGCTGTGGGAATGCTGAATGGCACACCACTTTGGAAAATGGTTTGGCCATTTTTAAAATAATTAACTCTCCGTTTATCAATATGATACAGCTAGGCATTTACCCAAGAGAAATGAAAGTATATTTATGTCTCACACTTCTGCAGGCTAGAAGTCTGAGATCACAGGCTCAGTGGGGCCACAGTCCCCCTGAAACCTGCAGGGGAAAGCCTTTTCTCACATCTTCCTAGCTCCTGGTGCTGTGTTGACAATCTTTGGTCTTTCTTGGTTTACAGCTACATAGCTCTAATTCCTTCCTTCATCGCCATATGGCACTCTTCCTGTGTCCGGTAGTCACAAGGCCGTCTTCCACAGGGACACCAGGCATACTGCATCAGGAGCCCTCTACTCTGGGTGATTCCAATTTAACTAGTGACATTGGCAGTGATCCTTTTAAATAAGGTTACATTTTGAGAGCGCAGGATTAGGACTTTAATGAATCCTTCTTGCATGACACATTTCAACCCCTAATACAATCCAAAGAACTGAACATGAATATTTGTAGTAGCTTTATTTATAATAGCTAAAACCTGAAAGCAAACCACAAGGCTGTGCTGTCAACGCAAAAATATCACATGAATTGTGATATATGGTAGAATATTGCTCAACAAAAAGAAACAAACTATTGGTAGATGCAAAAACATGGGTAAGACTTAATATAACTATTTTGAGTGAACGAAGCCAAACGAAAAAAGTACATAACTGTGTAATTCCATTTGCAGTGTATGAAATTCTAGAAAATCAAGCTAATCTCTAGTGACTGAAGGCAGAACAGCGGTTACCTAGGGACAGTGGGTTTACCTCTGTGGGTAAAGCATTATCTTGCTTGTGCTGATGATTTCAGGGATGTATTTTGTACAAGTTTCCTATGGCTGTGATAGCAGATTACCACAAACACAGTGATTTAGCACAACACAAACATATTCTCTTCTGGTTCAGGACGTCAGAAGTACAAAACAGTTTTATGAGGCAAAATCAAGATGTCGGCAGGGCTGATTCCTTCTGGATGCTCTAGCAGAGAATCGGTTTTCTTGTCTCTTTTGGTTTCTAGAGGCCCCGCCCTCATCCCTAGACTCATGGCCATGTCATGTCATCCTCTGCTTCTGCAGTCTCCTCGTCTCTGCTCACTGACCTTCCTGCTTCCGTGTGTGTGTGTGTGTGTGTGTGTGTGTGTGTGTGTGCTGAATATTGAACCCAGGGGCATCCTACATCCAAGATACACCCCCAGCCCTCTTTTATTTTGAAGTAGGGTCTCACTAAGTTGCTGAGGGTCTTGCTAAGCTGCTGAAGCTGGCCTCAAGCCTGCAATCCTCCTATTTCAGCCTTCCATGTACTGGGATTACAGGCCAGTAACACCATACCAGGCTCCTGCTTCCAACTTATGAAGATCCTTGTGATTACACCAGGCCTATGTCTTCTTTTCTCTTTTCTTCTCTTTTTTCTCTTTCTTTCTTTCTTTCTTTCTTTTTTCTTTTTTTCTTTCCTTCTTTCTTTCTTTCTTTTTCTTTGAAATGAAGTCTTCTATGTTGCCCACGATGGTCTTAAATTCTTAGGTTCAAATGATCTTCCAGCCGCAGCCATCTGAGTAGCTGGGACTATAGGTGCTCTGCACTGCAATTGGCTACACTGGGCCTATCTGAATAATCCAGGGAAAAATTTCCCATCTTAAGATCCTTAGTCACATACATCTCCAAAGTCCCTATTGCCGTGTAAAGTAACGTTCACTGGTTCCAGGGATTAGGACATGGATATCTTTTGTGTGGCCATTATCTACATATATATTTGTCAAACCTTCAAATTGTACACTTTATTTTATCTTATTATTATTATTTTTTGCGCTACTGGGGATGAAACCCAGGGGCATTCTGCCTTCAAGCTATACCCCCAGCCCTATTTTTTATTCTTTATTTTGAAACAGGGTCTCACTGAGTTGTGGAGGGCCTCACTAAGTAGCTAAGGCTATCTGTGAACCCTGATCTTCCTGTCTCAGCCTCCCAAATGCTGGGATTGTAAGTGTGCGCTACCACACCTGACTCTAATTGTACAATTTAATATGTGTGCTTCTTATATGGAACTTATGTATCAATACACCTGTTTAAAAAAACACCCAGCTAAGTCTAATAAGTCACCTAGAGTAGAATAAAAACTCAGGAGGACTCTGCCTGCCACTTTTAGTGAGCTTGCCAGGGGTTTGTGGAGTAATTCAGTCACTGCTGAGATGAGAGAAGATTGTTCCAGAAAATCAAGCTTCCTCCTGGGAAATGGGCCTCAGCTTCTGGCAAATGACTTCAAACCTGGCTTGTTGGTGTCACCAGGGCACCCCGGAGGGGCGTGGGTGTGGGGTGAACTCCACGGCCTGCCCCCTGTATCCTCATGCTGGGGAACCAAGCCACGGGGAGGAAACATCTTGAAAGGCTTGCTAGCAGAGAAGGGAGGCCGCATGTCCTGGGCCTGGCAGAGCTGGTCCCCTGAGATTTTGCTCCAATTAACTTTTTTGTTGTCGTTATATAACTATATGATTCATTTAATTTTATTTTAGTGGGAGTACTTAATATGAGATCTACACTTAACAAATGTCCAAGTGTTTAATACAGTGTTGTTAACTATGGCTACAAGGCTGTAGAGCACAGCGCTAGGACTTCTTCTTCTTCTTTTTTTTTTTTTTTGGTGGTACTTGGGTTCCTGGAAGCCCTTCTACCTCTGGGCTACACTCCCAGACCTATTTTTATATTTTTATTTGGAAACAGGGTCTCTTAAACCAGCGCAGCTGGCTTCGAGCCTGCGCGATCCTCCTGTCTCCACCTCCAAAGCGCGGGGATTACAAGCGTGCGCCACCACACCTGGCTAGGACTTCTTCATCTTATTTTTTAAAAATTTTTTTGTGGTACTGGGGATGGAACCCAGGGACATTCTATCTCCGAGCCACACCCCCAGCCCTATTTTTTATTATTTATTTTGAAACAAGGTCTCACTAAGTTGCAGAGGGCTTCACTAAGTAGCTGAGGCTGTCCTCGAACTACGATCTTCCTGTCAGTGTCCCAAATGCTGGGATTACTAGAGTGTGCCACCACGCCTGGCTTTCTTCACTGAGACCTTTTGCCTTTGGACCAGCAGCTCATCATTTCCAGGGACTTTTCCAGTCTCACTCTCCTGTGTCCTCTGGTCCACCATCTATATGACCTTGGGCTCCAAAGGGTTAAAGAGGCTGCTTGTGATCAATCTTAGGAGCAAAAGAACAGGGACTCAGTGTTTGGCCTCTGGCCTTGTGACCCTCCCACTGCAGGTGCATGGGGGGTTGGGAGCTGAGAACCGAGAGCTCAGGCCTTCTCTGCTCTGTCTCTGGGGCTAACAGGTGGAGGTTGTCACCTTCTCAGGTGATTCGTAGGGGCTGCGGGCAGCCTACCCTCACTGCTCCCTCCCACAGCCACTTCTGTTCCTGTATGAGAGACACCTTTTCTTCTACCAGAAAGTTCAGGCCAACCTGCAGCGGAGATTTGAGCATTTTCTTCCTCCCTCCCTCTTTTGCCTTACTTCCTCCTCTCTCTCTCTCTCTCTCTCCCTCTCTCCCTCCCTCCCTCTCTCCCTCTTCCTCTCCCTCTCCCTCTCCCTTTCTCTCTCTCTCTCCCGAGGATTGAACCCAGGGGCATTCTACCTCAGAGCTATACCCCCAGCCCTATTTTATTCTTTATTTTGAAACAGGGTCTCATTAAGTTGTGGAGGTTGCCATTCAGTAGCCGAGGCTCGTGGTGAACCAGCGATCCTCCTTTCTCAGCCTCCCACGTACTAGGCTTGCAAGCGTGCGCCACCATGCCTGGCCTTTTCATTCTCTATAAATTCTGTCTTGTCATTTTTATTTGTCCTGGAATGTTGTGAACACCACGCTTGTTGTCTAGGTGCCTAATCACCGAGATGGCGAAAAGGAGAAGACATTTAAAAATTTTAATTCTGTTTTTATTGATGCATTATAATTATACACAACAGTGGGATTTGTTATTACGTTTTTGTGTGCACATATAACATGATTTGGTCAATTTAATCACTTAGTGCCTCCCTTTCCTCTCCCCTTGAGGAGAGGGCCTTTGACTCTGATGTCTGCAAAGCGAGTGCTGGAGCCCACTGCTGCCCAGGGGGCCTCGGCCTCCAGCTAGTCCCCTCCTTGTGGTGTGGGGTGACGCCCTACTGTGCAGCAGCATACCCTGCCCACAGGAGTAAGCTGATTGTGTCACTCTGCATAGAATAGCTTTCTGGAGCTGAGGGGTCTTGTTTGGTTCTTGTACAAGCATTTGTTCAACATGCATGCACTCTCTCTTTTCTGCCTGCATTGGAGATTTGCACACCCCTGAGGCAGGGTGGTCACGAAAAGCAAAAATTTTCTGGCTGGAAGAAAAGCCACTTTCCACCCAGTTGCCTTTAGGACCATCCTGGCAGCAGCTAGAATTCTGATCTTAGCTGCCCTGTGGCTAGAAATAGTTAGTTTTCATGTTCTCTGGTGGGCACAGGTTGTGTGTGTGGGCCTGCGTGTGTGCACAAGCATGCACACTAAAGCTGAGAAGTAGAATGATAAGTTTTCTGAAGTGAAAGGCCCCTCAGTTGTTTCCCCCGCCCCTAATCTGCCGGGCTTCTTCTTGCAAGGTGTTCCCAAATCGTGATAGGCACAAGGAGACTGGCTTTGCACGCCCTCTGTCTCCTGGGACACAGAGAGGCCACCGATCTCCTTTCCCCTCCACACCCTCACTGTCCACGGGGGAAGCAGACTGTTGGGTGATGCATGAGGTCTAAACACTGTACATGTATATGTGTACGGAAGGAAGAAATTTTGGCTTGGGACATCTTTTTTTTTTTTTTAATTGGCAAAGATAGCACTTCTGAAGGAGATGGTAGCATTTGCCAAACTAAGCCTCTAGAAGAAAATATAACAAAGTGTGAAAGAAATCCATGTTCAAACATTGGCAAGTGTGAAACATTTAAGATTTTTGTGTGAACATCATATTGTCAGAGCAAAATTAAATTAAGCTGATCTCTGGCAAGCGTTTGGAATGAACCCAGAACTGGGGCAAGCTGCTAAAGGAGGCTGCTTGGACATTTTCACAGAAGCCAGGCAGAGCAGAATTAAGGCAAAACCTGGAGACTTGAGCATGGGGGTCTTATCAGTATGCAAGAACTTTACTGCTTTGTTAAGGAGATGCCTTCACAAGAGAGATGCCAAGAGGAGAACTGATACTTTCTTCTCTATAACTGTAGGCAAAGTAGATAGCAAGTGATTTTCAAAATATTTATGAAGCATCCTGAGAATATTTGCTGAGCAAACTACTGTTCTGGGCAACACATGAGGAGATGGACCCAGCTCCTTCATACAGTCTACAGAGTATACACTTGAATTCAACTCACTAGAAAAAAAGGTGATATGAACTAAGTGCTCTGTTGGTGATATACACAAAATGCCAGGTAATGTGGTGTCCAGTGTGATAGATTGGTTTATTTTTATTTTTTTCTGTTCTGGGGATGAAACTCAGGGGCACTCTACCAGTAAGCTACCTACCCAAATTTATTGTTATTATTATTGTTCTTATTGTTATTATTGTTTATTTTGAGATAGGGTCTGGCTAAGTGACCTAGGCTGGCCTTGAACTTGCAATTCTCCTGCCTCAGCCTCCCAAGTCACTAGGATTACAGGTGTGAGCCATTGTGTCCATCTTCAGGGTGATACATTTTTCCAGAGTTGCCTTTAAGGCGAGGAAAGGGTTAGGGAATACTCTCACAGAAGAAAAGCAGGCATTTGAATTCAGTATAAAAATAAAAGATTGAGAGAGGGAGGAGGGGCGAGATGGAATTCCAGCTGGCCTTGCTGCCTGAGGTCACAGGAATGTTGGAAGGATTCAGACAATGAAGCAGAGTCCTTGTGCTTGTGCCCTGCTGCCTTCCTGGATTCTTCGCAGTGGCCTGGTAAGGGAAGAGTGTGGTCTGCTTCAGAAGCCAGAGGTATTTGGACACTCTGAGAGGGTCGCGGTCCACTGTGGGAGCCTGAGGGGAAAGTGAGCCCCTTCCTGCCGGCTGGTGCCTGGCCTTCTGCTCCAGTCCACATCCTGGCATTCACACCAGCCTCCCGATGCTGTGCGGCCAAGTGGCAAGTCCTGGGGTCGGGCAGTGCTGATCTGTACTCTGACACTTAACCAGCATGGTTGTCACAGTGCTGAGGTGGGTGTGGGCCTGTCCCTCCAGCCCTGCTCCTGCTCGGAAGGCATGGGAGTCACCCCCGCACTGGCTACTTTGAGAAGCAAGACAAGACCCAAACTCTCCCTTTGGTGGTCAACACATGTCTGTCTCGCTTTCTCTCCTCTCCTCTCCTCTCCTCTCCTCTCCTCTCCTCTCCTCTCCTCTCCTCTCCTCTCCTCTCCTCTCCTCTCCTCTCCTCTCCTCTCGCCCCCCCCCCCCCCACCACCACTCAGGTTTTTGTTAGCAGGGTCCTCTGGCTCCAGTTTGCTTCTCCCTGCCATCCATATCACTCTCTGCTTGGGAGCCATTCACCTTCCATGTGACCTTTATCTCCTGTCTTGTGGTAGGCTGTGGCTGGGCTGGGAGATGGAGAGCTGTGGGGGATGGCTTGCTCAGAGCGCTCTGCTCCCCGCTGGCACCAGCTGTTCTCATTACTGGTGGCACACCTGAGCACCTGCCAGTGCCTCCTGAGCCAGCCAGGTGCTCTGAGCACACACAGTGTTCTCATCACCTGTGTTGGTAATTGCTGTTTGTTCAAGTTAGGAGCCCAGGATTTCCCTGAATAGTTTGCAGTGGAGTAGCTCAATTGGCATCGTGAATTTGAAATTGCTTATAGGATGCAGGACTTTTTATCTTATTTTTGTGGTATCAGATATTGAACCCAGGACTTTGTGTATACTACTCAAGTGCTCTACCACTGAGCTACATTCCTGGCCCCTTATTTCATTTTATTTTATTTACGGGGTCTGGCTAAATTGCTGAGGCTGGCCTTGAACTCGTGATCCACCTGCCCTAGCCTCCTAAGTGGCTAGGATTACAGGAATGCACTACGGCACCTGGCTGGATGCTAGGATTTTTGTTTGAAAATACTTTGAGCATGTGGATCTCCTTAGGAAGAAATGACATCCTTTTAACACTTAAAGGTTATTTGTGTGTTTTCTCTTTATGTCCTGTTGTAAAGTATTATACTTTTCCTACATGTCCCACATAGGTCTCATTAAGTTTCTATGTAGGAGTTTTGAATTGTTTTTATGAATTAGATAACTTTTTCCTTGTGTTATCTAGTTCTATGTGTATGTATATAAAATACACAAAATATAAAAGCTATTAAATTTTTCAATAAAAATTGTTAAGTCTCTGTTCATGTATATGTATACTTGTTTTATTTGTTTTTACACAGGCGATTATACATTAGAAATAATTTTTTCTACTTATATGCATCTGTTTGATATGGTACTAGCCATATACATTTATACACATATATGTATCTACATATATATATGTTATACACACAGATACATATATGTAGATACCTATGACATGAATATTAAAAACTACAATGAATGTTGGTAATTTGCCCCTAAAATTATTTGTCTTATTTATTAACTTTTCACTATTAATAAAAATATTCATTGTCAATACCAGAAATATTTGGACTATTAAGGTATCTTATTACTGGTTTACAAAATACTTGTCTTAAACTATGAAATAGTTGTTAAATGTTTGATATTTGTTGAAATAATTATCTTATTTTTCTATGACTTTGAGTAATACATTATATAGATTTACTAATATTTAATAATTTATACATTTACAAATAAGTTGCATTTAGATTTATTGTTTTTGGCTGTGTTGTGAGAGTTGAGATTGGACTGAGGGGCATTCTACCTCTGAGCTACATCCCCAGCCCCTATTTTTTATTTTTTATTTTGAAACCGGGTGTCACCGAGTTACAAAGGGCCTCACTAAGTAGTTTAGGCTGTTCAGGAACTGCGATCCTCCTGTATCAGCCTCCCAAATGCTGGGATTCCAAGCTTGTGCCACCACGCCCAGCTCTTTTTTCTAGATTTTTAATATTCTAGTAGAAATGGTCTGCAATTCTCTCTCTTGGGTTCTTCTTTTTAAGTTATAGGACCCAAATTATAGTAGGGTCAGAAAATGAATTTAAAGACATCAGGTTTTTCTATGAGAATATATGTAGCACAAGTGCTATCTGTTTCTCAGAAAGATAAGAATTTGTCTATAAACTAACTGGATTTTTTTTTTTTTTTTCGGTTCTGGGGATGGAACCTAGGGGCTTTCTACCTCTGGGCTATACTCCCAGACCTATTTTATATTTTATTTGGAAACAGGGTCTCACTAAATTGCTGAGAGCCTTACTATGTAGCTGAGGCTGGCTTCGAACCTGTGTAATCCTCCTGTCTCAGCCTCCCAAGTGTTGGGATTACAAGCGTGCGCCACCACACCTGGCTGGATCAGAGCATTCTGAGGAGGTAGTTCATCAGGAATAGTGTTCACTTCTTTCATGATTATGTCTTAAAGTGTTGCACATTTCACAGCACCCATATTAAGTCCCCAAATCATTCATTCAGAATTCTTAGCAGAGTTGCCCATAGTTTTCCTGTAATAACTTTTTCATAGATTCCTTGTATATCTGTGCTGTTTTTCCAATTATACTTCTACGAAATCTATGTACCATATTGTTTTAGATCTCATGTGGTTTAGTCTTTAAATTTTAAACTGTTTATGTGGAATTTTAGTTACATTGCATTACAGCAAAACATGCAGAATTGAATTAATTAGCCAATTGCTTCTGGAAATTGATATCAACAAATTTCTCTGGCAGAGGCAATTTTTGGCCAATAATTAGAACTGAACATAAGGCGAACATAATAGGTCTCCCTGGAGAGGTGGAGGGAATCGGCAGGAGCGGAGATGTAGGAAGGAGAGAAGAGAGCACAGGCCAGGCTGCCCCGTCGGTTGGTTGGGCCCGGGCCAGTGCTGTGTTCTTTGGTCTTCATTCTTCACCCTCCCTCCAGCTCATCTCAGGTCTGCTTACAATCTGACCTCCATTCCTTCATTCCTTCCCTTAACCTTTTCATTCCTAGGCTGCACTTTGTCCCCACACCGGGTCTTTGATAACTACAGACTTTGTTTCAAAACAGGAAGTTTGCCTCTTTTTGCTAAACCTTATTTTATGCCTTGAATAGGAAGAGACATTATCTTCTCACCCCCTGAAATGGACTTTCAGAAAAATGAGAATTGACAACAGTATCCATGAATTTCATTGAGAGCCATTGTGTGTGTGTGTGTGTGTGTGTGTGTGTGTGTGTATGTAGATATGTATGTACATATATTTTTGTTTGTGTGTGGTACTGGTGATGGAACTCAGGGGCATTCTACCTCCGAGCTATATCCCCCCCAGCCCGATTTTTTTTTTATTATTCTTTATTTTGAAACAGGGTCTCACTGAGTTGCAAAGGGCCTCACTAAGTAGTAGCTGAGGCTGTCCTCGAACCGCGATCCTCCTTTGTCAGCCTCCCAAATGCTGGGATTATAAGCATGTGCCACCATGCCCAGCTCCCTATTTTATTTTTATTTGAAACAGAGTCTCATTAGGTTGATAAGTCTCACTACTTTTTGAGGCTGTTCTTGAACTTGCAATCCCTCTGTCTCAGCCTCCCAAGTACTGAGATTACAGGCATGCACCACTACACCTGGTTTATGGTTTTTTTTTTTTTTTTTTTTTTTGTGTGTGTGTGTGTGGTACTGGGGATGGGCCCCAGGGACATTCTACCTCCGAGTTATACCCCCAGCCCTATTTTTTATTTTTTATTTTATTTTTAAACAGGGTCTCATTGAGTTGCAAAGGGCCTCACTAAGTAGTAGCTGAGGTTGTCCTTGAACTGGGAACCTCCTATCTCAGCCTTCCAAATGCTGGAATTTCAAGTGTGCACCACAACACCTGGCTGGTTCATTCTTTTATATTTAAATAATAGTGGGAGAAACTTAGTAACAAGATAGTTTTCCCTTTTTTTCATTGCTTAGCTTTAACACACTTAAATGGTAACTAGCTGATTTGAATGACTGAGAAATCAGAAAGGACAGAAGGACACCAGTGCTATTCATCTCTTTAAAGACTATATACATGCTAGCCCAGGACCTGTAATTCCAGTTCTTGGGAGGCTGAGATGGGAGGATCACAGGTTTGAAGACAGTATCAGCAAGTAGTTAGGCTCTCAGCAACTTAAGGAGGCCCTGTTTTCAAATAAGAAATAAAATAGGTCTGGGAGTATAGTATGGAGGTAAAACATCCTTGACTTAAATCCCTAGTAAAACACACCAACACTATATTTTTATGAAATAAGTCTGATGTTTCTGACAAAATGAGTTTTTATATCCTTTGTGAGATGTAAGCTCTCTCATGTTGCTACATTCTCAACCAGGTCACAGGTCACCGGTTCCTTAATGAAAATATAAAATCATGGGCAGAGGGAAGACCTGATCATCATTTCGAAGAAGTTGAAATGTTAACGCTCAATTTCACCTGCCATTTCCCTCACACCAAGCATGATATTCTCTAATTTCATCAAGAAAAGCTGTGTAGCTAGCATTCCTGTTTTCAGTGAGAAGGGACCAGAGAAGGCGGAGTGTGTTTTATTTCTGTCTTTGTGATAAAGATTATGGAGTTGTCATTTTTCACCAACTTACTTTCTTACTGGGTCTTGATAACACTATTGCTAGAGGCAGCACTGGAAGGGGTAAACCACAGGTAGGTCCACTTTTTCCATCAGTCTCATCAAGTGAGTTGTCTAACCAGAGGTGCAGACGTTAAAGGGCTTTTGGGAGGTGGCTGAGGGGTGAAGAATATGTCTTCCTTTGCTAGAATGACAAGATGTTTGAAACATCTCCCAGGGCATTTTTTGCTCTGTTTTATTTGCTTGTGTAAGAACTCTGCTCCAACAGAAACACTCTTGAAAAAGGTCCATGAAGTGAAAGTCTACCCCATATTTCTTTTCCTACCTCAATAGAAAAAGGGTAGCTTTTGCTTAATGGGAAAAGTCATTCTTCATAAAAGAAATACTCAAAAGATTTTATATGTAGATATGTTTTCTTTCGCCCTCTGTAGTGAAGAGATATCTCTCTTTTGAGATGGTGGTTCTCAATCTTGGGAATAGAGCTGAATCAATGGGAAGCCTTGTTAAAGGCACATTGCAGCCGGGTGTGGTGGCACACGCTTGTAATCCCAGCGCTTGGGAGGCTGAGACAGGAGGATCGCACAGGTTCGAAGCCAGCCTCAGGTACTTAGTGAGGCTCTCAGCAACTTAGATCCTGTTTCCAAATAAAGTATAAAATAGGTCTGGGAGTGTAGCCTGGAGGTAGAAAGCCTCTGGGTTCCACCCCCAGTACCAAAAAAGAAAAAAAAAAAAGAAAAAAAAAGAAAAGAGGCACATTGCTAGCTGGGTGCAGTGGTGCATGCCAGTAATTATAGTATGTGAGAGGCTGAGACAGGAAGGTCGTAGGTTTGAGGCCAGCCTCAGCAATTTAGTGAGTCCCTGTTTCAAAATAAAATAAAAAGGCTGTGGGGCCGGGTGTGATGGCACAGGTTTATAATCCCAGCATTCAGGAGGCAGAGACGGGAGGATTACGGTTCATGGACAGCTTCAGCTACTACTTAGTGAGGTCTTCGCAACTCAGTGAGACCCTGTTTCAAACATAAAATGGACTAAAAAATAGGGCTGTGGGTGTAGCTTGGAGGTAGAATGCCCCTGGGTTCCATCTCCAGTACTGAAAAAAAAAAAAAAAAAAAAAAAAGCTGTGGGTATGTCTTGGAGGTAGAGGTAGAATATCCCTGGATTCAATCCCAAGTACCAAAAAAAAAAAAAAAAAAAGCACACTGCAAAGACACATTGCTCAGTGCCCCATCAGAGTTTGATTTGGATTTGGTAGGTCATGTGTGTATGTGAATTTATATTTTTAAATCATCATCACCAAGATGCTGGTGATACTTTGTCAAGAGATCATAATTCTACAACCTTTGCTCTAAGCAAATTTGTGAGTTAAGTGAAAATGTTTCTGAATATTCCTAAATATCAAATTTTTTTATTTTTTTAAATTTTTTATTGGTGCAATGTATTCATACATCATAATGGTATAAAGAAAATATTTTTGTAGACATACATGCACACATTGCCCAGTTAGCCCCTACCTGATCCCCACCCCATTCCCTCCCCATCCCTCTTTCCCATGCTTGGCTTAGTGGTTGACATCTAGTTTTATAGCAATTTATCCAATATTAACGATGATAATCTCACAAAATAGTTTCATTTGTCTGATACCAAGCTTTTGATGACTAAAAGATAACAGTTCAATATTTCTTTTTGCTTTCTTTCTTACCAGAGAATATTTTTTTCTTTTCTTCTTCTTCTTTTTTTTTTAGGTGAAGCTATCATACATTTATTTATTTATTTTTCAGCAAAAATCTATCCTGATATGGAATATGGACTCTAGATACCCAAAACAATCTCAAAGAAGAACAAAGCTAGAAGATGTATATTTTCTGATTTCAAACCATATAAAGCTACAATAATTGAAACAGTGTAGTACTGTTCCAGAGGCAGATATATAAACCATTGGAGTTAAATAAAAGCCTAGAGATAAATTCTTCCATATATTGTCAAGTTATTTTTGACAAGGTTTCCACAAACATTTGGTGGTAGAAATAATAATCTTTTAACTAAATATTGTTGAAAAATAATAATTACATGGAAAAGAATAAAATTGGACCCTTACCTAATCCCATATACAAGTATTAACTCAAAATAGATAAAAGACCTAAATATAAATCTTAAGAATATAAACTTTTAGGAGAAAATCTGGGTCATAAAATCTCACAACATTGAAATTGGCCGTGATTTCTTGGATATGATTTCAATGGCGCAGGCAACAAAAGGGTAAATAAACTCCCTAAAAACCAAAAATAAATTGTATATCCAAAGACAATGTAAACAGAGTTAAAAGTTACTGATAGAATGGGATAAAATATTTCCAATTGCTATATCTGAAGGTATATTAATATTCCAACTAGAAATCCTAAAAATTAGCAACAATAAAAGCAAACAATACAATTTAGAGATAGGTAAAAGACTAACATAAATAATGAATCTCCACAGATAACCAATCTTAGTTGTCTGTTGGATGGAAAATCTTGTTTCTCTGGTTCTGGTATGTGTTACCTATTTCTTCTTTGTAGTTAATCTCTTTGAGTATTTTCTCTAGTGCTGGTTTTGAAGACATAAATTCCTTCAGTTTCTGTTTGTCATGGAAGCTTCTTATTTCCCCATCTAATTTGATAGAAAGTTTTGCTGGGTAGGCAATTTTTGGCTGGAAGTTGTTTTCTTTCAGAGTTTGGAGTATGTTACTCCAAGCCCTTCTGGCTCTCATGACTTGGTTTGGGAAGTCTGGAGTGATTCTAATTGGTTTGCCTCTGAATGTCATTTGGCCCTTTGTTTTTGTTGCCTTTAAGATTCTCTTCTTGGCTTCCACAGTGGTCATTTTGACAATTATGTGGCGTGGGGATCCTCTTCTCTGATCCTCTCTAATGGGAGTTCTATAAGTTTCTTGGACCTGTGTATCAACCTCTTGCTCTATGTTTGGAAAATTTTCTGCTATTACTTCCTTGAAGAGATTGTTGATCCCTTTGGTTTCAATTTCTTTTCCCTCCTCTATTCCAATTATTCTTAGGTTAGCTCTCTTAAAATGGGCCCATATTTCTTCAATGTCAGATTCCTGCTGTCGGATTTTTTTTTCTAAATTAGAAACTATGCGTTCATTTTTTGAATGATCATCTTCTAGGAGCGAGATTCTATTTTTCATGTGGTCTAATCGGTTGTTTGTACTTTGAATTGAGGCCTTTACTTCATTAATTGCATCCTTTATCTCTCTTTGGCTCTCTCTGAATTCTTTTCGAAACACCTCTATTATTTCTACAGTTATTTTCCTGATTTGATCTTCTAGAAATCTCTGAATTTCTGTTTTATCAGGTTCTGATGTTGTGGGGTTGTGGGCATTCATTGCTCCATTGTTATTCCTCTTTCCCATGATTTCGGAAGTTTGTGCCTTCTCTGGGTTCTTCCCTGGGTCACTACGACTTCACTTAAGGTGCTGTGGATATCGAGTCTATGGTATCTCAGTTCCCACTACTCCTTTACTGGGTTGTATCACAGAGTCTCAGATCCTGGGAGTCAATCAAGGCTGCTTTAGACCATGGGGGGTGCCAGGTTGGGCGTTCTCCTATGGTGTACTATCTCTGCCACCACCACTCCCCCACTGGGTCAAGTCCCAGGGAGTACAGTACTGGGATTTCTCCTCTAGGGGCCCCAATTTGACTCACTGTTAAGTGCGCAGATGGAGCTGTCGTGGACTCGGTGAATTTGCTGCTGCCGCAGCTGGTAGCAATATGGCGCCGCTGCTGTGCCCTCGGCCGTGAGGCTGGCGTATTTCTTTTCTGTTTTTGAAGTCCACTCTGGGTCCCTGCAGGGTGTGCTGAGCCCAGCCCCTGGGAGCTTTAGATGCTCCCTGCGCTGAGAGATCTGCCAAATCCCGCCCGGCTGTTCTGCAGCGGCTCAGCTCGGCTCGCTGTCCGCCGCTCCTCTCTGGAGCTTGGTAGGCTGTTGAGTGTGTTGGTCTGGTGCCGTCCGGTGAACTTGCCGCTGCCGCCAGCAGTAAGGCGCTGCTGCCGCGTTCTTGGGCGTGAGGCCGGCGTATCTCCTCTCTGGTTTCTGAGCTCTGTTATGAGTTCCCTTCCTCTCTGGAGCCTGGTGCTGCAAGGCAAAATGGCGCCCGCCGCTTCATGCCGCGGCTCCGGCTGCAGCACTGCAGTCTGGTTTCTGGTATCTCGTTTTTCCAGCCCTCTTTTTCTCTGTTCTTTAAAATTACATTTTTTGTTTCTCTGCTGATGGTGTTTTCTGGCTATGAAAGGCGCTGATTTTGTGGTAATAGAGATTGGTTGTTAGCGGGGCTCGTAAGCCCCATTTTGCTCCGTCGCCATCTTCCCGGAAGTCCTCCTTGTGCCTCTAATTTTTTATAACACAGTGTTTTGGGGGAATTGAAAATTGCATCTAAAGTATACAGTTGGAAAAGGAAGCCCAGAATAACCTGATGGCTGATGGGGCCATTATCAGGAAGTTCCAAATTAAATAGGACGATCAGCTTCGCAGAACATACACCTGAGTGATTCTAACGACTCTGAGGCACCTCAGCTGTGAGGTAAGTTGCGTCCTCAGGAGACCAAGTGTGACAGTGGTGATGCATTTTGACTTGGCTGCGGTGCCTTCTGCAGAGCACATCGTCACGGCCCGGGGACTTACACAAGGGAATAGCACTGCCTTCCTCAGGCTGAACTTCCTAGTGTATTAGCTTTGCAGCAGGCCTGATAAGGACCAGAAAGTTATTTCTTAAGCAATCCAAACTTGCAAATACATGTATGTGCTTCGTGCCTTCAAAGTGTTCATTTTCTCTGAGTGTTTTGGCGTATGCTTGTAATCCCAGTACTTGGGAGTTTGAGACAGAAGGATCAGCGGTTTGTGGTCAGCTAGCTTCAACTACTTAGTGAGGCCCTCTGCAACTTACTGAGACCCTGTTTCAAAATAAAGAATAAAACTCGGACTAGGGGTGTAGTGTGGTGGTAGAATACCTCTGGGTGCAATCCCCAGTACTGCAAAAAAAAAAAAAAAAATTAAAAGATTAAAAAAACCAACCCCCCCCCCACACACACACACACGGGGGGGGGGTGGTGGGGAGTGGGAGAGAGAGAGAGAAAGAGAGACTGAGAGAGAGGGAGAACATTTTCTTTGAGTTTCCTCCCATGTCACTTCCTGCAGAACTGGAGGGAATGGTTTCTACTTCTTAGTCTTTGGAGAAAGAAGCTCATTTTATTTGGTGTAAAATTAGTCAGTTGTCTGATTCCTCCTTTGGCTGAGGGACCCCAGAGAGCTCGGTCCCCTGCCAGTGTCCTCTGTGCGGTTCAGCTGACTCCTGGACCACCAAGTAACTCCAGTTTCCCGTCTGAATCTTGGAACCAAGGTCAAGCTGGTCTGTCTTTATCAGAGTAGACTTTTAATTCTTAAAATATTTTTTGACTGGTGCCTCGCCAGTGGGCGATGGGACTACAGAAACTGATGGACCTATGGTTCAGCCTGCTGTTTGAAATGCATTACTGGTGTGTGCAAAGTGATTCCATGAACATTTGTTTATACACAACTCCAGTCTTTGGTATGTGAGGTCTGTGGCTGATGTGTCAAATGAGGACAACCAAACTACCAAGATCTTTCCCCTGGAAGATCACAGTAGAAGAATTTAGCTCTGAGAAAATACAAGCATTTCAGACAATAGGGATATTGTCATAAGAATGATCTCTTTTCTATTTTCTTTTTAGAATCCTTTTGGTTGGGGGCAGAGGTAGATAAAAGTAAGAAGAGAATTTACACTACATTCAGAATCTGTGTCCATGCTTACCCATATTTTTTCACATCCAATTTTATATAACAGATTAAAGCTGAGAGTCTGAAAGTTGAATGCTTTTCTTAGCATTCTGAGCAAGCATGACTTAAAAAACTTATAATAGAACAGGAAATTTGGATGTATAAGAACTATACCTTGTTCTCTGTTGAATTATCTTTAGTCAATATTATTTTGATGGTTTATTTTTTTCATTTCATTATTAAAAAAAATTTTTTTTTTTTTGCAGTACTGGACTTGGAACCCAGGGGCATTCTACCTCCGACACCCCAGCCCTATTTTTTATCCTTTACACTGAAACAGGGCCTCACTAAGTAGAAGCTGAAGCTGCCCACAAAGGGTGATCCTTCTGTCTCAGCCTCCCAAATGCTGGAATTACAAGCGTGTACCACCACACCCAGCTCTCATTTCATTATTTAGTGATTTTTTTTATCATCCTAGATTTAATTGTTTTATGGTCTATGTTTCTATTAGTTTAATTTCTGTCATCCACTCTGGAAGGAATAAAAGTGAGAGCCTGGTGAGGCCTCTCGCATATCAATGCCAGAAACTTCAGGCTCTGTCATTGATATGGGAGAGGCAATAGGGTCCTCTGCCATTGTCTGGGCATTAGACCATTTGTCTGGCCTGTCCTTTGGCTGAGTCCATTTTCCACTGTTAGCAACATTCCACCAGCAGGTCATTTCACTTAGAAATTAGCATATTGCAATGGGAGGCATCTGGGGTAATTAACTACATGTAAACATGGAAAATTGTGGATGTGTAGGCAGAGGTTTTGAACTTGTGGCCCATGAGTGACATGGCAATGTTTTAAAGACATTGTCACCAGACATATAATGTACTGTTGACAGTGTAAGCATTTTACACTTGCTTCCCAATTCTAGCATTCACTTTCCTCTTGGAATTGTCTGCCTGATTCTTGTAGGCTTCTTGATATCCTTGTTATTTTTATTTTATTTTATTTATTTATTTATTTATTTATTTATTTATTTATTTTTTTGCGGGCCTGGGGATGGAACCCAGAGGCATTTGACCTCCAAGCTACACCCCCTGCCCAATTTTTTATTCTTTATTTTGAAACAGCATCTCACTGAGTTGCGGAGGGCCTCACTAAGTAACTGAGGCTGTCCATAAACTGCACTTCTCCTGTCTCAGCCTCCCAAATGCTGGGATTACAAGCGTGTGTCACCATGCCCGGCTTCTTGTTAGTTTTATAGTGTCTTTATTTTTTATTTTATTTTACAGTACCAAGGATTGAGCCCAGGGGCATTCTACTCCAAGCTACCTCCACAGCTCGATTTTTTATTTTTTTATTTTGAAACAGGCTCTCACTAAACCATTTAGGGCCTCACTAAGTAGCTCAGGCTGGTCTCAAACCTGCAATCCTCCTGTCTCAGCCTCCCATGTACTGGGATTACAAGCGCGTGCCACATGCCCGGCTTTATAATGTCTTTAGAAGTCGTGCTTCCTTTGGATTCATCTTGTTTCTGCCACATAGACAGACGAACAGACAGACAGACATAGGTTTGGGGCGGATAGGGGACACAGGGAACTGAAGCTGCTGGGACATTCCTGAGACTCTCAGGGTTCATGAATTCAGGTTTTGGCAGGGGAAATCAAGGAGCAGCTAGAGAGTTTATCCCTCAGAAAGGATCTGGGCACATTTTTGTCTTTATTCTTCTTGTCAGGATTCTTGTTCTGTATACAGAAAGGTAAAGGAAGGAAGAGGGTAGGTGAAAGGTGTTTGGAATACAAAAAACAATTTCAGATGCTGTAGGATGTAGCCAAACTTTCCTCTTACTAGTAAGAACCATTTCGGAAGTTCCCTATGCTTATCAATGGTTAGGACTTCAAATACTTTTGAATTTTTCCAGAGTCTTATAAGAGTTCTAGACAGTCATATTATTTAAAATTTTTTGTTGGTTCATTATAATTGTACATGATATATTCATAGTGAAACATTCATATATGTACATAGCATTATTTGGTTTGTTTCTTTCTCCACGCCTCCCTTTCACCTCCTCTCTTCCCTTCCCTGACCCCCTTCCAGTACTATGGTCATATGTTCTTAATAAATGTTACTGAATAAACTGAATGAAGACATATGAGTGAAAATTCCATCTTTTTTTGTACTAAAGATTAAACCAGGGGCATTCTACCTCCAATCTACACCCCTAGTTCTTTTTATTTTGAAACAGGGCCTTGCTAAGTTGCTCTCTAAATTGCTGAGGCCTGCAATTATCTTATCTCAGTCTGGGATTGAAGGCACGTTCCACCACATCTGGGTGAGATTTCTCATTCTTAATTTTTTTCTACCTGTGCTACTCTCCAACCAATGTGTATTTGGCTTCCATTATTACCTGTGGCTGTGATTAAAACAGACAATAACGTTGCTTACATGGAATTTATAGTATTGAGGTATGGAGAAAGACAATAAATCTACTAACATCTGAATAAGTGCAGAAGACATGCCATCAAGAAAATAAATCAAGCCGGGCGTGGTGACGCACGGTTGTAACCGCAGCATTCAGGAGGCTGAGACCGGAGGATCGCGGTTTGCAGACAGCCTCAGCTACTTAGTGAGGCCCCTTGAACTCAGTGAGATCCTGTTTCAAAATAAAGAATAAAAAATAGGGATGGTGTATCCCCGGCACCACACACACACACACACACACACACACACACACACACACACACATAGAAAGAAAGAAAAAAGAAAAAAAGAGAGAAAGAAGAAAATAAATAAAATAAACCAAACCTGTTATCTCAGTACTTGGGAGGATGAGACAGGAGGTTTGCAGGTCCACAGCCAGCTTCAGCCACTTAGTATGGCCGTCCTCAACTTAGTGAGACCCTGTTTCAAAATAAAAGGGTAAAATAAATATAGGGTTGGGGGCACAGTTTGGAAGTATAATGCCCCTGGGTTCAATCCCTGGTACTGAAAATAAAATGGTGGTGGGGGTCTAGCTCAGAGGGATAATGCCCCTGAGTTTAATCCCCAGTACCAAAGAAGAAAAGAAAAGAAAGAAAAAGAAAAAGTAAAATAGGTCATAGGGTAGAGTGCTAGAGGAGGATAAGATGCTGCCGACGAGCTTGGCTGGTCGTAAGAGGGTAAGAGGCAGCATGTGACTTCAGGTCTGTAGGGTAAGAAGGAGTCAGCCATGTACAGATCGAAGGAACTTCAAATGTGCAGGCCCTTAATGAGGCAGGGCTGTTCCAGGAACATGTGTGGACTGAGTGCACTTACTTGTATTAGTTCACCAGGGCTTCAGCAACAAAAGTACCATCAGTGGAGTGGCTTAAACAGCAGAAATTTATTTTCTCCTAGTTCTGGAGACTAGAAGTCCAAGCTCAAGGGTTCTGCAGGGTTGGTTCCTTCTGAAGGTTATGAGTAACATCTTCCATGCCTTTCTCCTGTCTTCTGGTGTTTTGCTGGCAATCTCTAGTACTCCTTGGCATGGAGATCTCTGCCTTCATTTGGAGTTCTTATCCTTGGTCTTCAAATTCCTTTTTTGGTCAGTTATATTGGATTAGGACCAACCTTAATGACATCATTTTAACTTGACCATCTCTGCAAAGATCTTATCTTCTACTTTTTTTTTTTTTTTTTGGTACTGGGGATTGAATCCAGGGGCATTCTACCTCTGAGCTACACCCCCAACCCTACAGCCCTATTTTATTTTTTTTAATTTTTAAAAAGGGTCTCACTAAGTTTCTGAGGCTGGTCTCGAACCTGTGATTCGATTTCTCAAGTACTGGGATTTTAAGTGTGTACCACCATGCCTGTTTAGAACTTATCTTAAAATAAGGTCACACACCCAGGTAAGGGGACTAGGACTACAGCGTATCTTTTAGTGGGTCATCATGGTCATCATGTAGCATCACAACTCACGAACGTGCCAAAATATCTGTTACACATGCTCACATAAGTTTGGGGTTTCTCCTCTCTTTCCTTAAGTAGGATTCCCCCTAAGGAGAGTAAGTTACCCACTGTCCTTTGTAGATTTTTCCAGCTCTTCCCACCTGGTAGAAGAACTTGAGAAAAGTGGCCAATGAACTTAGTAGTTTACCCCCTAACCAGGAGACCACCTTCACTACGCAGAGCATTCTTCACTCGCGTCTCCAATGGGTTCTCGGAAGTTGACAGCGAATGCCAAACAAATGGGTTTGTGCAAGTGGCCTTGTCTTTTTTTTTTTTTTTTTAAATATAGGCTTTATTTCCTTTTTGGAACACTGATCAAAACAAGCTGATTAGGCAGCACATGGTCACAATAACAGGTGGCTTGGGAGTTCCCCTGTGGCTTGTTGGACTGTGGAGCCTGGCCTCTCTAGAGCCTCAGTGGAGAGCGGTGTCATGCCCGTACCCCACGAGGAGGCTGCCGCACACGGGGAGCCAGCGAAGCATGTCTGCAGCTGGCCCTGGCCAGCTCTTGACTCACAAGTGACTAACGGGGAAGTGCAGACAATGCCGAGAACAATGTGGGGAGTGAGCTGTTGAGGAGAGGAAGCGAGATCTGCCAGGGCTTTCCCCAGCTGCTCACAAGGCTTTGCTTTCTAAAGGACGTCTTTCTTTCTCGGGTTTGGACCAAGTCAATGGTGAATTAACCAGTGATGGTGGAGACCATGTGGGTCTTTTAAGTAGGCTCCCTTCTTGTTCAAAGCATACCTGATTGGGCACAGGTGATCTGGGTTCAGGTCCCTGTCCTCCCTCACTGCGATGACCAGGGGGAGCCCGGAGCTATAGGTGTCATTTGTGACAGCGTTGAAGACCCTGTTCCTCCAGTGGTTATGAGAACAGAATCCAAAGATGCATAGGATGTGACTATCAACATATAAGTTTTGTATCTATAATTACCAACGTTACTTGTGTTTTTCTTTTTGAGGTACTGGGGATGAACCCAGGGGCATTCTACCTCCAAGCTATACCCCAGCCTTATTTGTATTCTTTATTTTGAAACAAGGTCTCACTAAATTGTGCAGAGGACCTCATTAAGTAGCTGAGGCTGGCTGTGAACCTGCGATCCTCCTGTCTCAGTCTCTCAAGTACTCGGATTACAAACGTGTGTCACCACGCTTGGCTCTGCTCTATTGTTAAAAAGCTCAGAGAGGCCGGGTGTGGTGGCGCACGCTTGTAATCCCTGTGCTTGGAAGGCGGAGACAGGAGGATTGCGCAGGATCAAAGCCAGCCGCACTGGCTTAAGAGACCCTGTTTCAAAAAAAAAAAAAAAAAAAAAAAAAAGGCTTCCAGGAACCCCGGTGTCTGCTTCTGTTCTAAGTTGCTTGACTTAGTCATAATGGCAGCTGCAGTTCCCTGCATGGGGCATCTGATATCCAGCAGCATCTCCGGGAGAGCTGAGGTGACTCCTTGTTTACCGGGGCAACATGCTTCCTTCCCAGAGCCCCCAGCTTCCCAGAGCCTCTCACATTCCCTTTTTCCCTTCTGTCCGTCCTTTCTTCCTCCTTACTCCCTTCTTCCTTCCTTCCTTTTTTCCCTTTCTTTCTTTTTAATTGTTGGTACTGGAGATTGAACCTAGAGGCATTCTACCTATGAGCTATACCCCCAACTTTTTTTTTTTTTTCAGGTCTGGGAATGGAACCCAGGGGCATTCTTACCTCCGAGCTACACCCCCTACCCTAATTTTTATTCTTTATTTTGAAATTGAAATAGGGTCTTACTAAGTTGTGGAGGGCCTAAGTAGCTGAGGCTGTCTGCAAAACGCGATCCTCCGGTCTCAGCCTCCCGAATGCTGGGATTACAAGTGTGCGGCACCATGCCTGGCTCCAACTTTTTTTTTTTTTAAACAGGGTCTCACTGGTTTGCTGAGTGACTTGCTAGGTTCATGACGCTGACCTTAAACCTGCAATTCTCTTGTTTCAGCCTCCCAAGTATTGGGATTACAGTCATGCTTTCTTTTGTGTGTGTGGTACTGGGGATTGAACCTAGGGCATTCTAACTCTGAGATACACCTTTTATCTTTTATTTCGAAACAGGGTCTCCCTAAGTTGCTGAGGGCCTAAGTTGCTGAGGCTGGTCTTGAACCTGAGTTTCCTCTTAGCCACTGGGATTTCAGGTGTGCACCACCACACTGGCCATTTCTCATTATTTCTGAGTTCTATACAGGTTCCTGTGGCAAGGGGACAGGATATTTTAGGAACCTGGGAGAGGGGCACATGAGCTCAAGGTGGTAGCCTGGTATCAGTGGTCACCACCCCAGGAGCAAAATTGACCTAGGGCTTAGACTCCCACTTCCTGCTTCAATCTCCTTCTAATGGCACAAGGTCAGTACATTCAAGTAGACATAGACAAGCCTCCTAATGTCTGAGCTAGAGCTCTGAGCATGATTTCCTCTGAGAACTGGTTGCAGAAATCAATCATGGTTTTAGTCTGGACAGATGAGGGTTTGTAAATTGAGGACTAGAATAGATGATAGGCAGCAGAAGAGGATGTAGAAATGCTTTCAGTGTGTCAGCATGGAGGGTTATATGCAAAGGGCGCAGATTATGGGGTGGTGCTTCCCTATGACTCCATAATACCTGGATGTCAGGGAAATCTTTATATTAAGTAGAGTGCCCAAGCAGGACCCTGTCCTTGGCTCAATGCTCTGTTATTGCTGCCTTGAAATTCTTAAGAATTCTGAATCTTGTATCGGGTCACTGGTCTTCCTCTGGTGAGGGAAGAAGACAGGCATTACTGACATCCCCATTTACAGATGAGGAGAGTGTGTGTGGTTAAGCAGATTTTTGTTAAGGTGACCCCCATTAATAATCATCCAAACTAGCCTCCAGTTCTTCCAAACCCACATTTGTTCTGGTTCTTCAGTGCCACGTGCACTTTTGTGAGTGTCTGCCCCAGTAAGAACAACCACTCCACACCTGCCCCTCCTTCTATGATGAGTCCTTCAACTCTGCTTATACCATGAGTTTCTCCCCTGGCCAGAGTCAGTGTCCAAGCTGGGGCTGGGGTGGGTGAAAGTGTGGTGATGTGTCATCTTCCCTGGAGGAGCTTGAACAGAAAAGTAGGGGTGATGCTCAGGGGCACTGTGGTCAGATGTCCTGAGAGGTGGCTTGAAGATTTCATGGTTTTCCAGGTAATCCCAGTACTTGGGAGACTGAGACAGGAGGATGGCAGGTTTGAGTGCAGCCTCAGTTATGTAGCCAGACTCTCAGCAATCTAGTTTTTGAAACAAAAAATAAATAAATGGGCTAGAGGTATAGCTTAGAGGTACAACACCCCTGGGTTCAACTCCCAGTAAAACACACACACACACACACACACACACACACACACACACACACACACTTCATGGTTTCTGCCTCTTGAATTTCTAAAACTCTAAGTTTTTATATACTTTATTGATTCAAAGCAACACATCCTTAAGTTTTATTACATTTTTGAGTTTAGTATTCTAGTTGGTTTGAATAGAAGGGTTGCTATTATTATCATCATCACTATTATTATTATTATTATTATTATTATTAATTATTTTGTGGTTCTAGGGGTGGAACCCAGGGGCTACCTTAGGGCTCTACTCCCAGACCTATTTTATACTTTATTTGGAAACAGAGTCTCACTAAGTGGCTGAGAGCCTCACTAAGTATCTGAGGCTGGCTTTGAACCTGTGTAACCCTCCTGACTCAGCCTCCCAAGCACTGGGATTATGAGTGTGTGCCTCAATGCTTGACTTGGGTTCCCCTTATTTTTAAAACAACAAACAAAATATAGGAGGTTCCTCTTGAAATAGGGTGTTAACCATCCCACTGAATTTTCTATATAATGTAAGGTGTGGTGGTGCACACTTGTAATCTCAGTACTTGGGAGGCTGAGACAGGTAGATTGCAGGTTTAGGAACAGCCTGGGCAAATAGTGAGACTCTCATCAACCTAGAAAGACCCTGTTTCCGAATAAAAATAAAATAGGGCTAGGGTGTGGCTTGGAGGTAGAGTGCCCCTGAGTTCAATCCCCAGTAACACACGCATGCACGCACACATGCACACTAACTGAAGGCATCTAAGATCCACTGTCTTTGTGGGCCCTTTCACCTTGGTCAGAATCTGTGTGGAAATTAAGTCTAATTTCTGAACTGAATAAGCTTTCACATCTTGGCTTTTGAGGAGAATACACCATTTTGGAAATGCAATCTTATACAAATTACTGAATAATTACATAAACTCTTATTAGCCACTGTTCCTAACACATGTGTGCCTCTCCTCATGGGGCCCAGGACAATACTTCCAATGAAACAATTCTAAGAAGTTTTATTCAAACAACATTGCCTCTGAAGAATTTCTCTTGTTTAATGGGAGCTAGGGGATATAATTAATTCAAACACTTGATTTGGAATAAGGCATTAGAGATTTTAGAAACTGAGGGATTTGGAATATCAAACTACCTCCTAGATTAGAACCAAACAAGAAAAAAAAACCCTTAAAATTGAAACAACATAAAAATTATTGTTTATAGTCCAAATTTAGATATGTGTAATGAATATTCATTTTCTTTCCTTATCTGGAGACTGAGCCATCCCAGCTTGGGATTCTTCCTTCAATATATATGAGAGGGAAGAAACCAAGCATCTAGGAATATAGGGTGTGTACATAGGCCCTTTCCTCCAGGTCCCAAGTGATGTTTAGGAACCTCTGCTAAGGTGCGTGTAGCTATTCATAAAGAAAAGGAAAACGTCACAAGAGGGAGCACAGAAGTGCAAGGGAAAAAGAAAGAAAAGGAAAGAAGCCCTTATAATGGTTAGAGTCGATCTTTATTTTATTTATTTATTTACTTATTTTTGTGGTACTTGGGATTGAACCCAGGGGCATTCTACATCTGAGCTATATCTCCAGCCCTTTTTTATTTTTTGTCTTTGAAACAGGATCTCTCTTGGTTGCTGAGAATCTTGTTATGTGGTTGAGACTGTCCTAGAACCTGCAATCCTCCTGTTTCAGTAAAAGTACCGGGATGTACTGCCATGCCTGGTTCAGTCGATCTTTAGGTAATCATAGGGCTTTTTGTTTTGTTGTTGACCTGTATGTACACACACATGTTGGGTGAAGAGGTAGAGAAGCTGTCCTATTTTAGGCTCTGTGTCCTCTGCTGATCCATGGTCACTTGCGTCTGATCACAGCCTCTTGGTACCGGAGCCAACGTACTATCTGCTCCTGATCTACGCTATTGGTGATTCAGAATTCAGTCTTAGAGAGCAGAGTGTTCCTGCCCTGACTAAATAATCCTCATTGATTTCTATAGCTCTGGTCATATCTGTTCTCATGTACGATTGCACCGATTGGTGCAAAACTCAAAGTCAGAAGGTCCAATGTAGTGTACATGTATTCTGGAAGATGTTTATGCAATAATACCTGTGAGCGCCTGTTGACAAGGGGTTTCTGTCCCTTCTTGGATTAGGTTGCAGGGAAAGACATCCATTGTGCTGGAGGTGACATGAAGCTGTTTTATAGTTACATACTTTTTATATCATTCCATCTTTACCCTGGTTTCTTTTCTGTGGCTCTTTTTCCCTTCCATATCGACTGGTCTCTTGATAGAGCAGCCAGGGTTATAAAATGCTTCTTTGCAAAAGGATGCCTCTCTAACTAGGGCTTTGCTGTTCTAGTGATTCTTACTATGATTTGAGTTAGAACAGATTCTCTCGGGTGAAAAGGAGCCCAGAGAGGTGTTGATGGGACAGCATCCAGCGCATACTCCTAGTTAACTTGTCAGTTCTTATCGAAGCTGCATAGAGATGGTTAGGGTCATCTTGCAGAGCTGCCCATCAGCAAGTCCCCAGGGCTGCTCCTGGGGCCGTGTTGAGTGATTGGACCTGGCAGGTCTCACCAGCACGTCTTGTCTGGTTTAGGACATCTCAGCCTGACCAGTTGCTCAATGATGATGACAATTCAGATAAAATTCTTGTTCACAAATTCTTTAAATCAGCTGAAGTAAATTCCACGCTTATTGCCAGAGGTGAGAGTGCATTAGAAATATCTGTGTAGCAAGCAATGGTATTTCTCATCCAGCCTGCTAAAACCCTGAGCTTGCAGCAAGGAATCAATAAACACACATCAAACTAGAGGTGACTTTAGACCCATCCTAAAGTAATGTTTTCTTTGAGATTGACTTAGGGTCTTGCAGAAAGTAGTTATTTGCAAATTTGTTAATAATTTTATAAAAGTGAGGGGGGACTTAAAAAACAGGTGTTAATCATGTTGGATAATTATTTCTTCTATAGGAAAACTTCAAATTGAAAGCAAAACTTAGATGACTCCATATCCGTGTTTGCACATATATAACAGGGTAAAATCTGTCTGAAAGACCACGTGGCATGGTGGCACATAACTGTAATCCCAGTACCTGGAAGGATGAGAAGGACTACAGATTTGAGAACAGCTGCAACAACTTAGTGGGACTCCCAGTAACCTAGTATGACCCTTTTTGTTTTTTGTGGGGTACTGGAATCCAGGGGCATTGTACCTCCAAGCTAAACCTAGTTTTTAGCCATTTTTTTTTTTTTTATTATTTCTAACTGAGGTCTAACTGAGTTGCAAAGGGCCTCGCTAAGTAGCTGAGGCTGTTTGTGAACCGTGATCCTCCCATCTCTGCCTCTCGAATGCTGGGATTATAAGCGTGGGCCACCACACCCAGCTAAGACCCTGTTTTAAAACAAAACACAATACAACACAACATAATACAACAAAACAGAAAAATAAAATAAAAATGGATGGGGATATAGCTTGAAGGTAGAAAGTAAAAATTAAAATAAAAAGAAAGAAAGGAAGAAAGAAAGAAAGAAAAAAAAGACCATGTTGGTAAATACTCTGTAATATTAAACTGACAGAATAGCCAATTATTCCAAAGATATCTGTGTGTGTGTGTGTGTGCGCGCGCGCACGTGCGTGTGCGCGTGCAATTATGACTCTGTTTTTCTTGGTATAAATCTTTTATTAAGGAAAATATAGACTCTGCTAAGTTTGAATGAGCATTTAGTTTGTATGAATGCCAGTACCTGTAAAGGGAAAAGCATGGTGGTACACCTTTAACAGTCAGCCTATTGGTCAGTCTAGGCCTGAGGCCCAGGAAACTCAGAAGGGAAGCTCCAATTCCCATTTTGAATTGCTTGCCAACCCTTTGCTAAGCTCTGGCAGGCTCCCTCCTGTCCTGCTCAACTTGACCTCAGTGCGCCTCATGGGCGCCTGCACTGTCTGGGGATGAGATGGGACAAGTGGCCAGCAGCGAGTGCCATCTGAGACCTCAGCCAACTGTGGACCAGAGGTTAATCGCTTTCCCATGAACCACCTGGCTTGTTATCTGCTACAGGTGCTTTCTAGCCACAGTTCTTCCTACCAGACCTTTTGGGTTGTAGTTTTAGGTGTGCCTTACACAGGCGTCTTTGGTGGTATGGGGGACTGAACCTAGGAGTGTTCTACTCTGAACTACACCCTCAGCCCTGTTTTGTTTTTTTGTTTTTTAAAACAGGGTTGCTGAAGGTCTTGTTTCATTGCTGAGGCTGGTTTAGAGCCTATGATCCTCCAGTCTCCGCCTCCCAAACACAGAGATTACAGTTGTGTGCCACCACACCTGGCTCATCATGCAGACTTCTTGAATCATTTCAGAACTCTCTTTTTTGGGAGGTCATTCTATACCGTCACGTTTCCCCCTTCACGTAGATCTTGGCATTCTTCAGCCTTAAGTAGATAGCATTCACAGAATTCTCTAGCTTGAGATATTAACATATTTCATTTTTTAAAAAAATATTTGGAAATGTTTTCAGGGGAAATGCAAGTCCATATATACTTTATAAACTTGCATTCCCCCTGAGCACAGAGGGATGTGATAGTGATATATCCCATGATTTTCTAAATCCCTCCGGAGGAGGCCGCTGTGAGGTTTTTTTTCTTTTTTTTCTTTGTGGTACTGAGGGTGGAACCCAGGGGCTTAGTGGCTGAGAGCCTCACTAAGTAGCTGAGGCTGGCTTCGAACCTGTGCGATCCTCCTGTCTCAGCCTCCCAAGTGCTGGGATTACAAGCGTGTGCCACCACGCGTGGCTCCACTGTGAATTTTATCAATGGAATCTTCCTTGCTTCAACCCATTCAAGATGATCAAAATGCAGAAAGCCAGCTTGGGGACTTCCTCTCGCAGAAAATAAACACATTTTCTTCTACTTCTCTTTTCTTTCGACAGCTTCTTCCCTCGGAGTTTGGGTTTGGCCTGTGTCCGGTGCCCTTTGTCCTGGTAGGCGATCTTAGGAGCTGACATTGTGATGGGGTCTAAGAGGGGGAGTTGTAGCAGGGGTAACCAATTGCTATAAAAAATTGAAAACTCTAGTAAAAAGGGACTCTTAGAGCAAGCAGTTTTTAAAATTTGCCTGCCTTTTTAAATAAAAAATTGCAATTGACTTAATAATTATACATATTTATGGGGTACAGTGGGATGTGTACTGACCCAATCAGGGTAATTAGCATTCTCACTACATCAAACTTGTACCATTTCTTTATGTTGGGAACACTTAAAATCCTCTTTTCAGCTGGGTGACCCACACTTGTAATCCCAGCTCTTGGGAGGCTGAGACAGGAGGATCACACAGGTTTGAAGCCAGCCTCAGCTACTTAGTGAGGCTCTCAGCAACTTAGTGAGACCCTGTTTCCAAATAAAGTATAAAATAGGTCTGGTAGTGTAGCCTGGAAATAGAAAACTCCCTGGGTTCCACCCTCAGTACCCCCCCCCCACACACACACACTAAAAATCCTCTCTTCTAGTTATGTCAGAATATATAAACCCGGCGTGGTGGCGCACGATTTGTAATCCCAGCATTTGGAAGGCTGAGACAGGAGGATCACGGTTCAAGGACAGCCTCTGCTACTTAGTGAGGCCCTTTGCAACTGTTTCAAAATAAAGAATAAAAAAATAGGGCTGGGGGTGTAGCTCGGAGGTAGAATGCCCCTGGATTCCATCCCCAGTACAGCAAAAAAAAAAAAAAAAAAAAAAAAAAAAAAGAATAGACACTAAATTATTGTTAACTGTCGTCATTCTCCTGTGCTATAGAACACCAGAGCTCATTCTTCTGGTTTGTCTATGTTTTGATTCCTCTTCTCCCTCTGCCCTTACTATTTCTTCCCAGCCACGGGTCACCTGTTTTACTCTCTACTTCTGTGAGCTCAACTTTTCAGCTTCCACATGTGAGAACATGGCATATTTATCTTTCTGTACCTGGCTTACTTTTTCACTTAACATGATATTCTCCAGGCTCACCCATGTTATTTCAATAAATAGAATTTCATTTTTTGGTGTTGGGAATTGAACCCAAGGACATTTCACCTCTGATCTACACCCCCAGTTCAATTTATTTATGTATTTATGTAGTACTGGGGATGGAACCTACATCCCCAGCCCTATTTTTTTTTTTATTCTTTATTTTGAAACAGGGTCTTACTGAGCTGTAAAGGGTTTCAAAACTGCACAATCCTCCTGTCTCAGTCTCCCAAATGCTAGGATTACAAGCGTGCAACACCACACCCAGCTTTTATTCTTTATTTTGAAACAGGGTCTCACTTGAGTTACAAAGGGCCTCGCTAAGTAGCTGAGGCTGTTCTTGAACCGCGATCCTACTGTCTCAGCCTCCCTAATACTGGGATTACAAGTGTGTGCCAACACGCCTGGCTTTTAGTTTTTATTTAGAAAGAGAGCTTCACTAAGTTTCTGAGGTACTTGGCAAGTTGCCGAAGCTTACTTTCAACTTGCAATCCTCCTGTCTCATCCTCCCGAGCATTATGGGTATTACAGGTGTGCACCATCATGCTTGGCTGTATTTTTTAAAATGACTGAATAGTACTCCATTATTTATATACTCCACATTTTAAAAATATACTTCTGTGTAGATGGACACTTAGGTTGATTTCATGTCTTGGCTATTGGGAACAGTGCTGCAATCAACATGGGAGTGCAGATATCTCTTCAGTATACTAATTTCCTTTCCTTTGGCTGTGTATCCAGTTGTGGGATTGCTGGATCATATGATAGTTGAAGTTCTAGTTTTATGAGGCGCCTCTATACTGTAACATAATGGCCGTACTAATTTAATTCTCACAACATTATATATAAGTTTCTCTTTGTTTGCATCTTGGCTAGTATTTCTTATTTTTATTTTTTAAATTTTTTAATCATAGCCATTCTACATGATGGTTTTGGTTTGCATTTTCTGGATGATTAGTGAGCACTCAGTAATGTATAATATTATATATTATAATATATTAAATGGCCAATGAGCATGTTAATATATTATAATATATTAAATGGCCAACGAGCTCTTTGGCCATTTATATACCTTCTTTTAAGAAATGTCTATTTAGATCCTGTGTCCATTTTAAATTGACTTATTATTATTCTTTTCTTCTTTTTTTTTGCTTTCTATTGTTTTAGTTCCTTATAAATTTTGGATTTTAATCCCTTGTCTGATGAACAGCTTGCAAATGCTTTCTCCCATGCTCTCTCTTCACTCTGTGACATACGGAAGCTTTTTACTTTGGTACAATCTCATTTGTCTATTTTTGCTGTCGTTGCCTTGTGTTTTTGGAGTTTTATTTAAAAATAAAAAGGATATATATAGCCAGGCGTGGTGGCGCACGTTTACAATCCCCACGCTTGGGAGGCGGAGACAGGAGGATCGTGCAGGTTTGAAGCCAGCCGTGCTTCGAAAAATAAAATTTACCTATACCAGTGTTCTGAAGTGTTCACCTATGTTTTCTCTTATACATTTCATAATTTCAGGGTCTTACATTTAGCTCTTTGATCCATTTTGAGTTGATTTTTGTATATGGTAAAAGACAAAAGTCTAGTTTCATTTTTTTCTGTATATAGATATCCAGTTTTCCCAGTACAAGACTGTTCTTTCTTCAATGTATTTTTTGGTTACTTTTTGAAAATTGGTTGGCTTTAAGTACATGGATTTATTTCCAGGTTCTTTGTTGTGTTCCACTGGTCTGTCTATTTTTATGCTAGTTCTCTGCTGTTTGGTTACTATAACTTTGTAGTATATTTTGAAGTCAAATATTTTTGTGCCTCCAGCTTAGAATAACTGATTTTTATCTAAAGTAATTATACCATATAATGACTATCCTGCCATTCCCTGCAGGAAACATGGAGTATAAGTTCTTTCTAGAACGTGCTGGAAAGATGTCCACATATACCTGAATAGAAGTTGCTAATATAAATCTTAGGGCCAGTGACTCTGGATCTGAATCGCATGTTCACCAGTTACTTGACACCCAGGGAAAATCACTGAGCTTCTTTAGACTTTAATACTTAGTGCCTTTCAACTAAGGGAATAATGGTTCCCTTTTTATAGGGTGGCCATGAAGATTCTGTGAGGAACTGCATATTCAGTTTAGTTAGAGTATAGCACAAACTCTAGGAAATGTTCAATAAATGATAGGCATTAAAACAATCATAAGATTGTCCCTATGAAGATGGAATCAGTTTAAATAAACAGGCAAAATGCACGGTGTGTGTGTGTGTGTGTGTGTGTGTGTGTGTGTGTGTGTGATTTCCTTGAGAGTGATAGTACAATAAAATGCTGTGGGAGCGATATGAGAAGTGTCCAGAGCACCCCAGTGTGTCAGCTGCAGCATCAGTTAGTGGGCAGCAGGCGAGCTGGCAGGGGTCAGTGCACACGGGACCAGGAGGTCCTGGAGGCCTAGAGGCCGCTGCCGCTCGCCTTGGTCGGCATCGTGCATGGTCGTGCGGTGCCTCGCGGTCCAGTTGCAGTTCAGTTGAATTTGTGGGATTTGCTCTACCTGAGGGACTTTGCTACTGCTGACTGCTGTACTCATGTCCCTCCGGTTACTGACCAGTTGGTGTTTGGCCTCTTGCCTTATTCCTTACACCCTAAGGAGAATTTTTGAGCCTTATCAAAACATCTTGGAGAGCTGGAAAGAACTCTGGGACTTGCAGGGTGGCTTTTCTTAAAAAACACAGAGTAAAGTTTGCTCAGGATGGGTGAGGAAAGACGGCAGTAGAGGGGGTAAGCCATCTGGAAATTTGAGATCCAGGGTAAAGTTTGCTAGGAACACAAGGGAAAGCTTAGGAGCAGGCCTCTGCCAGCCCTTTGACAATCCTACTCACCCCTTTGACTCATTTTCCCAAGAAAGACGTCATAGCACAGGAAGAGAAGGGTATATGTTTTCTCTTATATGTGGAAGCTAGGGAGTAATGGAGATACCAGAGGGACTTGAGATACTGGAGGAGAAACGCAGTGGAGCAATGGAGGAGGTGGGGGAGAATTAATGAAAGAAACACTTCCATTGACATTATATACATACATATAATTATTAAGGCTGATCTCAGTCTCATGCATGAGGAAGGGGAAGGCACAGGGATGGTGGGGAGAAGCTCACCAAGTGCTATGTGCGTGTATATCCCTATTTCTCTGAATTTTGTTATGAGGTAAGACTACAATGCACCAATAAAAGTATATAACAAGTATAAATAAAAAATAAGACACATAAAAAGAAGCCATATAATCTAAAGTAAGTATAAATTTTAAATAAATCAGCTCAGTAAGCATTGAAGAAAAACCACTGTACAAGACTCAGAGAGCTGCGCGAGGAGGAGCGAGGCCTCGGGCGGGAAGCTGTGTCCCGGAGGCAGCAGTGGGACTGAGCAGTTCACTTAACTCCAGTGCCTGATTTCTCCTGAACTCCAACCCCAAGCCGGGAACAAAGCTAAGCACTGGACATAGATTCTCCTAGCTACTCCCTACAACCACCGATGAGTTATATTTTGTCTTCTGTTCCATTTTCTGCTTGTTTTTGTTGTTGTTTGATTGTGGGGAGTGTTGTTGTTTTAAAGCTAGGCTTGGTGGCCCACCTATAATTCTAGCTATTATGGGATCTGAGGCAGGAGGATCACAGGTTCAAGGCCAGCCTCAGCTACTTAGTAAGACTGTCTTGAAATTAAAATTATTTTTTAGCTGGGTGTGGTGGCGCACGCTTGTAATCCCCGTGCTTGGGAGGCAGAGACAGAAGGATCACACAGGTTCGAAGCCAGATGCGCTGGCTTAAGAGACCCTCTTTCCAAAAATAAAAAAGTATAAAATAGGTCTGGGAGTATAGCCCGGAGGTGGAAGGACTTCCAGGAACCCCAGTACCACCAAAACAAAACAAAACAAAAAAATTAATTTTTTTTTTTTTTTTAGCTTGTGAACATTCAACTTTATTTATTTATTTTTTTAAATTTTATTTTATTGGTGCACTGTATTCATACATCATAGTGGGATACAGACTTTTGTAGACATACATGCACACATCGCCCAGTCAGCCCCCACCTGATCCCCATCCCATTCTCTCCCCATCCCTCCCTCCCATGCTTGGCTTAGTGGTTGACATCTAGTATTATAGCAATTTATCCAAAATTAAAAATGATAATCTCACATAACAGTTTCATTTGTCTGATACCAAGCTTTTGATGACTTAAAGATAACATTTCAATATTTCTTTTTGCTTTCTTTCTTACCAGAGAATATTTTTTTCTTTTTTTTAGGTGAAACTATCATATATTTATTTTTCAGAAAAAAATCTATCCTGATATGGAATATGGACTCTAGATACCCAAAACAATCTCGAAGCAAAAACAAAGCTAGAAGATGTATATTTTCTGATTTCAAACCATATAAAGCTACAATAATTGAAACAGTGTAGTACTGTTCTAAAGGCAGATATATAGACCATTGGAGTTAAATACAAGCCTAGAGCTAACTTCTTCCCTATATTGTCAAGTTATTTTTGACAAGGTTTCCACGAAGATTTGGTGGTGGAAATAATAATCTTTTAACTAAATATTGTTGAAAAATAATAATTACATGGAAAAGAATAAAATTGGACCCTTACCTAATCCCACATACAAGTATTAACTCAAACTAGATAAAAGACCTAAATATAAATCTTAAGACTATAAACTTCTAGGAGAAAATCTGGGTCATAAAACCTCACAACATTGAAATTGGCAGTGATTTCTTGGATATGATTTCAATGGCACAGGCAACAGAAGAATATACAAACTCCCTAAAAAATAAAAGAAAATATTGTATATCCAAAGACAATGTAAACAGAGTTAAAAGTTACTAATAGAATTGGATAAAATATTTCCAAATGCTATATCTGAAGGTATATTAATATTCCAACTAGAAATCCTAAAAATTAACAACAATAAAGGCAAACAATACAATTTAGAGATAGGTAAAAGACTAACATAAATAATGAATCTCCACAGATAACCAATCTTAGTTGTCTGTTGGATGGAAACTCTTGTTTCTCTGGTTCTGGTGAGTGTTACCTATTTCTTCTTTGTAGTTAATCTCTTTGAGTATTTTCTCTAGCGCTGGTTTTGAAGACATAAATTCCTTCAGTTTCTGTTTGTCATGGAAGCTTCTTATTTCTCCATCTAATTTGATAGAAAGTTTTGCTGGATGGGAAATTTTTGGCTGGAAGTTGTTTTCTTTCAGAGTTTGGAATATGTTACTCCAAGCCCTTCTGGCTCTCATGACTTGGTTTGGGAAGTCTGGAGTGATTCTAATTGGTTTGCCTCTGAATGTCAGTTGGCCCTTTGTTTTTGTTGCCTTTAAGATTCTCTGCTTGGCTTCCACATTGGTCATTTTGACAATTATATGGCGTGGGGATCCTCTTCTCGGATCCTGTCTAAAGGGAGTTCTATAAGTTTCCTGGATCTGTGTATCAACCTCTTGCTCTATATTTGGAAAATTTTCTGCTATTACTTCCTTGAAGAGATTGTTGATCCCTTTGGTATCACTTTCTTTTCCCTCCTCTATTCCAATTATTCTTAGGTTAGCTCTCTTAAGATGGGCCCATATTTCTTCAATGTCAGATTCCTGCTGTTGGATATCTTTTTCTAGATTAGAAACTATGCATTCATTTTTGGATTGCTCATCTTCTAAGAGCGAGATTCTGTTCTCCATGTGGTCTAATCGGTTGTTTGTGCTTTGAATTGAGGCCTTTACTTCATTAATTGCATCCTTTATCTCTTTTTGGCTCTCTCTGAGTTCTTTTCGAAGCACCTCTATTATTTCTACAGTTATTTTCCTGATTTGATCTTCTAGAAATCTCTGATTTTCTGTTTTATCGGGTTCTGATGTTGTGGGGTTGTGCACATTCATTACTTCAGTGTTATTCCTCTTTCCCATGATTTCGGAGGTTTGTGCCTTCTCTGGGTTCTTCCCTTGGGTCACTATGGCTTCACTTAAGGTGCTCTGGATCTCGAGTCTGTATTATCTCAGACCCTACTACTCCTTTACTGGGTTGTATCACAGAGTCTCCGACCCAGGGAGTCGATAGAGGCTGCTTTAAACTATGGGGGGTGCCAGGTTGCACGCTCTCCTATGGTGTGATATCTCTGCCACCACCACTCCCTCACTGGGTCAAGTCCCAGGAGGCACAATACTGGGATTTCTCCTCTGTGGCCCGCAATTTGACTCACTGTTCTTGAGTACGTAGATGTAGCTGTACTGGACTCGGTGAATTCACTGCTGCTGCCACCGCTGGTGGCAATATGGCGCCTCTGCCACGCCCTCGGCCATGAGGCTGGCGTATTTTTTCTTCTCTGGTTTTGATTTCCACGCTGGATCCCTGCAGCGTGTGCTGAGCTCAGCCACTGGGAGCTTTAAATGCTGTCTGCGCCGAAAGATCCCACCTGGCTGTTCCGCATCGGCTCACCTCGGCTTGCTGTAGCCGTCCGCTGAGTTCGCCGCTGCCGCCGGCAGTATGGCGCTGCTGCCGCGTCCTCGGGCGCGTGTGTCTCCTCTGTGGCCCTGAGCTCTGTTCTCAGTTCGCTTTCTCTCTGGAGCCTGGTGGTTTTTTTGTTTTTCTGGTGATGGTGTTTTCTGGCTATGAAAGGCGCTCTTTTTGTGGTAATCAAAAAAATTAATTTTTATTAAAAATAAAAATTATTTTTTATTAGAAGGGCTGGGGATGGCCAGTTGTAATCCCAGTAAGGGGGGCTGAGACAGGCTTGAGGACAGCCTCAGCAACCGCATGAGGCTCTCGACAACTTAGTGAGAACTTGATTTAAAATAAAATAGGGTTGGGGGTGTAGCTCAGTGGTAGAATGACCGTGGGTTCAATGCCCAGTACCACAAAAAAAGGGGGAGCCAGGGATGCAGCTCAGTGGTAAAGTGTCCTGGGTTTAATCCCTACTATCACTCCCCCCAAAAGAGTGTTTAAAGGAGCATCTGAACATCTCTGCTGTGTTGGTGGTACAATGTCAATGCTTCACCTCTAACAAAGACCTAGGGCTAAGAAAGGCCCTCTCTCCTTTCTCTCCTTTCTGCCTCTGCAAGTGGCATTTTATTGTTTTGTTTTGCTTTTTGTGGTACTGGGGATGGAACCCAGGGGCATTGTACCTCCAAGCTACACCCCCAGCCCTACTTTTTAGTCTTTCTTTCTTTCTTTCTTTCTTTCTTTCTTTCTTTCTTTCTTTCTTTCTTTCTTCTTTCCCTTTCTTTCTTTCTTTCTCTCTTTCTCTCTTTCTTTTTTTTTGCGGTACTGGGGCTTCTACCTCTGAGCTACACCCCTACCCTATTTTTTTATTCTTTATTTTGAAGCAGGGTCTCACTAAGTAGCTAAGGCTTTCTGTGACCCGCGATCCTCCAGTCTAAGCCTTCCGAATGCGGGGATTACAAGCGTGCGCCACCACGCCATCTCTGCAAGCGGCATCTTATGAACGGCTTTGCCCCTGCAGTGTAAAAAGTTTGCTGCTTGGGAATCTGCCCCAGTTTCCCTCTCCCCCTCCCAAATATATAGTTGATTTCAACTTTTTTCTTACATGAACTATTTTATTTTTTTCCTCCTCTCAGTGCTTGTTGGACCCAAAGAAAGTATTTCCTTGTGTTCCTCTATTTTTTTCTTCTTAAAAAAAACAAAGCAACAGGTTATTCTGAACTTCTTTGCTATTCATGCTTCTTGGCTCCATAAATGCCCTTTGACTTTACGTATGCTTATTAAAGTTTGCTTTCAGCCAGGAATGGTGGCACAGACCTATAATTTCAGTACTTGGAAGGTTGAGACAGGAGGATCACAGGTTCAAGACCAGCCTCCATAGTAGCGAGACTCTCAGTAACCTAGCAAGACCCTTTTTCAAAATAAAATAAAATAAAATTTAAAAGAGCTGAGGGTGTAGCTCAGAGGTAGAAAGCCCTTGAGTTCAATCCCCAGTACCAATAAATAAATAAATAAATAAATAAATAAATAAATAAATAAACAAATAAAATCTGCTTTCTTAACATTCAAGGCTGAACTCCAAAATTAAATCTCTGAATGCTAATATCAATGATAAGTGAATTCTTCTCATTCCTATAAATTTATATCTAATGATTTCTCACCCATTTTCCCTTTAAGATACAGCTAAATGGCTTTAACAAATGCTTAGAGGTGACTATCCTGGGACAGAGTTCCAATTTTTAAAATGTGAATAATTAAAATAAATTCATATTTTAATTATTATTTTGTCATTTTATTAATCATGGACTTAGACTAAAATTATCAATGCCCCAGTGTTCTTGTTAGCTGGGGCCACAGCTCCTCGATGCCCACCGTTTTAATTTACACCCAACAGAAAGCACTCCTGATACTGTTCAGCACCTGCCGCTCTAGAACATGGTGCCCAACAAGCTGCCTGTGAGATCTGAAACGGACTCTGAAACCTCCTTCACTTTCAGGACGGAACTGATCCTTATGCTGCATCGAGCACAGAGCCGCAGGCAACTCACTACTGAACAAATGTCTCCTGATACACATTGTGATCATTCTTGACCAGAAAGAAAAAGTGGAGCGAATGCAAGAAACTGACAAACAAATGGTCCCATGGTCCAAGATAATAGAAGTCTAAGAAGATAGAATCCTGGGTCCAGTTTATATATATATTAATAGCTAACATTTATAAGAGGTACCCCATGGCAGATATGATGCTACATCATTTGCATGTATCAGCTACTCTCTCTCAATAAACCAGTGAGCAAGGTATTCTCTATATCCCTAAGTTATAAAGGAGGAAACTGAGGCACGGTGAGGTTCTGGAATGCCTGCCATTCAGCTAGCAGGAGGCTTATTAACTATAGAGTTTTGTACTTACTGACTGCAACTCCTAAGGCCTGTTCCATGGGCCCTGAGCGCCCTCAAACCATCGGATGTGCTGCTCTCTCCTTAATACTCTTCTCCTGAAGTCAGCATTCCAAACACGCTCAGCCTCCACACATCCACGCCAGAAGTCATCGCACGCACCTTTGCTTGCACCCAGGCTCATCCTTGGTTTCAGGTTGTCTGTCGTCACTGGGCACCTTTCATAAAGATGCTGTTTGGGTCCCCTCTGCCACAGTTACTTGTGCCAAGTAGGTGGGCTTCAGCCTCATGCTCCCAGGACAGTACTTACCAAAGTTATCTCAGGGAACATATTTTAAAGAAATGTTAACAAGTAATGTGTTCAAAAAAGCTTTCTGTAGTCCAGTGGATTTGATGAAAGCCAGTTAAGACAGTGGAAAGGGTTCTTTACTGTGGGGTTTCCAGAGTTTTAAACTTGTCCATTTGTATTGTGAACCTCTAAGAGGGAAATAAAATATGCAAGGTTTCTCCAGCTGCATAGGCCACTGTATTTTTCTTTCACAGAACTCAGGATCCCTGGAACACTCTTTGAGAACTACTGACACAAAGTCTTTTTGTTTATCTTACATTCTATTCTTACTTAATTTTGAGGGAGGTTTTTCTTTTCCTTCTTTTTCTTTTTTTGAGAAATTCATAAATTCTTTCTAGAGCACTTTTGACTGGATACAAATTTGGTTTTTGGTTGTGTAAGGAAATCTATCACCTGATTGTAGTCAATTCACCTGTTAAAAGAAGTCATCAACTGATCAAAATTGATATGCTTCTCAATTTTGCAAAAAGCTAGGGGCCTTTCCTTGATGTAGAGTATGACAACAGGGCTGGATCATTCATTTATTTATTCATTCATTCATTTATGCAACAAATAATTTCTGAACAACTGCTGTATATAAGTTAAGTATGCATTGTTACTTTCTCAGAGAGAGTGCAACCTCCTTTAAGATGAGACCACGTTTTATTGTCAATATTGAATATATTTCCTTAAATAGCATGGTGCTTAATATTGGTGGAATTGAAATGTGAACTTGGTACATGCCAAGCTCCACGGTAAGCTCTGGTTCTCTTCTGGTTTTCTGCAGGAAGCCAAGAAGAAAGCTAACCTAGGGGTGGGGCCAGGAAGAACTGCTAAGATGGTGAAAGAGACATGTCATTGAACCACATCTAAAAAACCAGAAAAATAAAGTCAACGTGTTCTTGCCTCAAGCACCCACTTATATGTGCACAGAGTTCAGAACATAGACATTTAGTTAATTCCTAAGGGTGCCCGGAGCTTCAGTTGCCAAATCCTGCCATACACATCTGAACATTTTAAGCAGAGCTAGTAAGCAGGCCCCTGGGGCTCCGGCCTGGAGAGGATGCGACATGCCCAGCTCATGCACGGAGAAAGTGTGCAGGGCATTTCCACCACCGTCATTAGACCTGCTTCTTTCTCTTGCTGCTGAAAACAGTGTGGAGGGAAAAGTAATCACTGACCAAAAAGGTGTGGGCAGATGCAGATGATCTCAGGTATTTATGGCTCATAGATGGTCCAGGATCACTAGGACATTTGTGTACTTTTCTGCCAGTAACATCAAAGACTGGAGTTCACCTAGTCCACAGGGCACATGGTTTTATGGGGTTAACACATCTCTCCTGCTAAAACAAACTTTATCTAAGTAGGTGGGTCCTTTTCAGGGCCAACTCCATCTTCTTATAGATGATGTACTCCTGACCCTGTCCCATTGTTGACTCTGTCTTTGCAGGTTGTGGACTTTTAGAGGCTGTGTGTAGTGCTACATGTCAAAACACATACACTACTAGAGAGATCGTGAATTAATTTGTAGCTCCCTTTGACTATTTGAAATACTGAACCTTGAGCCTGGCTTAAAAGTTTTTCATATCTTAATTTTGGTTAATATACATAATTATATATATATATATATATATATATATATATATATATATATGTCATTGGCTGATTGATTGATACTGGGGATTAAACCCCAGTACATTCCATCTTCGAGCTATATCCTCAGACCTATTTTTAATTTTTTATTTTTTTAGATCTATTTTTTAAATCATTTATTTTAAACAGTGCCTCACCAAATTGTGGAGGGCCTCAGTAAGTAGCTAAGACTGGCTGTGAACCTGTGCTCTTCCTGTCTCAGCCTACTAACTACTGTGATTGCAAGCATGTGCCACCACACCTGGCTATATATAGTCTTATAAAACACAAATAAGTTATGCCATGAGGTTTGTTTGAGAGGTGTGTTCCAGAGTTCTCGAATACTGTAATTATTTAGCCCCTGTGATAGAGATTGTTTAGCTGTTGACTAAACCATTTCTCTCTCTCTTGGGGGAGGAACACACATGGAGTGGATTTCTCCAAAGAGGCCACATGATTGATCTAGACAAACGGTTGCAGGCAGAAATGATGTGTGATGTTTTCTGGCCTGACCTACACTCGATGCCCTCTGTTCCTCCTCCTCCACCTCCACCTGCTTTTTATTCTTTTTCTTCTTCTTTGGATTGAATCCAGGGCCTTGAATCTCTGACTGAGCTAAACACTTTTACATTTTTAGTATTGGAGACTGAACCCAGCTAGGCACATTCCACCTCCAAGCTATACCCCAGCCCCTTTTTATTATTTTTTGGTGGTACTGGGGTTCTTAGAAACCCTTCTACCTCCGGGCTACACTCCCAGACCTATTTTATAATTTTTTATTTGGAAACAGGGTCTCTTAAGCCAGCGCGTCTGGCTTTGAACCTGTGCGATCCTCCTGTCTCCGCCTCCCAAGCGCGGGGATTACAAGTGTGTGCCACCATGCCTGGCATACCACTAGCCCTTTTAAACTTTTTAATTTTGAAATAGGGTCTTAATAAGTTGCTGAGTCTGGCCTTAAACATGTGATCCTCCTGTTTCAGCCTCTGAGATACTGGAATAACAGGCATATGCCATGAAACCCAGTTTATATACCATCTTGATGTAGATGGGCATGAACTCTGGAAACTATAGGTTGAAAGAGCAGAGTCACCGGATAGAAAGAGGAACCTGGGTCCTTGAATTAAGAGCCTGGGGGAGATCTGCCTCTTATCAGAATATTCATTTCAGACTTTCTTTATGCAAGACATAAAGCTTAATCTTATTTGAGCCACATAAAGTTTTGAGCTAGCTGGGAGTGGTGGCCCAGGCCTGTAATCCCAGTACTTGGGAGGCTAAGGCAGAAGGATTGCAGGTTTGAGGACAGCCTCAGCAAATAGCAAGACTCTCATCAACCTACTGAGACCTTGTTTCAAGATAAAAATAAAAAATAGGGCTGTGGGTATAGCTCAGAGGTAGAATACCTTTGAGTCCAATCCCTAGTAGCATGCATGCACGTGGGGGAACACACACACACACACACACACACACACACACACACACACACACAGAGTTCAGTTTTAGGATTGTTTGTTATAGTAGTTAATGGTACCTTGAGAAGGACATGAAGCAGTGCTATGCAGTGGAGAGACTGTGTACTTTGGAGCACAACCGAACTGGGCTGAAGTCATGGCCCTGGTATTTATTGCTGGGTGACCTCTGGCAAATTACTTAACTTTTTAACTGAGACAATATCGATGCAGATGACCAGGATGGCCTGAGTTTACTTGGTCTATACATATTTTAGGCTCATGTGAGCATACTTCCTTCTAAATGGGCTCATTCTCAGGACAGGATGGGGTGAATCGATAGGAAGGGATTAGGAAATCCCATCCTCTCTCCTCTGCCCCATCATGGCCAGTCGAAACAAGACAAGACAAGACAAAACAAAACAAGACAAAACAAAAATATTCCAGTTTGCTAAGGGACCCAGAGAAGAGGAGAGTGAAAGTGATTCCTAGGAGACATCAGAGTAGTCGACTCCCACCTCACATAAGTGGTCCTTATAGTTAAAAGTGCAAGGAGCCATATTTGCAGCTTCCACGGAATGAAAGCCTCACTTGGTACTGACTTGGAAAAAGAGCTGAAATACATTTTAGAAGAGAAATGGGTGGCGGGCGGGGGCAGGGTGGGGTCCAGCAGTCACAGGTGGCATGTGAACAGATCTGTTTGCAGCTGGAGAGCTGTGGTCTGCATATTACTGGCCGAGGCCAAAGGAAGTCAGATTACTAGCTGCAGACAAGCCCCACCTTCCCTGGGGGCTGCCAGTCCCAGAGCCATTTTTGGCTTCTTCCTTTACTAGCACTCAGGGGGTAAGTGGTTCTTACTGGGCTAGCAGGTGTGAAATACTTTCTCTTTTCAAGTCTTTGGGCATTTTCTTCTTTGGGAGTTATTTGGGCTGCGATGTGTCCAGAGGATTCAATTAAGTGGCCCAGCTGGGAAAGAGAAACCTGAACAATGGGGAATCCACTTTCTCTGCTTTTCTGGAGGGGGATACTGGGGATTGAGTTCGGGGTGTTCTACCTCTGAGCTACACCCCCAGATCATATATATATATATATATATATATATATATATATATATATATATATATATATATAATTTGTGGTTGTGGGGATGGAACTCAGGGGCATTATTCCTCCAAACTACACCCCCAGCCCATTTATTTATTTATTTATTTATTTATTTATTTATTTATTTACTTATTTTGGTGGTACTGGGGTTCCTGGAAAACCTTTCTACCTCTGGGCTACATTCCCTGACCTATTTTATACTTTTTATTTGGAAACAGGGTCTCTTAAGCCAGCGTGGCTGACTTCGAACCTGCACAATCCTCCTGTCTCCACCTCCCGAGCGCGGGGATTACAAGTGTGTGCCACCATGTCTGGCTATTCTTTATTTTTGAAACAGGGTTTCACTGACTTGCAGGGGGCCTCACTAAGTAGCTGAGGCTGTCCACAAACCGGGATCCTCCTGTCTCGTCCTCCCAAATGCTGGGACTACAAGTGTGCACCACCACGCCCGGCTTTCTTTTTTATTTAATTTTGAAACAGGGTCTCAGTAAGTTGCTGAGGTCTTGTTAAATCACCGAGGCTGGCCTCAAGCCTGCAATCCTTCTGTCTCAGCCTCCCAAGTACCTGGATTACAGGCATGTGTTATCCAGTTCTGCTTTGTTGAGAAAGACTCAGCTATCTCTCAGCACTGATACTTTCAAACTTTGGATTTTACCTTGAGTAGATGTTGATTTGTAGAAACTGGCTAAATTATTGAATGTCGTAAAAAATATTCATGGAAAGATTATGAATTAATATGTCTATACATGTATTCATATTTACACTTGTCCCTGCTTATAGGAACTGTCTTGATACTAAGCTAGACTCATAGGAAAATACCTCTATGGTCTCAGGACTGGATTATTCTGACACTATTTTAAATGTTGACTTTGCTTTGCCCATGCAGGCACAATCAGAAGACAGAAGCCGGGCTTGGGATGTGGCCCAGTGCTAGAGCACTTCTCTAGCAAGGCCTTGGGTTTGAGCCCCAGCAATGAAAAAACCCAACCCAACCAAAACAACAGCAGCAGCAACAAAACCCAAGACTCCTCTTTACATTGAATTTCACATGCCTTTTATTTTGCAAAATTAGCACTGAAATAGGATTCATCGTGTTTACTTGTATGAACTTTTAGCAATGTGTGGAGAATGGGAGTTTAAAATTTTATTTTAATGACATTTAGGAACAATGAGTGAGCTTTTATTTAAAGACACGTGTCTGTTGGGATAATGTGGCTGTGTTTTTATATTATCATCTAGTAGAGTCCATCGGGAATTTCCTAAGAACTCAGGTTATCTAGGCCCATGATAAAATGCATAGTGTGACAGAATGCTGCTGGATCAGATGCCAATTCCCTTTGTATGTAAACGATTGTTTACCCAAGAGAAGCTTGTCTCCAGTGCTGTCTTTTCCCTGTAGCTTCCCTGGATCCCCAGGTGTAGAGGCCAAACTAATCTGGCAATTCAAGAGAAAAACTAAGAGAGGCAGGTGATGTGGGGTTTCTGACCCATGAGATACCTTATCAGCACCAAAGACCTAAGAAGTAGACATTGTCTCTGCCTTAGGGTACCAGTGATGCTGTTTGTCACCCAAGGCCTGGTAGCTTTGAGTGGAGGAGGACCAGAAGAGGCCACCAGGGACCCGCAGGCTCAGCTCATTTCCACCAGCGCTTCCCTGTTCTCCCAAGGACCAAGGGACAATGATGGCAAATCTTTCCCTATGTGTGTATGTGTGTGTATTCACACGAGTGCACATGTGCCCATAGGTAACAATTAGGGAAAGTCTTGGATATTTGGTATGAACAGTAAGCTCAAGTTCAATGGCGTGGTGGTTGGCTTTCGTCCGTCCTTGCCACCGTTAGCTGTGTGACCTCCCTGCCTTCCTCAAGCACCAGACACACACACCGGGAGGCGAGGCAGGTTCTCACCTGTTGCTGCACACCCACCCGTACCCCCAAATTATTATTTTTTTTCCTGATGACAATGTGGCATTACAGGGAGCAACCCATACCCGGACCATGTTTGGCAACTCTCAAGAATTCTTTAGTAAGTAGCATGCTTTGATCTCAGTGGCTTCCTGACTCCACAGAGCCCTGGCCCCAGCTTCCTGGACAGGCATTTCTAGTCCAGATGCTCAGAAAGCCCTGGCACCTACCTATAGCTAGTCTTAACTTGAACATAGACCTGGAATGAGTTTTGGGTTTCCTCCTCCTCTCTTGCATGCTGAAGCTGAGGAGCACAGAACTGCTTCTGGCCATCTGGCTTCTTTCAGACCAGGCTTTACGGGCAAGGACCTTAAACTTCGGCCACACAGGAAGGATCCTGGCCTGCCAAGGGTTTCTTCTCCGTAATCAACCTGACATTTCCCACAGTGAATGGTGTGTTCTGTAGTCTCATGACATGCCTAGTTTGCGTTGTATTTTGAAATACTCAGTGTGTATCTCGGTAGACTCTTCTCTCCACGTGCAAATCTTTCGCTGGCAGAAGTCACATTAATGCTAATGAATCTGAATGCTGAATCCGTGTTCTGCAGTGGGGGGATGGACTCTCTTGTGCAGAAACACATTTTCTTCTCATTAGCCTTACCGTTGTTATTAATATTAACGGTAATAAAGAGAATTAGGCAGCCTGGCTTCTGGCAGAAACCAGAATTAATGGGGAGGGTGGAAGAAAAATGGTTGATGAGTCCAGATTTACTCTGATGGTGAATGAACTGTTTTCTTTTTGGACCCTCATAATTGTTATTTACTTTTTGGTACCAGGGATTGAACCCAGGGGAGTTCTACCTCCACATTATAACCTCAGTCCTTTTCTATTTTTAAAATTTTGAAAACAGTATTGCACTAAGTTGCTGAGGTGCTCATTAAGGTGCTGAGGCTGGCCTCCAGCCTACAATCCTTGTGTTTCAGTCTTCTAAGTACGAGGATTACAGGTGTGCATCACTATGCCTGGCTTATAAGAGTTATTTTGTTCTAAATGAAGGACACCATGAATCACTGATGTCCTGTGACTATTATCACTAACAGGAAACCACTCACAGCCCAAGCCTGAGTTCTAGCTATAATCCATCCTGTGATGGTTCTATAGCTGGTGTGTGTGTGTGTGTGTGTGTGTGTGTGTGTGTGTGCATGCATATATATGCTGTGCATTCATGCGCATTTTCATGCATCTATAGTTAAGGTCCGGCTTAATCAGAATGTGTTCACCACCACAGGGTGTGTTACTGGGATCCGTTGTTTAATGCACATCCATCAGCATTGCATAGTTTTAATATTTGAACAACTGGCTCATTCACCCTATGAAATATTTTAAAGAGAAATGCAGTGAGGGAAGTGGGGGCAGAACCAGGGAGACTTTCTTTCATAGCAGAAGAGAAATTTTCGTGCTGTGGGAAAGTCAATCACAAGTGGCAAATGATGTGTCTCACGCTGCTTTCTTACCCCTTGGAAGTTTCTCTAATTTTTTGCTGCTTATTCAAGCATTGAATGTCATGCCGTCAAATCTCCTTACTGTTCTCAGGGCTATTTGTGACTCTGGGAGTGGTTGAGACACCTGCATTTGGTCCCCAAGCAGCAAACTGCAAGGGCAGTGTGTGTGTGTGTGTGTGTGTGTGTGTGTGTGTGTGTGAGAGAGAGATGTGGTTGGGGGCAGGAGAAATACCATTCCTTAAAGAGAATTGCAGGGCTTCCTGATCCTCTGAGCAAGCCCTGTGCCTTGGAGATTATGGCTGGGAGCAGGAGTGAATCCAGTGTGGTCCCTTTGCAAGACGCATGTTGCTTCTGCTTAGAGGAGAGGATGTCTACAGAGCCTCGGCAGTTGAACCTCACTGACTCATTCTGGAGCTGTTTTCAGCAGCGATGGCGTACACCTCCCTTTCCCATTAGGAAGGAGCCCCTGGGAGCTTCCATACTGTGAGGTGTGAAGGCCCCCACCTTCAAGCTGTGAGACCCAGGGTGGGATTCACGTGCTGACAACAGAGTGCAACATCAGTGGTGTGGCACAGCGGACAGAAAGCCTAGCACGCTCTTAAGGCTGCGTGAGCAGTGATGCCTTCTGGAACAGAGGTGGTGGGTCTGCAGGAGGGTTGAACCTGGAGAGCTGAGTTCAGTTCCAGGTGCCACAATTGCAGGGTGATACACACAAGTCAAAACATGTTCAGAGGACAGTGTCTGGAGCAGGGAGATCCTATCATGTCAGGAACACACAGGGGAACTGAGGCTGCTGGACCGAAGAAGAGATTTGGGGAGGAAGTAACTGTTTGCAAGAGCTGCTACAGGGGCGAGGAATTAGATTTTTTTTTATGTGAGGCCCTAAGGTCTCAGGGTCTGAGGATCCCTGACAGAAACCATGGAATTATACATTTTAGTTGCCTGTCAGGAAGATCTAATAGTCATAAATGTCTAAAGATACTTTAGCTTGTCCTCATTTTGGATAATTATGCCAAATTCTGTTTTTATGATGCTGTAGAAATTTTGACGCAGGGTACTGAGATGGCCTTTTTGACACCATGAACATTTTAGCATGCCTGTTAGGATAGAGTGGAATCTTTTGGACCACAGCAGAACTTAGCAAATGGTTTCATTCCTATCACTGAACTTCTTCTTTTTTTTTTTTTTTTTAACTAAGTGGGAAGTAGATGTCTTTAGCCTGTTTCCTTGCCCCTCTGTCGGCCTCGGCCTCTCCCTTTCTTTTCCCAAGTCCGTTACTGGGACCACCCACTGGCCTACCCACCCTTTACATGTCCCCCCCTTTTTTTGTGATACTGGGGATTGAACTCAGGGCCATTCTTCCTCTGAGCTATGTCCCCCAGCCCTATATCTTTATTCTTTATTTTGAAACAGGGTCTCACTAAGTTGCGGAGTGTCTCACAGATTGCTGAGGCTGGCCGCGAACCTATGATCCTGCTGCCTCATCCTCCCAAGTACTAGGATTACAAGCGTGCATGTACTACCCTTTTTTTTTTTTTTTCGGGTCTGGGGAGATGGAACCCAGGGGCATTCGACCTCTGAGCTATACCCCCTGCCCTATTTTTAATTTTTAATTTTGAAATAGGGTCTCACTAAGTTATGGAGGTCCTCACTAAGTAGCTGAGGCTGTCCATGAACTACGATCCTTCAGTCTTAGCCTCTCCAATGCTGGGATTACAAGCATGCACCACCACACCTGGCTACTTGTCCCTTTTGATTGGCTTGGAGATGAGGCAATTGTGCAACTCAGTGAGAGTTGCTGGGAATGCAGCAGGGAGGTATAAACACCCTTGGATTCAACCCATAGTTCCCCCATTATCCCCCAAAAGATAAGCCTATGATTGGCATTGGAGATGAGGGACAGATCTTTGGGATGGAGTTGGGTTAGAGCTGAAAATACTAAAAGAACTTACAGCTTTATTTGTTTTTTTAGAGTAGGTCGAATTTTCTGCTATTACCAGAAAGCCTCAATTATAATTTCATACTTTACATGTCAAGATGTCCATGCGTTAAAATGGCCTTATCAAAATACTGTTCTCATGACTAGCTGGACACACATTAGTCAAGTGTATTACATAAGAAGCTCAAGCATCTTAAGGGTGGTTGAACATGGTTATTTATAAGATATTTTGTAATTCTAAAATTCTGTGCTCTAACTTGATAGTTCCCAGATGCAGGTCCTCGGAACGTGCTAGTCTATGACACAGTTTTTACCATCTGCATAAAAATATAGAAAAATAAGAACAATGGATTTAGTTTTCTCTAAGGATATTAAGGATAAATTCAATTTTAAGGATTGTTTTTTAATGTGGAGATAAGGACCTTTATTTTCTTTTTGTTGTTAAAATCTTTTTGAAATAAAGGTGATAGTAGGTGGTATTTAAAAATGTCAGTGGACAAAATAAATATGCCTATCTCATGGTTACATTTTTTTTTCTTTTACTGATATGCAAAATTCTCAAGTCCGGGAACACTGATTTAAGTCAGTGTTGGAAATTTGTTTAGTTTCTTGTAAAATGGACACAAGCTCACCAGGTTTCCATATCTCAGACCATGCTTATGAATTTCTCATAGGCTAATGTAGCTCGCTTTCTTTTATCATGAAAATGCCATATGCTTTGTAGGAAACAGAAGCCTTGAACACTGGCTGGTAATATTAATATTATTAAAATGAGTTGTGTGAGTAGATAGGAGGATGCCAGAGCAGAAGTGAAACTCTCTCCTCTCATCTTATTTATTTACTGATTTTTGACTAGCATTTCCTTTTCGACTTCCAGCAGCCCAAGTGAATGGCAGCCAGGGAGCTTTGCTGTGCTCTTTCAAAATTAGTGTGACCAGATGTCTATCAGGATAGCTAGAGGAAGGCTGGTGCGGCCAGGAAGCCAGCACTGGAGCCCAGTGTGGGTGGCTGGTGGCTGGTGCGGGAGGTTGGGGAAGAGGCCTAAGAAGTGAGAAGAGGCGGGTCCTGTTGCAACATAGAAGTAAACACAGGGCTTGTCTACTGGGGCTGCACTTTTCAGCGCCCAACATCATTGAAGTCTTGGGTCTCTACTGGTGGATGCTAAGGCTTCCCAGGTTCTAATGGATGGACAATGTTGGGAATTATGTTCTAAGCTCAAAAGAACAATCAGATTATTGCTCATATGTGCTGATTTTTATCAAACGTAGCAAAGTTTCTTCTTTAAATTTCACAGAATTATTACAGTTAGTAAGGGCTTTGACTAGTATCCACCTAAGGCACCTGCCAGCTCTACTTATCCATCTTCTGTCTTGATATTATATTTCACCTACGGAGGTCATCGAGTACTGAGATTAAGAGTTCAACTTCTGAAGACATTTTAGCCTGTGCAAGGAGGCATATACAAGGACACTCAGAGCAGCAGTTTCTAATGATGGGAAGGTGAGAATAATCCAGTGTCTGCCCTTAGGGCTAGGCACATGAGCGGTGGCACGAGGCAGAACACTGCCCAGCAGTTAAAGTGAACGGATCAAATTTGTATCATCAGATCCATTCAAAATGTAATGTTGCATGAAAAAGCAAGTTGGATGAAAAAGCAAGTTGGAGAGCAACACACAGAGAATGACGCCATTTACATGAGCAGCGTGCCATTGTATGTTTGATTTCTGGTTATCTTTTTTTTTTTTACATTGGAGAATTTTATTAACATTGAAACACATTTTAGACACATTTCTTTTTTATATACCTTTATTGGTGCATTATAGTCTCACATCATAATGTAGTTCACAGTGATAGTGACATTCATGAACATAGCACTTGGAGAGTCCCTCTCTGCCCCAGGTCCCCTTCCCACAACCCCCCTCCCCATAAAGGAATTGAGATTGATGCTGATATCTATACACACAGTTTAGAAGCCTAAGGTCAAAGGGAATATGCTAGATTCGTGATAATGGTTGTCTTTGAGGGAGGAGAGAAACAGGACTAGTCAGAGGTACAAAGAGGAACCCCAATAGTATTTCTGTGCCTTTACAAAAAACAACAGGAAGCAAATATGACAATGATTACATATATTCCAGATTACAGATACATGTATAATTATAGGTTATCTAACCTTTTATTTTCACAAAATAATCTGAAAGATCAAGACATAGAACCCAGGGGCACCCTACTCCTGAGCTGCATCTCCAGCCCTTTTTATTTTTTTATTTTGAGACAAGGTCTCCTCAGGTTTCCCAGGATGGCCTTAAACTTGTCATTCTCCTGCTTCAGTCTCCCAAGTAGCTGGGATTACAGGCATTCCTCACAGCACATGGGTATTCCATCTCTGTTGTTAGTTGCAGTTTAAATTCTTTTCTGAAATTCAACCAAAAAAAAAAGTTTCTAGAATAAGAGCCACTTGGCACCAGATCTCGGTGCTGCCATTTTCTGTGTTCGTTACTCTTAGCTGTTTCACATTTGGGGGCCTTAGTTTCCTCTCCTACGAAGTGAGGACAACATTGTACACAACACCTGACACATAGCAAGTGCATCCTTTGGCTTAGATCTTGGTGCTAATGTCCTCTAAGTGAGGTGATAAGATCCACGACTTCTCTGCAGCCACTGAAACCCACTCAGATGTCATCCCCGTTAAGATAGCTTTCCTAACCATCCCGGCCAGGCTGTTTCTTTCACCGCTTGCTACTCCGAGCTGCAGGTTGCACGCGATCAGATTCCCTGGTGGTGATGAAGGATATTTACTGGACACGTGCTCCCTGCCAGGCGCTCTTCTAGGACTGTTCGTGCATTATCTCCTGTCATTCTTACAACATCGCCGCACTTTGGTGTCTTCATTGTTCCCATTTTTCTATTCTTGTTTAGAATTTCCTGTTAGAAAATAATAGACGGCAAGTTTCTGAAGGCTAGGGTATGTGGCTGACTGAGCTTCGTACCCTCAGTGCTTGGCAGAGAACCCTACATAAAGGGGTTGTTTAAGGAGTCGCTGAGCAAATAATAAGTCCATTCCTCAAGCAGGCAAAATACCATCCTTCCCCTTGGTCACCACATGGCTAAAATGTGTGTTGACTGGAAGGGTATTGTGTCGGCTCCTTGGCTCTACTTTATTGTCCTCTGTTGGGAATCCAGCCCAACAGCGGCGGGGCTATGAGAGATGATGAGTACCGACGACTCAAACACACACAACCACGAGCCGGGAGTCAAGTCAAGCAAGATCTCGTTTATTTTTCTCCAAACAATCATATATATAGCACCAAACTACAAGGGGAATTCCCATGAGAAATAGCCTATCCTATCCGGGATAAAGATCACTAGTACGTAGTTTACAGCCAATCCCAGGCCAGTACATGAGCCATTCATGTGTGCGGAACCTCCTTTAAAGGGAAAACCGCTCAGTCTCCCCACCCATAATGAATGGGGAAACCACGCCTTCGTAGCTTCCTCCAGGTGCCATCTTTGCCCCTTTTCTGCTGAATCACTTTACTTAAAGTTTTGCCTTAGGCTGCAGGCCGCTCAGGCCGAGGGAGGCTGCATCTCCTTAGGCGCTGTATGGACACACCCCATCAGTCCTCAGCATCATGACTTTGGTGGTGACAGAGAAATGGGCTGATGTCTTGTCTCTTTTTTTTTTTTTTTGCAGGTCTGGGGATGGAACCCAGGGGCATTCGACCTCTGAGCTACAGCCCCTGCCCTATTTTTTATTCTTTATTTTGAAACCGGGTCTCACTGAGTTGCAGAGGGCCTCACTAAGTAGCTGAGGCTGTCCATGAACCACGATCCTCCAGTCTCAGCCTCCCGAATGCTGGGATTACAAGCGTGCGCCACCACGCCCGGCTTGATGTCTTCTCTTTGGTATGAAGCTTATGACTATGTTATTACTGAAAGTGTGCTCCTTCCCCAGCTTTTGGTCTAGCCAACTCTTCCCATCCTCTAGATAGCAGAAATCCTCTCCAAGACGGGTTTCCTCACCTTCCAAGCAGAAGCAGGCCCTAAATAGGACTCTATGTCTCTGTTTCTGTGAGCAGGCATTGTGCGTGTGTGTTCGTGTGTGTGTGTGTGTGTTCGTGTGTGTGTGTGTGATTACTCGGATACACAGATAGTAACGTGGATACGTGGAGACTCTCCCAAGAACCCTGTGCTCCCAGAGAATGTTCCTAGGTCTGTTTGTTCTCTGCTAACATGGGCCTGGCCCTTGGCAGCTGCTCAACATATTCTTGAATAAAAAGAAGGCAGGAGAGGCTGAGAGTGGGAGGAGTGGGCCACTGAAATAAATTAAACTCAGTATTCAAATCCACACTGGTACAATCAAGTCTGTGACTGTTGCTTTCAGGCCAATGTACTGAGGTCTTGTGATCTTTCTCTACTTTGGAGTTGATCAGTGACTTTCCTAGAAGCAGTATTGGTCAGTGGTTCCCAACATGTCCATTCTGTGAGTCAGGACCCCTGGGGCATATAAATACAGATACTGTCCCGTTGCCCACCCCACACCTATGCATCCCGAGTCAAAACTTCTGGGGTAGAGCCTGCAGGGCCATGTGCATAACTGTAGCATATCCAGAGGTGATGGCCTGTGCTCTCTTTTCTTGAGTCACTCTCTTGCCAGTCTCCAGTGATCTTAACTTATATTTGAGGGATCTGGACATACCTACCTTTCTGGTTGATAAAATGGATCAGCTTTCAAAGAACAAAGAAAGTGGATCCCCCGCCCCCTGCCTCCAAAGAGACGACTCTCTCTTTCTTGTACTCTCATCCATCCTCATTCTCTCTACCTCTTCTGCTGACTCCTGAACCTTAAGGAATGGATGGGGTGATGGATGAAGAAATAGCCCGAATGTGTTTGAGGTCCATCAGGACACTGTGGTGTCCAGAGGCTGCTGGATGGATTCTGGCCTTGCAGTTCTGGAAGCAAAGAGATCTGTGGTATGTTTGGATCTTTTGGGAGAGCTTAGTGCAAAATGGCATCATGACTAATTTATTGAGTTATTGGCCACATCTCTCTCTGCTCTTTTTTTTAAGCTTAAAAAATATATTTATCATTATAGCATGAGGCATCATGGATATGAATTTTCAAGTCTTTCTGAGTATGGGAATCATTTCTTGGTTCTCAAAATGATTGTAAATGAAACTTTCCTCCCTCATTCCTAGCCCTGGCATTGGTGAGAAGGCATGTCCACATTCTGGAGGGATGTCTGTCCTCTTCCCCTGAGTGGGTTAACAGTCTAGCATCTCCTTCACAGACTCTGGGTACCAATTAGTTCTCGCACCACAGGAACCCTGGGTGTAGGGGTAAAAGCCAATCCTATTACCTAAGAGAACTTAAAAGATCTGAGAGGGTGAGAGGCGTGGATACCCAGCTTTCCAGGGTGTGTGCTGGGGCCCTTTTAGCCACTTTCTCTACTCCTATGGGCCTCAGTAGCAGGGCTGGCATCTTCATGTAGCTATGGCTCTGTGAGACTCACAGGTATTTCTTTAGGCTTCTGATTGCTCTTGATACATGTTTCTGTTCTACCTAGGAGGCAGGAGCTTCAATCCTGAACAATAATTAAACTTCAAGTAGAGGTGTCTGGAATGAGAATATGGTTTGAGATATGTCAGGAGCTGCACGGGAGGAAAGAGCAGTGGTCCTGCTTAGCCTATTACTCTCTATTACTCTCATCTTAGTTCTATGCGATGTTACAAGTGTGCTATGTATTAACTGCTCACGCAACACATTTACTGAAGGCTCACTGTGCACCAGGCACTGGTGGTAATGCCGGGGTGCCGACGGTGCGGAGACTTCAGTGGCAGGTGCAGGGATGCGGGATTGCTGCTTTTAATGCAGGGGTGGGGCTCCATGATGCAGCCAATGGACCAGGACCAGTTAATTTGGAAGCCCTGAGGTGAGCTCCGGGTTGGAGTGGGAAGGCGGTCAATGTGTCAGGAGCAGGGCGAGGCTAGGGCAGAGGGTGAGGCTGGGGTCAGCCAGGCTTTGAGGACAAAGACCAGGGCTGACCTTGCATTTCATTCCTGTGAGGATGGCGGGTCCCTGGGTTGCAGGCGGAGCTCTGCCTTAAGTTCTTAAAGGCTCACCCTGGGAGGGTGGCGACTAGGCCCGCTCGACAGAGGAGCGGGGGATGATGCTCGGATCTGAGATTTGCTCGGAAGGCAGAGCCAGCAGTGTTGCTGATGCATTGAATGCAGTATGGCGAAAGAGTGAGTTGTTCTAACAGGTAACCGCCAAGTCTGAGGTGTGGACTCTAGGAGGGCTCAGTGGCCATGAGAACTTCAGGAGGTTCAAACTGGGGAAGCTCCTGGCAGGAGATGGGCCATCGGGAACGAATGGTGAGCAGCAATATACCTGACTGAAGTCTAGGCCAGCCTTTTGGTGTTCATGGCCTTAGCCTCCCTTTTAGCCCATCTCCAACCTATCGACTTACATTCCAGAAGCATCAAACTCCTTTTCTTCACTGAGCACCCCTGATATGCATATGAATCTCACGTCCTCTCATTATCTCAAGCTCTCCTACCCTTCTCTACCTTCTAAGAGCCTTTCTTTTTTCTTTTTTTGAAACAGGGTCTTACTAAGTTGCTGACACTGGCCTCAAATCTGTAATCCTCCTATCTCAGCCTCCCAAGTACTGGGATTACAGGCATGGGCCACTATGCCTGGCTTCCTAAGAGCTTTCAAAACTGTGATTCTACTGTCTCCAAATGCACACCTGAATTCTTCATGGCAGAAGATTCTCCAATAAAACTTGATGGCTCAATGAGGTGCTTCTCAAGGACAAAGCTGGGTCTTACTCTATGTCTGAGTCCAACCCAGATTTTTTAGCCCTTCAACATATATTTGAAATGTATTGATGAGAAAAATTTGGAAGGAGGTAAGAGAGCAGTTCTGAGGCATCACATTCCCCCTGATTATGGCTACAATGATGGGTAAAGAGGCAACATAAAAGGCTTTAAAAAACTTAAAAATAGGAAAATTGTTTCTTATAAAACTGGTACTTTCCAAATCATCTAGTGGTCTCCAAGTCCCTGAGTCTCCCCACCCCCTTTTGTGATATGGGGGATTGAACCCAAGGCCATTCTACCTCTGAGCTACACCCCCAGCCCTATTTTTTATTGTTTATTTTGAAACAGGATCTCACTAAGTTGTGGAGGCCTCACTAAGTAGCTGGGGCTGGCCGCGAACCCAGATCCTCCTGTCTCAGCCTCCCAAGTACTGGGATTACAAGCGTTTACGCCACCACATCCGTCTCTCTCAAATCCTTTTGTAGTGAGAGTGGCCACAGTGTCAATGAAATGTGAGTGGCAATCAGATGTGTGACTTCTGGCTGAGGCTTTTAAGAGCCAGTGCTGGCTCTTCCCCTGCTACAGTGATCCCACGGCCACGTGGTAATATCCAGAATGACCAGAGAAAGGATGGAACCTGGGGGGGGGGGGGGGTCAATAAGCCACTGAGATTTTGGTTTGCTTGTCATATTAGCATAGCCTATCTTATCCTGACTGTGACATAATCTCAAAGAAAGCTAGTACAATTCCCATACAATGGATGTGATTAAGCCACCTGAGAGAGCAAAGTAACAATGGTCTACCAGTAGAATTCATGGACATTAGACGTCAGGTCCAAGGTGATCCAGAGAATGAGTTCATCCCAACATATCATTTTTGTCTTACTAAAATGGAAAAATTACCCTACTCTGCCATTTTCTACAGAAACCTCAAAGAAAATTCTGGGTCATTACCAAATATCTGTCTGTGGCAATGTGTTTGAAGACTACTAATAAATGCATACTCATAAATAGTTCTTTTTCAAATATGCCTCACATGAGAATCTTGCTTTAGAGATTTTCAGTTCTCTTTGTTCTTCCTAGTTCCAGATTTGAACATAACTAGGCTAGGTTCTCATATCCCTAATACTGAGCTCCAAGCTGAAAAGAGAACTAAATATATGTTTTATTTTTTCATTGTAAAAAATACACATACATATAAATAAGAATTTTTGAAAGTATAGAAACATTAAAAAAATGGAAAGAAGCTTCCTACTTCTCTCCCCCAGAAATAGCCATTGTGAATAGTTTGGTGAATATATTTCAGATCTTCTCCCTACACATATATGGCCATATGTTTTATTATTTATAAAAGTGGGATAATTTTATGCATGCTGTCTTGCAATTCATTTTTTTTTTCTCTTAGCAAAATGTCTTGGGCATCTTTTTCATTTTAATGTACATTTGTATTTCTTTAGTGGCTTCAGAATATTCCATTTTATCTGTGTTCTAAAAATACATATATTTTCTTATATGTCCTGTGTGTATGTATTTTATGTAATATATACATTTTCTTCTTAGTACATGGTTTTTTATGTTTAAACTTCTAGATAAGAAAATGTTATGTCCAAAGATTTTCATATTTTAAATTTTATTAGCTTTTACTAAAACATTTATACCAGTTTACACAATTACCACTGCAAATCTAACCAAGATAGATTTGCTAAATCCATCTTGGTTGGATTTGCATTTTGATAGTTTTAGTTAAATAGAAATCTGAGGGTTAGCTGGGCGTGGTAGTGCATGCTTGTAATTATAGTACTTGGGAGGCTGAGACAGGAGGATCAACGGTTCATGGACAGCCTCAGCTACTTAGTGAGGCCCTGTTTCAAAATAAAGAATAAAATAGGGCTGGGGGTGTAGCTCAGAGGTAGAATACTCCTGAGTTCAATTCCTGGTTCTGGAAAAAAAAAAAAAAAGAAAAGGAAAGGAAAAGGAAAAGAAAGAAAAAAGTAAAAGAAAAATAAAGAAATTTCAGGGCTAGAGTTCACTGCAAGGCAGAGATACTGTTTTTGACCTTCTAAAATGGAAAAAATTACTCCATAGACCTTCCTTCCTTCCTTCCTTCCTTCCTTCCTTCCTTCCTTCCTTCCTTCCTTCCGTTCTTCTTTTTTTCTTTTGTAGAGATTGAACCCAGGAGCATTCTACCTCTGAGCTAAAAACCCCCACTTTTTTATTTTTAAATAGGGTATTGCTAAGTTGCTGAGAGTCTCACTATTACTGAGGCTGGCTTTGAAGCCACCATCCTCCTTTCTCAACCTCCCAAGTACTGGGATTACAGGCATACCCCGCTTGGTTTATAGAGTTCCATTTCTCATTATTGTGGTTTCATGAACACAAGGTGGTAACCTTGACTCATGAAGAGAAGAGAGATGCAGCCCATCCTGATGTCCCTGTATGTCCCCCACCTCTCAGCCCCAACACACACACACACACACACACACACACACACACACACACACTGACAACTGCACAAGTGTGCCTGGCTGGAGTTGGAAGCGCTGTGTGTAAGGCTGTCTTTTACAGGGAACTGCACGGGGTTAAAATGAAAAGCTGCTGCGCTTCCTGGCTCTGTCCCTTGTGCTTGTTGCTAATTCTTTCTGAGCCGATTTCTTCATCTGGCAAATGGTATTGTGAGAGTTAACTGAGAAAGTAGCTGCAAGTCCTTGCACACTGCCTGACATGCAGTATTTGCTTCAGAGAGGTTAATGGGGCAAATGAGTCCTCTGTCTGCCCCCTTCCTCTGTGAGCAACAAAGCTTTTGTTCAAAGACGAGACTCCACTGTGACAAACTCCTCTGGTTTTAAACTCTTTCCAAGAGAAGGGCATGCACTTACCTGTTGGGAAATTCTATTGACTACATTATATTGGGCATTATATCACAGAGTTGAACTCTGTATCTTGTTTAGAGCAACTTTTTCTAAATGTCCTATCCATGTCTATTTGGTTTTGCCATGTGCATTGGGGTATAGGTCACATTAGGTAGACAGAGCTAATTATGTTTAAATCTCCTGGCTCTGTTGATGATGGTTACAGTGGGAAAGACTTGAACTTTATGCATCCAGTGTTGGGCCTGTGAGGCTCTGCACTCTTGTGTACATGTGGAATTGTTTCCAGGGCAAGCTGCTGTCTCGGAGGTTTAAGACTCTGCTCTTCCTCCTGTGGCAGCTGCCTGGTCTGGCTGGGCTCTTGCTGTACTTTGACCACCTCACCTACTCCAGGGTGCTTCAAGCTATGTGGTTACCATCTGGAAGACCCACAGTGGTCCTGGTGGATATGTAGGGGGTGGCTGCAGAGGACATTAGTGTCCGGAGTGTTCTGGCATTCAGAATTCCCATCATGCTAATTCTATGGAGAAAAGGCATCAGGTTTTTAGTGGCTCTTTCTAGAGAAATGTTGATTGCTCAGAAGGCTGGTATGAAGACAAGTTCTGGTCAGGAGAGAGACAGTACAATCAAATTCATTAGACTTTGTTTTATTTAACCATCCTCAAAGAGGGGCAGGTAGTTAATATTATTAATTTTCAGATGAGAATTCATGGGTTTAATGATTAAATATAATAAACATGTAGAGCTTAAACTTGTACCCGAGACTTTTATGTTCTAGGGCTCTCTCCACCACTGTAAGGACTGGGGTGGTTGTAATACCTGAAAGACTGGTGTTTATTTCTAATAATAATCTGGTTTATTATCTCTCTTTTTTTTTCTCCTTCTTTCACTGAAAGTCCCTGGGCTACTGATGCAGGAGGCCCAGATGCAGCATCCACAGCAGTGTTAGGATGCAGCTGCACGAGGCTCGAAGGGGACATGTTCTAACATTCTAGTAGAAACCAGAATGAGCTGGGGCCTGCCGAGTGGGTGCCCGGGTGCCTGCTGCATAGCATAGGGCCAGCGGGTCCCTGAAATCGTGCAGTCAGGAAGCACTTGAAGCTGCCGCTGCCTCACCATATCTCTCAGCAGATCCCCAGATCCAAGTGACCTCTATTAAAAAACTGGGTGTGGGCCGGGCGTGGTGGTGCACACTTGTAATCCCCGCGCTTGGGAGGCAGAGACAGGAGGATCGCGCAGGTTCGAAGCCAGCCCCGCAGCTGGTTTAGGAAACCCTGTTTCAAAATAAAAAAATGTAAAAATAGGTCTGGGAGTGTAGCCCGGAGGTAGAAGGGATTCCAGGAACCCCAGTACCCCCAAAACAAAACAAAACAAAAAATTGGGTGTGAGTGGATCATCTCGTCAAAGTCACTCACCTTCTGGCGGTCAGGATTTCAGCAAATGGGATTCAGTGTGGAAAATAAAAGAAGGACTTCCAAGGAAGAGACAAACTGTAATTGATAGGATGTGGAGAAATAGAAACTCTATTACATTATTGGTAGGATTGCAAATTAATGCAACCACTTTGAAAAACAGTATGGAAGATTCTCAGTAGAATAAAAACGGACTTATCATAGAATCCAGCAATACCACTTATAGGCATCTACCCAAATGAATGAAAACCAAACTAGCAAACCAATGCACAAATATCTGCAATTAACGTGACCTATCTGAGGGAATTGGAGGGGGAAGATGGAAACTGTTTAAAGCACATGATGTATTTGAACTAACAAATCAAAGTCAGTCACTAAAGCAAGCAGGGGAAGGAGGGAGGGGAGGGAACGGGATGGGGATTGGATAAGGGCTAATTGGATGATGTGTGCATGTATATCTCCACAAGTTTTTTATTCCATTAAGATATATGACTACAATGCACCAAAAAAAAAAAAAAACCAAAACCAAAAACAAAAACAAAACAAAAACAAAACAAAACCGAAATGAAACTGGACAGAGACCCATTCTTGGAATTGGACCTGAAGCCACAGATGGAAGGACCTCAAGGATATGAGGGAGTGCAGGGCTCATCCAACAGACACACATTTCTCCATCCATTCCAAGACTCAGTATAAAACTAGAAGGAATCAAAAGCTAGGAGACAAAGTCAATAAAGCCTTGACTTAGTCAAGCCTCTAGGTCCAATGAAGAATGTACAGGAAAAAAAGAAACAGGAATGTATTAAGAAACATTAAGAAACACAATTAGCAAAATCCAGATGTAAGGAACCTGAAAGAGCAAATAATCTGCTTTATTATTTCTCCTTTTTCTCCTCCTTCTTAAACACTACCACTAACAGCAAGACACAGGAAACAATGAATAAGAAAACTTAAAATATATTTACTTACTTCCACTACTGGGAAATCACCCCAAGGGCCTTGAGCATATTATGTAAGTGCTCTGCTCCTTAATTATTATATTATTATTATTATTATTATTATTATTATTATTATTGTTTTTAATTTTGAGACAGGGTCTCACTAAGTTCCCCTGGCTTCTGCCTCAACCTGCTGAGTAGCTGAAATTACAGGTGTGTGTGTGTGTGTGTGTGTGTGTGTGTGTGTGTGTGTGTGCCACTTCAATAGCAAACTAGAACACACAGTAGAACACACCTAACAGAAGTCTAAAATCTCTATCTACTGAAAGAAACCAGGATTCCTTGGAGAAGTGGCCAATTCCAGGCATGATATACAGTATGTATTTAGAAAACCTTGTCATATCATTTAGCAAGGAAGGTATCAAGACTATTAGGGCCCTATTAGAAGAATTCAAGGGCTTTCAATGACATTTTAAAAAGTAAAAAAATAAGCCGGGCGTGGTGGCGCACGCTTGTAATCCCAGCATTTGGGAGGCTGAGACCTGAGGATCGCGGTTCGCAGACAGCTTCAGCTACTTAGTGAGGTCCTCCGCAACTCAGTGAGACCCTGTTTCAAAATAAAGAATAAAAACAGGGCAGGGGGTGTAGCTAGGAGGTCAAATGTCCCTGGGTTTCATCCCCAGACCCGCAAAAAAAAAAAAAAAAAAAAAGCGAAAAATAGCTATTCATTTGTTGAGGATGCCAGGGATCCAACTCTTTATCTGAAACATGGTGAATAAGGGGAAAGAACCAAACATTTACACGTTCTGCATTTCTAGCATGAACTCTACCACGGGACAGCCAAGCATATGTCTTTCATCGTAGGAGTATTCCAACTAGTTATTAAAGGATGAATATTGCATTTTGTAACCATAATAAATTGATAATTTAGGCACTGAACATGAATAAATTGTTATAACACAAAACTAGAGACAACCAGATGTGTGTATCCCAATGGAAGAACACAAATTCTTCATGACAGCTTGACAGAAATATTTGAAATATGATTAAGACTTTAGATCTAACCACCAAATTATAAGAAATAAGAGATGATAAGGAAACATGTTAAACTATACCACAGAGCTACCATCACCAAAATTTAGGCTGGGAACATTTATAGGACAACTCAGTTTCTTAAAAAAATATATTGAAAAGAAAAAATAAAGAACCAAAGGAGATTTAAAGGACATCAATCAATTGCAATCTGTATATCTTCTTTAGATTCTGTTAAAGGATTCTAAATTTTAAAAACTAAAAATATTTTGACATACATGTGATGAGGAAATTTGAGCCTTGTATAAGGAATTGTATTGTATGAGATATTGATATTGTGGTCACGTCCGTCTGGGATTTGCTTCAAAAGCTTAGAGGGAAAAGAGACTTTTACTGAGATTGGTAGGAGGCTAGGAAAACTGAGGGTTAGTTAAAGCCTGTTGGAGTCAAATGATGAACATATAGGATGTATTTTTTATTTAGTTTACTTTGGTAATTTTTTTTTTTTTTGGTGGTGGTACTGGGGTTCCTGGAAGCCCTTCTACCTCCGGGCTACACTCCCAGACTTATTTTATATTTTTATTTGGAAACAGGGCCTCTTAAGCCAGCGTGTCTGGCTTTGAACCTGCGCGGTCCTCCTGTCTCCGCCTCCCAAGTGCGGGGATTACAAGTGTGCGCCACCACGCCTGGCCTACTTTGGTAATTTTGAAATTAGATATAATAAAAAGTTAAAAAATAAAAGAAAGAAGATAAATGTGAACACTGACTCAGTGTTTAATTATGTTGTGAAGTTAAGGCTATTATTGTTTTTTGTGGTCCTGGGGATTGAACCCAGGATCTTGTGCACGCTAGGCAAGTACTCTACCACCGAACCACATCCCAAACCAGTGTTATTTTTTTAAGTATGTTTGTGAAAATTTGGATTTATATAGTTTAAAGATGAAGTAGTTTCTTTTTTTTTTAAAAATTAATTTATTTTTTAAATTGGTGCATTGTAGTCATATATCAATCACATTGGAGTACAAGACTTGAGAGGATATACAAGCACACATCATCCAATTAGCCCTCCTCCAGCCCCCATCCCATTCCCTCCCCCTCCCTCCATCCCACACTTCTTTGGTGATTTACTTTGATACATTTGTTTATGTACCTCCTGCGTTTTAAAGAGCCTCCGTCCTCCAGTATTACATACCCTCTGATTGGTCACATTAGTTGCTTCACTATAGGGCCCTTTCTATAGCTCAACCTCTTCCTGTTGCCCTTTTCCTCCTAGTTATTGCTGATTAAGAGAAGCGTATGATTTATATTTTCTGCGATATTTCTCTGTGCATGCTGCGTTGCAAGTACCAATCCCACTCTTGATGGTCCCAGTAGTGGCCTGGCTACTCAGTGGACTGATCCAGACCTCGCTGGCTCAAGCAGCAGCCTTGCCTCATGGGAGGCCCCAGTTCTGGTCTCGCTGGCCCCTGAACCAGTCTAACCCCTAAGCTGGCTTTGGTCCCAGCCTTGGAGGCCGCAGGAGTGAACTTGCCTCACGCCAGGCTCCGATGCTGGCCATTGGCCCCTGCACCGGTCTAACCCCTTGGCAGGATTCCAATCCCGGCCTCGGAGGCCCCAGCACCGGCCTAGCCTCATGGCAGGCTCCAATGCCGGCCTTGTTGGCCCCAGCACCAGCCTAACCCCTCGGCAGGCTCCGATCCCGGCCTCGGAGGCCCCAGCACTGGTCATGCCTCAAGGCAGGCTCCGATGCCAGCCTCACTGGCCCCAGCACCGGCCTAACCCCTCGGCAGGCTCTTATCCTGGCCTCGGAGGCCCCAGTACCAGCCTTGCCTCACGGCAGGCTCCGATGCCGGCCAAGATTAAGTAGTTTCTGAGATTTGTTTCAAAGTAACTGGTGTTAGTGGGGGTAAAATTAAAATAAAAGTTGCCTCTATTGTATATATTTGAAAATTTCCCAATTGCTGGGTCTGCACATTCTTGTAATTATAATACTTAGGAGGCTGAGACACGAGGCCAGCCTCAGCAACTTAGTGAAGGCCTCAGCAACTTAGTGAGACCCTGTTTCAAAATAAAAAAATAAAATAGGGTTAGCGGTATATCTCAGAGGTAAAATGCACCTGGGTTCTATCCTCAGCACCACCCAAAATAAATAAAATAAAATCCTAACTTTAACATAAAATAAAATAGTTGCAATTAAAAAAAAAACAAACAAAAATGTTAGGAGCAGAAAAGAATAATTAATGTAAAATGCCTTGTGTCCATGACTAAATTAAATGAAAGCCAAATATTTATTTTTTTAATTACTATTTCTTTTCTTTTCTTTTTTTTTGCGGTACTGGGGGTGGAACCCAGGGGCATTCTACCCCTGAGGTACACCCCCAGTCCTATTTTTTATTCTTTATTTTGAAACAGGGTCTCACTGAGTTGCAGCGGGCCTCACTAAGTAGCTGAGGCTGGCCGTGAACTGCGATCTTCCTGTCTCAGCCTCCCAAATGCTGGGATTACAAGTGTGTGTCACCACGCCCGGCTCTATAATTACTATTTCTTGTGTTAAAGCTTAGATTATAAACCCAAAAACTAAACCTAAATACAAACCTAAACCAAAACCTAAACACAAATCTACTTAGGGTAAAATAAATAGAAATATGTGTCTGGTGATAGAAGAATGGAATCCTTTGTAGAAATTCTATAACAAAGCAAAAAATTCTTTGGCCACGTTTCCTCTCCCTACATCTATTGAAAATAAAAGATCTTTTAGTGTCTTTAATTGCATGCTAAATTAGTTTCCATTGGAGGTAGACCTTGAAACTTACATGTGAAAAATAAGTCGAATCACATATTATAAAAGAGAAAAGATTAGCACCCATTTAGTTGAGCTTTACAAATGTATTAGAATGAGACAAGAAGATGTTTTTATCAAAATGGTAGGAGCTAGCCGGGTGTGGTGGCGCACGCTTGTAATCCCAGCATTCGGGAGGCTGAGACCTGGAGGATCTCGGTTCGCGGCCAGCCTCAGCTACTCAGTGAGGCCCTCTGCAACTCAGTGAGACCCAGTTTCAAAATAAAGAATAAAAACTAGGGTAGGGGGTGTAGCTTGGAGGTCAAATGCCCCTGGGTTCCATCCCCAGACCCACAAACAAACAAACAAACAAAATGGTAGGAGCTGAAAAAGAGCAAATGGCCTGATTATATAGGTGTTAGATTTTGGACACTGAAAAGTAAACGTATAGGGCAGTAGGGAGGAGAAATTTGGCAAAGCCAGAGTCAGAGCCTGTGCAGTTCAAATGTCTTTGCAGCCATGGGTGCTGCAGATTGCCTGCTCACTCTCCAGTCCACTCTCCTTCTAGTAGGAGATACTGGGAATCTAACATTATGTATGCCAGATTCCTTTGCAGCTAGGATAGTGAGAATCAGTTTCTACTCATTATATATTTCTGAGCTTTTCACTTGGAAGGTGGAAGTGGGGTGAAAGTCATCTTTCTTTCCTTATTCTTTTTTTGGTGAAGTTGTCCTACAGCAGTATTGCAGGGTGACTTGCTCAGCTTCATGGGCATTTAGATACAGTTGCAGAGGTAGAAGCAGCTGTGGTCTTCCTCCTCCTCCTCCTCCTCCTCCTCCTCCTCCTCCTCCTCCTCCTCCTCCTCCTATCTCCTTCTCCTTCTCTTTCTCCTTCTCCTTCTTCTTTTAAAAGAGTTGACCAAAAGTAGTTTTGTGCCTCATTTGAATTTTTGGCATCAAAACATTTTATCTGCTTTTCATATGTGTGTGTGTGTGTGTGTGTGTGTGTGTGTGTGTGTGTGTGTGTGTTCTGTGGGACATTTTTATATCTTTTCTCTCAGTTCTACAGGAAGAGAGTCATTAGGGAATCTAGAAATCTATTTTTAGTCTTTTTATTTTTATTTATTTGTTTATTTATTATTTTTTTATTTTTATTTTTTGGTGGTACTGGGGTTCTTGGAAACCCTTCTACCTCCAGGTTACACTCCCAGACCTATTTTATATTTTTATTTGGAAACAGGGTTTCTTAAGTTAGCAAGGCTGGCTTCGAACCTGTGCAATCCTCCTGTCTCTGCCTCCCAAGCGCGGGGATTACAAGCGTGCGCCACCACGCGCCCGGCTTAGACTTTTTATTTTTGAAACAGGGTCTCACTGAGTTTGCAAATGGCCTCACTAAATAGCTGAGTCTGTTCATGAACCGCGATCCTCTGGTCTCTGCCTCCCAAATGCTGGGATTACAAGCATGTGCCACCATGCCCTGCTCTAGACATCTAATTTTAAATGCTATATGGCATATTATTATTAATTTTTATTTTTTCCAATTTCTTTTTTCCAGTTTTTTTAAAAATTGGTGCATTGTAGTCATACATTTTAGTGGAGTACAAGATGGTAGAGGCATACATCCATACAGTTGTGGTCTTCTTGATTCTGGCCTTCTCACATAACACAGTTACAGATCTGGGTCCTGAACCCATAGCATCTTTTCTTAATATCACATGGTATTTACATGGTGAATCCAGAAGATCCCAGTTTTATCTATTGAGTCATCTTTTGAAAATACACAAATTCAAGTATTTAGTAAGTATCGGAGTTTAGTTCTATGGTCCTGCCAAGGGCTGAGTGGGAGTTAAACGAGAAACAGAATGATTTTTTTTTCTCCTGTGCCAGTGATAACAACCTTTCTGCCTTCCTGTTGTTTAGTGGAAGACAGCTGAGCAAGAAGGAAAAAGAAAAAGCAAAGAGCCAGTGAACAGAGGAGACAAAGGGAGGTGGAAGTGAGGTGGCTGAGATAGGTGGCAGCGGTAGTTTGGATACGGTCTGTCCTCCAAGGGCTCATGTGTTGGAGCTTTGGTCCTCAGTGTGGCAGTGATGAGGCTGTGGGCCCCTTAAGGGGAAGGGCTTAATGGGAGGTCCTTAGGATATTGGGAGTGCCTTCAGAAGGGATTGAGGGAGCTCTCATGGGACCCTGAGCGAGCTTACTCTCAGGAGAGCCAGTTGTTGTAAGAGCTTGAGCCTGACCCCTGCGTAGCACATTGGCTTCCTCTCTGTAATGTGTGCTCTCCTTCCCTCATGTGCCCCTGACATTTGTGATGCCATCTGCCTTGAGGTCTTCACCAGAGCTGAGCATATGCCTGTGCCATTCCCTTGAACCTCTAGAAATATAAGCTAAATGAATCTCTTTTCTTTATAAGGTAGCTTGTCTCAGGCATTTCATTATATTAATAACAAATGGACCAATACAGGGGTGCTGGAATTTTCTCATTGGTGGTGGCGGCAATGATGGTGGCAGTCCTGGTGTTGGTGTTCTTGGTGGTTAATCTGCTACTAGTGCTCAGGATTAGGGGAGGTGATTGGAAGATACTCAAAGAATAACAGTAATAGCTGGGCGTGGTGGCACACGCTTGTAATCCCCGTGCTTGGGAGGCTGAGACAGGAGGATCGTATGGGTTCGAAGCCAGCCTCAGCTACTTAGTGAGGCTTTCAGCAACTTAGTGAGACCCTGTTTCCAAATAAAATATAAAAAAGGTCTGGGAGTATAGCCTGGAGGTAGAAAGCCTCTGGGTTCCACCCCTAGTACCACCAAAAATAAAAACAAAAAACAAAAGAATAACAGTATTCTCCCTAGCTGGTGACTTCTGCTCACTTTTTCTTCCTATGGTGAATTTCATTCTATAGTGAAGGGAGATGCTTCTTTCTGCTCCAGGAAATCCCCAGATGCTTTGGCCAGGCTTCAAGACCTGGTTGTTTCCTTCCCGTGAGCCATCTTACCCTTTAGATGCAAATTCATATGTTCTGAGTTTTGTTGTGTATCTAGCAGACTCCAAACAACCAACATGTGCCTCCAGGAACACGAATCTTCCCCAGTTTGAGCATGGATCTGGGAGTGAAAAATATGTGGCTTGGAATTCCATTTTCTTTTGGAGGTACTGGGGATGGAACCCAGGGACATTCTGAGCTACACCCCCAGCCTTATTTTTTATTCTTTATTTTGAAACAAGGTCTCACTGAGTTAAGGGCCTCACTAAATAGCTAAGGCTGTCCTTAAACCACGATCCTCCTGTCTCAGCCTCCCAAATGCTGGGATTACAAGCCTGTGCCACCATGCCTGGCTGGAATTCCATTTTCACAACTTTCTGTCTAGGTGATTTTAGCTGAGTTCCTTAACCTGTTCAAGTCTTAGTTTCCTCATCTCTAGAATGAGGTGAAATAACATTTCTTGATATGGTTACAATGTGGATAGTGAGTTAGTTATCTAAAACAGAGGCTTATTGCTGGAATCAATTATATGAACTATCAACATTCCACATGGGGTCAATACTTCTCTCTACTTGGGAAAGCTGCTGAGAAAATAGGCACGTGTCAAAGTATATTTTTTAATTGACCAGAACAGATTTTCCATGAAGAAACTTTCTTATAAACTCATGGAAAATGGTTGTGTTTCTTGAAAATGAAGTGTTTGCATTGGCAAAGGCATTGTGTACTCCGAGCCACTTACTGTCTGGTATTGAAAATAGGTCAACACAACAAGAGGCTATTGGCATCTGGCTGGTGTCTCTAATCTGAGGGCCCTCCCCATAGTCCCCTATCAAGTTCTGGATGCAAACTGCAACTAATCTGTAGATTCAAAATGATTTCCTCTTAATAGAAGCCCATCAGCCTACTGAATCATATTAAAAAATCCCCAATTGTTATTTGCTGAGTGTTAAAAGCTCATAAACATTATTCTGAACAGCACATGTGTTATTAGACTTAAAAGTGTTACAGAAATTTTATCTTGTCCTTTCCTTTTTCACAGTTACTTATGTTTATTAAAATAGTTTACACAGAATTGAAAGTTTATTTAATTAATTAATTTATTTTGGTGGTACTAGGGATGGAACCATGTACCTCCTGGCTGCATTCCCAGACCTACTTTATATTTTATTTGGAAACAGGGTCTCTTAAGCCAGCTGAGGCTGGCTTTGAACCTGCGTGATCCTCCTGTCTTAGCTTCCCAAGTGTGGGGATTACAAGTGTGCACTACCACGCCCGGCTTATTTTTAAAGAGAAAGAGAGAAAGAGGAATACTCAATTGCCTATAGATCTATCCATTTTTAAATTATAAACCATCTCACAAAGTATCTAGATCTGAAACTCCATGATACTGATAATCTGCAAATATATTGGTGATGAACATATTTAGCATAAGGTTTTCTTTCTTTCCTTCTCTCTTGCTTTCTTCTTTCTTTCTTTGGATTGGACCGAGGGACATCCTACCCCTGAGCTACACCCCTAGCCTTTTCTTTTTCTTTTGAAAAGGGGTCTCACTAAGTTGCAGATGGCCTCACTAAGTAGCTGAGGTTGTCTGCAAACCTGTGATCCTGTTTTCTCAGCTTCCCAAGTACTGGGATTAAAAGTGTGCCTCACCACACTTGGCTACAAAGTTTTCTTTAAAGTGCTTGCACAGTACTTGACTCATAGTTAAGTTCAGTAAATATTAGTTCCTTCTGAATATTTGCTAGTGTGTGTTTTCTCCACTTTCCATCCATTTCTTAATGTTGTCTTTGTTTTGGTCCATTAAATATTGAGATCATTTCTGCTCTGGACAATCCAAACATGATGGAGCCTCATGTAGGTAGGACTTACGTGAAATCAAGAAGACAGCAGTGAAATGGGATGTTCCGGGGTGAGAAGTCAAATCACCACTTTGCTCAGCCTTTGCTATTCTCTTAGAAATTTGTTAATTCATTCATCATGCTTCTAAGGAGTAGCTGGACAACAGTCTTATTTTTCTCCAGCCTCCATTAATATAGTGATTATCCTGTCTACTCTACAATCAAAGCGTAAAAGCTTATTAGGCACACATTTTAACAAGAAATACAAACAAAGGGAGACATAGCCCACACTTTCATGGAATTGACTACCTAGCCTCAGAGGACAAAGTAAAAAAGGACACTGGGAAAAACAATCTTTTATTTATTTATTTATTTATTTATTTATTTTTGGTACTTGGATGGAACCCAGGGACATTCTACCTCCGAGCTACACTCCCAGCCCTATTTTTTATTCTTTATTTTTAAACAGGGTCTCAGTGAATTGCAAAGGGGCTCACTAAGTAATAGCTGAGGTTGGCTGCGGACTAGCTTCCTGTCTCAGCCTCCCAAATGCTGGGATTACAAGTGTGCACCACCACACTGGACACAATCTTTTATTTATTTATTTTTTGTTTTGATAAAGACCCAGGCACTGTGCAGTTGCTACATTTGTGACTATATTGATTGCTGAGCAGGGTGTCTGGACAGAGCTGCTCTGACTCCCATCGGAGCCCAATCTCCTTATGCCGCATGTTGAAGACGGAGAAGACATTCTTTCCAGATACAGCAAGTTCATCCACTGCTGAGCTCTAATGAGCCACTGGTAGCATAATAAGAAGTGAAACTGAGCTCTCACACTCAAGTGGAGCTTTGGGTCTTGAGTTTAGTTAAGTTTAGTGCTCGGTTCCTGAAAGACTTCTGCCACCCTGTTTGCAGTCAGCTTTGTTCTTCTTGGTCACTTGAGGGTCATCATCACCAATGAGGAAACGTGACTACTGTTAAAGAAAAACCTCAAGGTGTGTGTGTGTGTGTGTGTGTGTGTGTGTGTGTGTGTGTATGTGTGTGTTTTCCAGGTAGTCTGGGAGGTCAGGAAGCAGAAGGGGAGGATGTCCCCTGACCTATGAGATAGGAAAACAAACAATCCCACCGGAGGCAGGAATGTCATTTGTCCTGATGCCTAATTTTAGAAGCAGGGGGTAAGGAGAAGAGTTGGCGCGCACATGAACGACGCCACCAAAACTTTGAGATGGATCATTCCTGCTCTCGCCTCGAGGGCTGGGCTGCAGCACTAAAGTGCACAGAGTTTTGAAAACAGATGTTTGCTCCTAGATGGCAGTTCTGTACTGGAAGGTCTGAGAGAGTTTTAGCTGGTGCTCTGTGAACAAGGAAACACACTTGGTAGACAATGAAGGGTGAAAAGTAACTTTTATCACATTAACCATTCAGGAAGCAAGTAGGGAAGGGAGATAGAAAAACCCTTGGCTGGATGACTCCCTTTAAACAAATCTTGGTCATGCTCTGTAATTAGAGGCCCTGAGGTTGTCTGAATTTTCTAAGGAAATTGGAAGACTAAAGACTGTCTAGTTGAGAAATGGCAGATACACGGAATAAACTTCCCAGGTCGTGGCAGATCTCACCCATCACAGCACTTTAACCCACTAAGCTTCACAATACTTGGATTATGAGATCCACCAAAATGCAAAGATTGTCTCCTTCCATGTGAGGTCTAACTTGGTCCTTTCAGTTGGAATGAATCTAAAATCAGGAGACAATAAGACTGATATTAATTAGGGGATTTAATTTTGCCTTTATTCCAATTTATTGTGATAGTCACAAAGCCCCTTAATGTGAAGTTTGTCTTGGTGATTTTGTTCTATTTCAGGGACTGGATTTCTGACATTTATTTATTTATTTATTTATTTATTTATTTATTTTTGGCATGTTGAGAGTAAGGTTTTTTTTTCAGAAATAGGAAAAACTAGGTGTTAGGAAATGATATGTAAACAAAATAACACTTTTTAAATTAAATTCATTCATTTACTTATTGTTTCAGTCAGCCAATGCTGAAGACAAGATGTCTCCTCTCACAATACCTGCATGACAATAAAGGAAACACAATAAACAAAGATGATGAACAAGCAGGTTATTTCAAATAGTAGTCAGTGTTATGGAAAGAGGAAAACTGATTTCTTCTTTTCTTTCTGTGTACTGGGGATTGAACCCAGAGGCATTCTCTCTCTGAGATACACTCACAGTCCTATTTCAGTTTTTATTTTGAAATAGGGTCTTGCTCAATTGCGGAGGGCCTTGCTAAGTTGCTGAGGCTGGCCTCCAAGCTGTGATCCTGTGATCCTCCTGTCTTAGCCTCCAAAGTACTAGGATAACAGGTGTGCGCCACCACGCACGGTTTGAGAGCAGGTTTTTGTGATAGTGAATCAAGCATTTAGTGATATCACACTTTGTTAGCTGATCAGCCTTTTTACTATCATTAAGTTCCTGGCCCTAGAAGCAGAATGTCAGGCCTTGGGGCAACATGTGCCTTTTCTTGGAAAGTGCTTTAATGCCAAACATACTTCAGTGTGTATGTCCACGGCCTACACTCCCCCTTCAGATTGACCAACACATCCTGATGCTGGGCAGTAGCAACAGAATGGTGGTTAGGAGTATGGGCTCTGTAGCCTTCAGAGCCTGGGTGTGTCACTTTTATTCATTCAACAAATATTCATTGAGCAGGGTATTGACTGAAGGAGTGCCATGGTCTTTGCTACATTTTTAAAGGAATCACCCTATTTCCGGGGTGGAAAAAAGACTGCAGGAGGCCAAGAGTGGAAACAGGATGGCCAGTAAGGAGGTCAATGCAGCCAGAAAGGATGTTGGGATGGGAGAGGAGAGTGGCCTGGACTCTTGTTGTATTGGTGGGGTGGGAGGAGTGGCTTGATTCTGCTTGGTATTGGAAGGTCACTCACAAATGGGATTGTAGTTAATGCAACCTGTATGCAACATGGTGATGGTCATTTGTCCCCACTGTGACCTCTTCTCGTCCATTCAACGTCTGTGTCGATCTAGCAGCCTCTTACACTTCTCTTCACTGGGGTGCAGGGAACTTAAGGTTCCTGACCTGCAACAACCCCAAGTGTGGAGATCCAGGGCTCTGTATCCTACTCTCCATCTGCTTGTCTCCCACCTACCAAGGCCCCCCGACTTCCACGTCTTGTCGGGAGGTTTCTAGAAGCATGCCATTCAGCCTGATGTTTTGGATGCCCTGGTACTTAACCTGAGGAATCTGAAGCTCCTGCCCTCTTTGGTAAATGTAGACCTCGGGGCTTCAAAGATCACATTCCATGACCCCTAATTTCTTCCTTCTCTTCCCTTCCCTTCTTTCCACTTATCAGGCCAGATATGAGATTGTCTTGCCTCCACCAGGAATTACCCCCTTCTCCCTCTAGTTAAAACTCCTTGAGCTGGTTTGCCAGGCTTGCCTTTTGAAATGTTAGAGAAAGGTAGATGGAGGACTGCAGAAACCCCTCTTCCTCTCGACAGAGCCTAGATTTGATGGCCTTATTATGGATGTTAGACATTGAGTACTCAACTTTTCTTTTTATTGGCATTCTTTAAGATCCTGACATTCCTCCCTCCAATACTCCTCCATTAACCAGGAAGGTCATTTACAGAGAGATGAAGAAAAAAAAAACACCAAAACAAAGCAAAGGCACACTGATATGTTTTAAAATATTACTCATCTCCCGTAATTGAACATAATGGCTTTAACAAGTCACCATGACTTTTGTCCTGAGGCAAAGTTGCCTGCTCCCAGGAGCTGTCTCCAGGGCTGCCGGCCCTGGCTGGGCTGTTCTCTGGCTCATGGTGCTGGGCAGATGCCAGGCCCATCCCAGTCTCTGACTGTTTGGCTGAGGAGATTTTGGAAAACTTCCAGAGAAAATTGTTAAAACTAATCCGAAACAGGTTATTATCGGCATGGGGAAAAGCGGGTGGTGTGGGAAGAGGCAACAGTTAGAAAGATGTTTCTGGAAGTTGAAAGTGAGAAGTCAATAAAAACATGTGCACAGGTTGGGAGACCCCAGGGGCATCATAGAAACATTCAGAAGAAGAGAGGTTCCCCTGGCTCCTGTTTTAAGTGGGTCTGCCTGTGTTTTGGGCACTGGCTGGGCCCTGTGGAACATGGGGTACAACGGGGCTGCAGGTGAGCGTGGATGGTGGTAAGATTGGGAAGCTGTGCGTTTTAGGCCGGGCACTGCTGCTTAGCTCAGCATTAAACTCCAATACTCTATTTCTCTATCAGTTAAACAGAGCCATGTTTTACAACTTTGCAAGCCTGGCAATGTACAGAAAAGGGCTGTGTACATTCCCGTGTTGGGACCAGTGACAGGTGGGTGTCTGGAGCTGTCTTGAAGACAGAATCAGTAGTTAAAGCTTCATCCCAGTGGCCTTGCCTGGGAGCCTGGGCCAGCTGGCCTGGACCTCCAGGTCCAGTGGCCTCAGGGAGATGGCAGTGGTAGAAGCTATGTGTTGGCCTTCCTGGGGGGGAGTTAGATGGATCTGTTAAGCAGGGTTACCCCAGGGTTGATACTTGCTCTCAGCAACAAGTATTTTGAATGTCCCATGTATGACTAGAACTCTTTGGACTACAGGACTTTTATTTGTTATTTATTATTTTCTAAATTTTTATTGGTGTATTGTAGTCATGCCTCTAAATGGAGTACAAGATGGCGGAGGCATACATGCACACATTACTCAATTAGCCCTTATCTAATTCCTGCCCTATTTCCTTCCCCTCCCTCCTTTTCATGTTTGGCTTAATGATCGACTTTGATGTGTTTGTTAATGTACATCATGAATATTAGAGAATTTCCCTCTTCCCCTCCCATCCCCTCAGTTAGTTACAGGGCTTTTGAGCAGCCATGTATACTGTTATGGTCCCCTGAAAAGCTCATGTATTAATGTTCAGAGTTGATGTAGTTAAGCCATGTAGGTTGTAATGTCATCAACAGATAAATCCATTGCAACAGATTTGCTGAGTGGTAACCTAAGCAGGTAGGACATGGCTGGAGAAGGTGAGTTACTGACAGTGTGGTCTAAGGGGCTCTGCTTTGGTCTTTGATTATCCTTACTTGTTGGCTTTCTAGTTTCTAGCCTCAATGATGTGAGAGGACAGACCTTGCTCTCTCCCTTTCTCTGCTTCTTGCCTGTGACCTGAGATCTATAGACCCTGGTGTAACATGGACTGAGTCTGAAATCTCCAAAAACTGTGAGCAAATAAATCTTCCTACCTCTAAATTGTGTGGTCATTTGCATTGGATTATATCAGTGTAAATGTTGATGAGACAGTACAGGGAGGGGGCCAACCGTGAAGTATCACTGTGTTCACAGTAGTTCCAAAGACAGGACAAGAGGGGAATTCATCTATCCTGGAGTAATTCTGTCTTAAGATGAACCTTGCATAGGTCTGGGAATGTAGCCCAGAGGTAGAAGGGTAGAAGGGCTTCCAGGAACCCCAGTACCACTAAAAAAAAAAAAAAAAAAAAAAAAAAAAGATGAACCTTGCAATCTCCTTTACACAGTCTCCTGGAAGAAATTAGGATCATTTTTAAGAGGCCTGCGTTAACACAGTGGGACATTCATTTCTTTTATTTTATTCCATGCACATTTACAATTAGAAACCTTTGTCATTCTGGGATTTTTAAGTAGTTTGTGGAAAGGGAAGGAGCTTTTCTTCATTTTTCATGTTAAAAATGCACCCCCTCTAAGCCCCCTTCAGCCCTCCCCCTTTTGGCTTCTGTGTGTTTTAAATAACTTGGCATGAACATGAGAAGCTGACCTTCAGACTTACAGAAGGAGGAGGAAATGCAGCTCTTGAGTGAGTCATGGGGAGGGCAAGGGTCGGGGTCCTAGCCACGCCTCTCGCCCCCCCAGCCCAGCTGCCATCCAGGGCTGCCTGGGAAAAAGCAGTCCTGTAGAAGTTACCAGGGTGGCCATGGCAGAACAAGCAGTTTCTCTTTTGAAGTCTTAATGCTCCTGGTGGGAATGCCCGGCGGCTTTTCTACTCCTCTCTTCGCTACTGGCTGACTGCAAGGAACTGTGTGTTTCTCTCTAAGACACACTGCAGTGGTTACAACCTCAGAGGAGAACTGAATTGGAGGGTCTGAAGGGCTGGGGGCAGGTGCGTGCACAGCGCAGGACTCTCCCTAAGATGGGGTTGACTGCATTTATCATCTGAGAACTGTTCTTTCCCTCCTTGTTCTGGCCCAGTCCTGGGTCTCTGTCCCTGGGTCATCCTGTGATAATCTACCATTGAAGGAAGCCCTTGTCTACCTGTCTATTCACTAAAACCGGGGAGAGGGGCTTTCCTCCTGCTGCCATGTTTCTGAAATCTCAGCTCACATACACATCATGTGTTACTTTTCATCACAGCAAGAGTGGCATGTTGTCATCCTCATCGGCAGTGACAAATTAGAGAAATGAGCACTTACTAGGCATCAGCCTTAACAAAGATACAATAGATGAAGAGAGAGAGAGAGAGAGAGAGAGAGAGAGAGAGAGAGAGAGAGAGAGAAGAGAAGAGAAGAGAAGAGGAGAGGAGAGGAGAGGAGAGGAGAGGAGAGGAGAGGAGAGGAGAGGAGAGGAGAGGAGAAAGGAGAAAAAAAAGGAGAGAAGAGGATTTACTGAGTGGTAACCTAAGCAGGTAGGATGTGACTGGAGAAGGTGAGTTCCTGAGAGGAGAGAGAGGAGAAAAAGAGGTGAGAGGAGAGAGAGAGGAGCGAGAGGAGAGAGAGGGAGAGAGAGAGAGAAAGGAGAGAGGAGAGGAGAGAAAAGGAGAAAGAGAGAAGAGTAGAGATGAGGAGGAAGAAGAGAAGGAAGAGGAGAAGAGGAGGAAAAGGAGAAGGAGAAGGAGGAGGAGAGGAGGATGGGGGGAGGAGGGAGGATGGAAGTGAAAAGGTAGATCTTTCTCCCTGAGTCTTGTAAAGCATTTATAAATAAGGTGTGGGTTCTTCTCCTACACAACACTAAAACTCTGGCTAAGGTTATAAGCCATCTGATTGCCAATCCCAGCAGACACTTGTGGACTCTTCTTCGATGGGGTTGACAGGGCCTCACCCTGGAACACTTGCCCTTGAACCCCACGCACACTTGGCCTCTGCTCTTCCCACTCCTCGCTCCAGGCCATAAGGTCTGTTCTTTCTCCATTTCTCCTACACATGCAGCTGTTGTTTCTTAGGATTCTACCTTTGGTATTATCACTTCTTAATTTTATTTTTCTTGTCAGCGATTTCACCTAATCCCAGAGCATGCAATTCCATATTTTAGTACATTTCCCAGGTTACTGACTTGAATTCAGGGCGGTTTTGAGAATCTCTAGAAGGCTTAATTCTTCTGGTCCATACCTTTCACATTATGGGGAAAGTAATAGTGCTTGCTCCGTTGGATAGCTGTTTGTATTAAGCAGGTTCATATACATGAAACACTTAGAAGAGTGCCTGGCACATAATTATTTTATTCTTGGTACTGGGGCCCGAACCCAGGGGCATTCTAACACTGAGCTACACCTCCAGCCCTATTTTTTGTTTTATTTTGAAACAAGGTCTTGCTAAGTTGCTGAGGGTCTCACTAAATTGCTGAGGATGGCTTCAAACTTGTGATCTTCCTGTCTCAGCCTGTCAAGTATAGGCATGTACCACCACACCTTGCTGACACAGTTAATTTTGAGTTGCATATGTTGTTATGTTCGAGCAGAGGCTGAGTGGGTACCATGTTTTCAAAGGGAAGCCGAGGCTTTTTGCAGACAGTTGCTCTCCAAGTCTGCTTGCTGCTTCTTCCAAAATCCCCACTTGACCACTGGCATCCCTCATTCTCTCTACTGCCACTTTGCTGGTGTTTCTTGCAGTTCAATTAACTCAGACTTGTGCATAGGAGTTCCTCAGAATTATTTCTCTATTTCTTGGCTACTTGCTTCAGCTGGGAGAGTGGAAGGGTAGGAGAAAGAAGAAGGCGGAAAAATCACATTTACAAAGTAACTACTTTTATCGACTTATTTGTCAATATGCATTTATCGGGCACCTGTCATTGCCAAGCCTTTTACAGTCTTGTCCTTCTCCCTAGAACCACACAGGGAGGGCATCATCTGGCCCAATTTATAGAGAAGTACTGCTGTGCCCATTTCTTTCTGCACATGTGTTGGAGAGCGGGATTTTTTTAATAGGATCTATGATGTGGCACTTTTCTCAGGCTTGTATATATTTGATTCACAGTTGACTGACAGCCAATGAAATTCTCTAGTACTTAATGTGTGATGTGTGATTCTTCTGTGTTCCAGGTTGTCGCTCTGAAATGACAACCACAAGTGAGGCTGGATATCCTAGAGGCCAGCACCTAATTATGTTCATCTACTTGTGGAGTTGGTAAAAGCTACTTCTGGTCATCAATTCTGATTCTTTTTATACCTAGGTCTTTTTTTTTTTTTTGTGGTACTGGGGATGGAACTCAGGGGCATTCTACCTCTTTTATTCTTTAATTTGAAACAGGGCCTTACTAAGTAGCTGAGGCTAGCTCTGAACCTGCGCAATCCTCCTGTCTCAGCCTCCTGAATGCAGGGACTACAAGTATGTTCCCCCTCCGCCCCGCCCCTGTTATTCCTAGGTTCTTGATGTGGAAATATGGAGCTTGGAACTCTGGCTAGAACTGGAATCCAGTCATTCAACAAAAACATAGCAAACTCTCGTTTCTGCAAAACAGTGGGATTGTAGAATCCAGTCACCTCTTGTCCCTGACTGCAGGTGCCTCCATGTTGCATATTGATCTTGGGATCAAAAGTAGGTTCTTCTCAGCCAAGTCAGAACCCATGATCAGATGCTTGGCACCTGATGTGCAGCCGGTAGCTTTTTAGAGCTTTGCTTTGTGGTTATCCTTGTATGACATCACCTCCCTCGAGGACCAAGTGCCTCAGGAGCTGGGACTGTGTCTCACGTGACTTTGCACCCTCACCACCTGGCACATATGGAGCTCAATGGATGCTTGTTGAATGACTTTTAATATTAGTATTATTTATTTATAGGTATCAAGCATGAGGACCAAAGATATTAACTTGTCAGTAAATTTGGAGTATTCTAAAATTCAGACTTTTTGATTTTCTAGATGTTAGCTCTTAATCAATCAGTCAATCCACTTTTGGCCCAAGAGGTACAGGGTGGAATTCACCATATTTGGATGAATTTACCAAAATTATCATTTTGTGTGGCCCCTTTCCTGGGTACATTTTATTTTTTTCTTCTCAGTTTTCACTTTTCCTATTTCCTGCCTCTGATACTCTTCTCTAGTTTGCTGTATGAGTTCTTAGATATGCATGTATTTTTGAAAGATACACGGTGCTTATACTATATATGTGTGTTTCTTAATTTCCATACATTTAGAGATGTTTCTAGTTACCTTTCTGTTCCTGATTAAAGAACTGCATGTTCCTTTAAAATTCACTGAGACTATGGACTGGGCTATGGTTCATTCTGGTAAATTTCCTGTGCATATTTCAAAAGAGTATATACATATGTTGGGCATAGCCTTCAATGCATGTCAGGTCAAACTAATTAACTGTGTGGTTCATATCTCTTATATCTTTATCGATTTCATGTCTCCTTTGAGAAATATAATAAATGTATTAATGTACATTAAAATTTCTCATATGATTAAGAATTTTTCTTCTTTTAGTTTTATCTCTTTGCTTTATATATAAGACTGTGATATAAAGTGATTTGAAGTTTAGAATTGATCTATCTATATAGTAGATGCTTTTGTATTTATGAAATGTCCTTATTTATAAAAAAGTTTCTGCACATTTAGAGTTAGATGCATCAGCTTCCTATTTGCTTTCAATATATTTTACCTTTTCTATTGTTTTCTTGATAGACTTTAGAAAGTTATTTCTTTCCTCTGTTAGCTTATAACTCATGTATTTTTTTTAATAACTGTTGAGTGCTTACCTTAGAAATGGCAATATGCATTCCTGATAACTTTAAATCCTATATACAGGGCTGGGGAATAGCTCAGTGGTACAACACTTGCCAAGCATGTGTGAGGGCCTGGATTTGAGTCCTAGCACTTCAAAGAAAAAAATAAATCCAAATGCACCTTCACATTATAGCCATTTTATGATAAAATGAACCTTGTAGCATTCTCACTTCAGTTAACTCCACTTGTTTATCACTGTTGTATATTTTACTCTACATGCGTTTAAAACACACAGGGCCACATATTGTTTGGCCTTTTCAATACTTTAGATTTCCCTGTGGATTATCATTTGCATTCTTCTCCATTTGTTTTCTAAAAAACTTATTGGTGCATAATAATGACACAGAACAGTAAAATTAGTTGTTACATATCCGTGCGTGCACAGAACATAATTTGATCGATTGCATTCCGTAGTACCTGCTCTCTCCCTCCCCCTGCCCCCTTTCTCTGCTCTACTGGGTTCCCTTCTGATTGCTCTTCATCTCCTTGGAATTTCTGAGCTTTTGCCTAGAATCATTTTTCTTTTGTTTAACTTTCAAGCATGGGCCACCATGCCGGTTTACCTGCATTTCTTCTAGTCCAGTTTCTTCTCCTTTGCCTGCTTATGTGTGTGTGTTTGTGTATGTAAATAAATAATTTATAGATTTTAGTGTATATATAGATTTTAACATATAGATTAAATATATATATATAACACAAAACTTGCTGTTTTGTCCATATTTTTTTTTTTCAGTACCAGGGATGGAGCCCAGGGACATTGTACCTCTGAGCTAAACCTCCCAGCCCCCCTTTTTTTAGTCTTTTTATTTGTTATTTATTTTTATTATTATTTTTGGCGGTACTGGGGATGAAACCCAGGGCCCTTCTACCTCCGGGCTACACTCCCAGACCTACTTTATATTTTTATTTGGAAACAGGGTCTCTTAGGACAGCTGAGGCTGGCTTCGAACCTGTGCGATCCTCCTGTCTCAGCCTCCCAAGCACGGGGATTACAAGCGTGCGCCACCACGCCCAGCTTAGTCTTTTTATTTTAGAAAGAGGGTCTCACTGAGTTGCAAAGGGCCTTGCTAAATAGCTGAGTCTGTCTGTGAAGCTCCAGTCTCCGCCTCCTGAATGCTGGGTTTACAAGCGGGCACTACCACACCCAGCTTGTTTTGTCCATTTCTTACGCATACGATTCAGTGGCAGTACTTGGATTCACAATGTTATGCAACCATTACCCCCAAAACAAACTCGACTTCCATCCAGCAATAACCTTCCCCCTCTCCCTTTTCCTCTGCCCTAGGTAACTTCGAATCTACTTTCTATCTCTATGTATTTGTATCTATTTAAATATTTCATTTAGCCGTGGATGGTGGTGCACGCTTATAATCCCGCGCCTGGGAGGCGGATACAGTAGGGATCCCGCAGGTTCGAAGCCAGCTGTGCTGGCTTAAGAGAACTTGTTTGCAAATAAAAAAGTATAAAAATAAGTCTGGGAGTGTAGCCTGGAGGTAGAAGGGTTTCCAGGAACTCCAGTACCACAAAAAAAAAAAAAAAAAAAAAAAAAAAAATTCATTTAGGTAGCATCCTATAATATTAGTCTGGTGGTTTCTGGCTTATTTCACTTGGCATAATGTTTCTAAGGTTCATTCATTCATGCTGTAATACGTATCAGAACTTCATATTTACGGCAGAATGATGTTTGTGTGTAGGCATACCACACTTTGTTTACCCATTTATCTGTTAATGGCTATCTGGATTGTTTCCACTTTTTGGCTAGTGTGAATAATGCTGCTATGGATATTGGGATGCAAGTATCCGTTTGAATCCTTGTTTCCCAGTGTTTTGGCATATACGTAGGAATGAATTGGCTAGGTCACATAGTAATTCATGTTTAACTATTTTAGGAATGGCCAAACTGTTTCCACAGTGTTAACACAATTTTATGTTTCTATCATCAGTGTAGGAGGAATTCAGTTTCTCTGCATCCTTCTCAATACTTGGGTTTTTTTTTTTTCTGGTTTGTTTCCTTCTTTAATTACAGTCATCTTAACAGGTGAGAAGTTGTATCTTACTATGGCTATGATTTGTATTTCCTTAGTGGAGAATAATACTGAAGATCTTTTCAATGTGCTTGTTGGCTCTTTGTACATATTCTTTGGAGAATTGTCCATTTAAGAACATTTCCATTTTTATGACAGTCTGTCTATTGGTTGTTGAGATGTAAGAGCTCTTTTATGTTCTGGATATTAAACCCTTTTAGTTGTATGATTTGCAAATATTTTCTCTCATTACATGGACAGTCTTTTCATTCTGTTGATGGTATACTTTGATAAATAAAGACTTAAAGTTTTGATTTTATTTAACTTATCTAAATTTTCTTTTGTTGTCTGAGCTTCTTGTGTCCTATCAAAAAACTATTGCCAAATCCAAGCTAATGAAGATTTGTGATATTTTCTGGTTGTTGTATTTTGTCATTGTATAGTTTTAGCTCTTGCAAACATGTAAGTCTTTTGGAGATATATGTTGTCCTGGGGATTTAATCCAGGAGAATTACTTCTTAGCTACCATTCCAGCTCAGCCCTATTTTATTTTTATTTTGAAATAAGGTCTCACCAAGTTGTGGAGGGCTTCATTAAGTTGCTGAGGCTGGCTGCAAACCTGCTATCCTCCTGTATTAGCCTTCCAGGTACTGGGATTGGAAGTATGCACCATCATGCCTATTTGGTCTATTTGAGTTATTTTTTGTACATGATGTAAGGTAAGGGTCCATTTTTATTTGCTTTGTTTTGGGTACTGAAGATTGAACCCAGGGGTGTTCTGCCTCCACTATAGCCCCAGCGCTATTTTATTTTTATTTTGAAGCAGGATCTTACGTAGTTGTTGAAGACCTACCTCACTAAGTTGCTGAGGCTGGCTTCGAACCTGCAATCCTCTTGCCTCAGCCTCCCAAGTACTGGAAATAACAGGTGTGTGCCACCATGCTGAGCTATTTTCATGAGAATATCTGGTTTTCCCAGTAACATTTGTCAAGGAGCCTGTTCCTTCTCCATTGAGTAGCTAAAAAATCAACTGACTAAAGATGTGAGGGTTTATTTCTAGGTTTTCAGTTCTACTCCATTAGTGTACACGTCTGTTCATATGCTAGTGCCAAACAGCTGTGATTCCTGTACCTCAGTGGTAAGTTTTGAGAAGTCGTTGAGAAGTGTGAATCCTCTGATTTTGTTAGTTTTTCAACATTTTTTAGCAAATTGAGGTCCCTTGAAATTCCATAAGAGTTTTAGGTTTGAGTTCTATTTCTGCAAAATATGCTGTTGGGATTTTGATAGTGTTTATACCTGTAGATCTCTTTGGATTGTATTGCCATCTTAGCACTATTAAGTTCTCCATGAACATGGACTGTTTTATATGTATTTACGTCTTCTTTTTTCGAGAGTAGTTCAACTATATACTTTTATTATTAAGGAATCCCCTTCTACTATTATCATGAAGCCCAAGTTGAGTTAACAGCACTATGAGTTCCAGAGATAATAACTTTCCGCTCTTAATTTTCTGGCTGTAATCTCTATCTTTTTTGATCTCAGATAAAAACCTAAATTCATCAGTCTCAATGCCTGCACGTCTATCCCCAGTAAATGCCAAAGCCAACTATATAGGAGGCTTTTTTAGAGGAGATGATTTTGTTTTCTTAGAAGGCAAATCTTCAGTTTGCTTTATAGGGTAGATAGCAGCCCCAAACCACAGACACGTTGGGATTTGCACAGGCCTCAGATATTTAGGTCTTCTTTAAGTGACTCCATCAATGTTTTGTAGCTTTTCGTATACAAGCCTTGTTTCTTCTTGGTTAAATTTATTCTTATGTATTTTTTACTTTTTATGCTATTATAAATAGGATTGTCTTTTAAATTTCAGATTATTCATTGCTAATCTGTAGAAATATAAGTAATTTATTTATACTTACATTATTATTTATTTATCCTGCTACATTACTAAACTTATTAACTAATATTTTTTTTCAATACAATCATTAGAGTTTTCTATGTCTAAAAACATGCAGTTTGCAAATAGAGATGGTTTTCCTTCTATTTTTCTATTTGGATGCTTTTATATCCTTTTCCTACTGACTGATTCTGGTGAAAGTGTTCAGAATCATATTAAATTGAAGGGGCAAAAGTGGCAAAAGGAGAAGTGACAAAATAATTGTTCTTAGGATCACAGGGGAAGCAATTTTGGGCTTTCGCTTTGAGTATAATGTTCGCTGTGAGATTTTCAAATGTTTTTTCCCATATCGACTAGGTTCTCATTTATTTATAGTTTTATCACAAGAGCCTGTTAAATTTTGTCAAATACTTTTTCTGTGACAGGTGAGATGATTGTGTGTTTCTCTTTCTTTTTACTGGGAATGGGAGTGTAGGGATTGTGACCTTGTGAGTTTGGGTTGTCACCTGAGATCAAAAGAGAAGATGGTGAACATTGCACGCTTGTTTTAAAACTGTGATATTTCTATTGATTAATTTTCATATGTTGAACCATTTTTCCATTTTGGGGATGAACCCTATTTGGTTATTGTATAATCCTTTCAGTATATTTCTAAATTAGTTTTGCTTGTATTTTCTTGAAAATTTTTGTATCTATTTCTATGAGGGATTATTGGGTTTAGTTTTCTTTTTTCCTTCCTTCCTTCCTTCCTTCCTTCCTTCCTTCCTTCCTTCCTTCCTTCTTTCCTTCCTTCCTTCCTTCCTTCCCCCCTTCCCCTTTGCCCTTCCTTCCTCCCTCCCTCCCTCCCTCCCTCCCTCCCTCCCTCTCTCCTTCCTTCCTTCCCTTCCCCTTCCCCTTCCTTCCTTCCTTCCCTTCCCCTTCCCCTTCCCCTTCCCCTTCCCCTTCCCCTTCCCCTTCCCCTTCCCCTTCCTTCCTTCCTTCCTTCCTTCCTTCCTTCCTTCCTTCCTTCCTTTCTTTCTTTCTTTCTTTCTTTCTTTCTTTCTTTCTTTCTTTCTTTCTTTCTTTCTTTCTTTCTTTCTTTCTTTTTGTGGTCTGGAGATGGAACCCAGGGGCATTCAACCTCCGAGCTACACTCCCTGCCTTATTTTTTTATTCTTTATTTTGAAACAGGGTCTCACTAAGTTGCGGAGGGCCTAAGTAGCTGAGGCTGTCCGCAAACCATAATCCTCCTGTTTTAGCCTCCCGAATGCTGGTATTACAAGCGTGCAACACCATGCCTGGCTGGGCTGTAGTTTTCTTGTAATGTCTTTGTCTGGCTTTGGAATCCTATACATTCATCTTAGAGAATGAGTCAGGACATGTTTTTTCTCTTCAAATTTTGTGTTCTAGGGTGAGAAAGATTATTGCTAATTTTTCTTTAAATGTTTAGTAAAATTAAATGGCAAACATTCTAATCCAAGCCTTTTTTGTTAGAAGAATTTTGATTGATTCAATTTATTAACTTATAATGGATCTGTTGAAATTTTCTGTTTTTTTTTTAGTCAGTTTAGATAATTTGTATATTTCAAGGAATTTGTTTCTTCTAGGTTACCTAATTTGTTGGCAAACAGTTCTTCATAGTATTCACAGTATGTGTGAGTTTTAGAGATCTATTGAGACTTCTTTGTGCAATTGCACATGACAGATTTTGCACAATCTTCAAAAATTGTATGATTGTTTTAAAGGAATATTTTCAGCTGGATGTGGTGGGATACACTTGTAATCCCAATTTTTGGGAGGCTGAAACAGGAGGATTATAGGTTCCTGAGCAGCCATAGCTACTTAGTGAGGCCTTCTGCAGTATAGTGAGACCTGTTTAAAAAAAATCAAAAAACTGGGATTGTAGCTAAGAGGTAGAATGCCCCTGGGTTCAATCCCTATCCCCCCCACCCCCCCCCACACACACCAAGAATGTTTTTTTATTGTTTTTTTCCTAGGCTTATTGATGATATTTTTTGGTGAATCTGATTCTTTTTACTTTAGATAAAATCTTCTTTTACTCTCTGAAAGTTAGTAGAATTATATTTTAGCTTTCAATAGCCTTAAATTTCACTTTAATGCATCCAGGTATATTTTTTCATATTTAACCTATTGGCACTAGATTAAAACATTTTATTTGAGGTATTATGCATTTATTTCAGTTTTGGAAAAATTTCAGTAGTAACTTCTTCAAATATTTCCATCTCTACATTCTTATTATTTTTAGTGACTCCTGGTACATTAGCATTGGCTGTTCTACTTCTACTTTGTAATTCTTCAACAATTTTCATGTCTTTATTCCTTTTCAGGTCTACTTGGAATGACTGTTCCTGCACTTAATATACTGGCTCAGTAATTTATTCCTTGGCTGTTATTCAATCCATTTATTGAGCTCTTTATCTTAATAAAATATTCTCAGCCCCAGTGTGATGGTTAATTAAGTGTCAACTTGGCCAGGCTATAGTGCCCAGTTGTTTGGTCAAGCACAAGTCTAGATGTTTCCGTGAAAGTATTTTTGTAAAGGTGCTTGACATTTACCCCAGTTGACTTTAAATAAAGGAGATTACCTTAAAAAATCTGAGCATCCAATCAGGCGAAAAGTTAAGGTTTCCCAGACAAGAAGGAATTGTGTCTCTACACTGTAACATAGGACTTCTGCCTAAGTTTCTGCCAAAGTTTCCAGCCTGTTGTATGAATTTTAAACTCAAGACTATAATTTTTAGCTCTTCCCTGAATTTTCAGCCTGCTGGCCTATCCTTCAGATTTTGGACTTATCAGCAACCAGAATCTCATGAACTGACTTTTAAAATATCTCTTTCTGTGTACACATACACATTAGGTCCTCAGTTTCTTTGGATTCTACATCTGTGTATTCAACCAACCATAGATAAAACTGTTAGCAGAAAAAAAAACTTGCATTTACACTGAACAAGTACAATTATTTTTCCTTGTCATTATTTCATAAATAACATTTTCGTAGCATATTCATTGTAGTAGGAATGATAAATAATCTAGACATGATTTAAAATATACAGGAGGATGTGTGTATGGGGTGCTCTGGTTCGAATGTGTCCCCAGAAAGCATGCGCTAGAAACTTAATCCCCAGCGCGAAGGTGTCTGGAGGTGGGGCCTAATGACAGTATTTGGGCCATGAGGGCTCTACCCTCAGGAATGCAGTTACTGTGAAATGGGTGTTACTGTGCGAGTGGGTGTCCTCTCTCCTCTCTTTCTCCTCCTCTTTTCCCTTTCACCATAGTATCATGTAGCGAGAAGACCCTTGCAAGTTGTGGCCCCTCCATCTCAACCCATATTGCTCCTTTTGGTCTTGTTCTTCTGGAGAATTCTGCCAGGGAATCGATACACCCATTAATTCTACTTCTTCATGTTTTACAAAATGATGACAGCTTGCTCAATTTCTCCCGTGACCTCTTTGAGGATGCTTTCCATGCTTTTTGCTTTATAGATTCTTTTTTCTGTGTCTACGGCGCCTGCTTCCTCTGGTACAGGTTGATGGATGAGCTGTTGTTCTCATTTGAGCACTCATGATTTCCCCTTGAATCATGTTCCCGTGGGTATATATGCGGGACCTTTCTCTACTTCTCTGTGTCTCTTCCTCAAACAGGTGACCTTGCTCCTCAGGGGGCTCTCTTTTCTCTGCCCTGGGCTACTCTAATGATTCCCTTCAATTCCAGCTGACCATGGGCTGGCTGCCATTCTTTTTTTCTGTTTCACTTGGATGATGAGACATCTTTCCAAGTCCATGGTGAAAAAGAAAAGGGGCAGAGACCAAAGGCTGAGCAGGGGCCTGGGCTAACTCTACACGGCCACCCAATTACATCTCTCTTTCTCAGGTGAATCTCACAGGTGTGATCTCAGGTTTGGGGGTGCAGCAAATTCCTTTCTGCTCTTATCATATCTCAGAATTTGCTTTAGGGGAAAACATGGCATCCTATATTAGTCCCTCATCTTCCTGCTGCCCTTTCAACCACTCGCCTGCTTCCACCAACTGACCAAATGGATGATGGAGTCACTGATGGGTGTACAGATTTCTTGCTCTACTGTCAGCCAATAAATCTGGGTTAGAATGAAAATTTTTACATTTTCTTATCCCACATGGGAAAATGAGGCTACCAACTCAGTATCCTAAATAAAAGTAAATGAAAAAGCTGGGTGATGTGGCAGACCTGCAGCAGTCGTGTTAACCAGTAGGTCCTCTCTGTGGGAAATGCAGGAAGGGAGACAGGGCATCTCGCCCTGTGCCCGCCTCTGTTGAACGCCTGGGCACTGACTTCATGCCCTACATTGGTGGGCAGGGTGACAAGTGCTTCTTTGGAGACCTGAACTCCTCCCTCTGCCCATGGTGGTCATTTCAACAGTCTGTATGCTGCTGCCACCCACTTAATTAGTGTCACCCTGAATGTCAGAGGTCGCCTTTACATGTGGGCTTTATACACACCTAATGTGTCAATATGGGCACCCTGCTTGGTTCATTATCAGGAGGCTCTTCCTTGGAAGGGGAGCCTATGGAAATCTTCATGTCCTCTTTCCAAGACATTTCATGCCTTCCCCCTACAGTCCCTCCCCACCCTTGGCAATTGCATCTAATTTTGGCTAAAAACAACTTATGGTTCAAAGAGAAAATGCATGGAATAGTATTTCTATCTCCTCAAAATATCCAAAGGATTCCACGTGGGTAAATATAAGTAAGAGAAGCCGGGCGTGGTGGTGCACACTTGTAATCCCAGCATTTGGAGGCCGAGACAGGAGGATCCCTGTTCTCTGACGGTCTCAGCTATTTAGTGAGGCCCTTTGGAACCCAGTTACACCCTGTTTCAAAATAAAGAAAAATAGGGCTGGGGGTGGTCACTTGGAGGTAGAATGCCCCTGGGCTTAATTCTTATATAGCAAAACAAAAACAAAAACAAACGAACAAAAAAGAAGTACGTGGTTCCATTCCTCTGTAAGCATACTTGGGCTTATCCACCCTAATGTGCCTAACAAAAAGTGTTGCTTTTAGAGACTGGCAGCTCTTCCAGTGGCAGTGCTGGCCCAAGGGAGTTTGTTTCTGAGCAGAGGAGAATCCTGGGCCATGAGCTTCATATTCATGTGATGGCAGGGCTGGTCCAGATGTAGGCAGACGGCTGGGGACTGCCCAGAGGAATACCAGCTCTGTCAGATTTAATGGTGCATGAGAAATAGGAGCATATATCAAATAATCCTACTTAATTACTATGGCTGGTAGGCATAGCTGCAAGCTGTAGAGAGCTGGAGCAAAAGGGTTTAGTGCAGGTATCTCACCTGTCTCTCACATAGCATATCTAGCAATAATGATGTTAGTAACAACTAACTAAATATAAGAACTTAGTATGTGCCAGGCTACATGCCAAGTGTTTATTTGGATTATTTCTTTAAGGCATAGGAATATAATGAGATAGACGTGGTTGTTAATCCTAGCAGACAATTGCCAAGTCTGAGAATTAGTGGGATTGTTGTGTCCTATGTTATGCAGAAATCAAGTGGCAAAACTGGCCCTGCTGACTCGGGAGTCTTGTGCTTTACAACTAGCTGTGTTGCAGCTGAGAGCCCAGATCCTGCAGGGTGTAGTGGCACATGTCTGTAATACCAGCTACTGGGGAGGCTGAGGGAGGAGAGTTGCAAGTTCCAGTCCAGACTCACAACTTAGTAAGACTCTGTCTCAAAAAACAAACACACAGAATCAGGGGATGGTGGCTCATGCTTGTAATCCCAGGGCTTGGGAGGCTGAGACAGGAGGATCGCACAGGTTTGAAGCCAGCCTCAGCTACTTAGTGAGGCTCTCAGCAATCTAGTGAGACGTTGTTTCCAAATAAAGTATAAAATAGGTCTGGAAGTATAGCCTGGAGGTAGAAAAAATCCCTGGGTCTACCTCCAGTACCACAACAAACAAACAAACAAACAAACAAACAAACAAAGACTGGGGCTGTAGCTCAGTGATAGAATACCTGCCTAGCATGCATGAGGCAGCTCAATCCACATTTACCATGGGAAGTCTTCTCTATTATAATCTTTTTTGAATTTCTGACTTAATAGGCCTTCATTAGCATAAGCATCAGGTTGTAAAAGACTTATTGGTTAAAAAGAAGCAGAAGCAGTGGAGAGGCAGAGATGAGATGCTCAACAGGTTTCCTTTCTCCTGCTGCCATTATTGGCATTTTGCTCCTGGGCTTCTAGTTCATTTTGCCGTGGCAGTGGGATGAGATCCATCCATCCAGACAGACACAGCCAAAGTGCGGCTGCCCCGGGTCAGCGGGCAAAGTGGCTAGACCTCGGCTGCTGTGGGGACAAGCCAAGCCCCACATGATCCTTGGACAGCCAGCCATGCAGATTTGTCTTTTCTGATTCGCCCCTAGCATGAATGAAGATGAGAGGCTTTACTTAGATTTTTTTCTTTTGCTAATTTGGTATTTTCCTCATTTGGATCTGATGATCCCGGGTTAGATTTTTGAATCTGCTATATTGATTTATGCTGTTTCTCTTTGAAGAGAAAAAAGAAGACTGAAGCCAGGCACCTTTTCCATTTCTTTTAGACACAGGTATGTTTACAGAGAAATGGACTCATCTATTTCTTATTTATATTAAACCTACCCATGAGGAATCCCCTGGATATTCTGAAAAGTCAGCGGTATTATTTTGCACATTTTCTCTTTGAAATGGAAGTTGTATTTAGCCCAAAGTAGATCACCAGGCCACAGGGCTGGAGTGGGACTGTGCAGATGAGATATTGTGAGATTTTATTCAGCAATGCAGTCCCTATGACTACTAAGGGAACTCCTGCTGGTTCCTGAAGCTTACTTGGAAACATTAGAAGGATCCTTCTTTCAGGATAATGTGTACCCCGAACACAGGAATGAGGAATAGAGAAATAAAGAAACTCTACTATATCACTTAGAAAGACCCAGGCCTCAAAAAACATCGACTCTAGTTTACGGTGAAGTCGGAATAGATTCTTTTGCTCCCTTCATCTTGAGAACTTACCTGCATGTCCTTCTCTTTGATGACTTAAAGACTGCTTTTCTTTTTTTCTTTTTCTTTTCTTTTCTTTTTTCTCTTTTTGGGTGGTACTAGGGTTCATGGAAACCCTTCTACCTCCGGGCTATACTCCCAGACCTATTTTATATTTTTATTTGGAAACAGGGTCTCTTAAGCCAGCGAGGCTAGCTTCGAACCTGCATGATCCTCCTGTCTCCGGCTCCCAGGTGTGGGGATTACAAGCGTGCACCACCACGCCTGGCTGCTTTTCTTTTTGTTTATGTACAATTAATTAATTAATTAATTAATTTTGTGGATCATATTGAAAATGGCATACATTCAGACTGTGCTTGGTGCCCTCCTCTCCTCCTACTTCCCCTTTCCCTCCTCCCAATGAGTGTCCAGGTTGACCATGCTACATTCATACTTTTACACATATTCAGATGTAGCTCCTCTATTAATCAACCTCAGCCTTCTTTGTCTCCTACCTTTCCATTCTAGCTTTGCTGAGGTTTCCCCTCCATTATCTGGAGTCCCTCTGGTATTCCTAACAGTCCCTAGTTTGGGCATATTAGAGAAAACATATGTCCCTTCTCTTTCTGTGCTTGGCTGATCTCACTTAACATAATGTTCTCTAGGTCTTTCCATCTTCTTGTGAACGACATGATTTTGTTTTTCTTTATTGCTGAGTAGAATTCCATTGTGTGTATTTCCCATAATTTTGCAATCCATTCATCTGTTGATGGAGACCTAGGTTGGTTCCATATTTTGGCTATTATAAATTGTGCTGCTATGAACATGGGTATGCATGTTACTATAGTTCTCTGATTTCAACCCTTTTAGAAAGATACCCAGGAGTGGCATAGCCGGGTCATATGGTTCCATTCCCAGTTTTCTAAAGTTTCTCCACACTGATCTCCATAGCAGCTAAACGGCTTTTCAAATAACATGGAAAGAGGGAGGGAATGAGGCGGGAATTGAGTAAGGGCTAATTGGGTGATGTGTGCATGTATGTCTCCACCATCTTGTACTCCATTAAAATGTATGCCTATAATGCACCAATAACAAAATTTTTAAAAGATAACCACAAATTAAAAAAAAAAAACATAGGGAAAGAGGAAGTCTCAGGGAAGCGATGTCATCTGGAGCCCCCTTTCAACCTTTGCTTATGGGCTGGATCCCAATCTGCCCAAACTTTGAATATGACATGCACACTGTTAAGATGGCGACATCTGAACCTGGTCTAGGTATGATGTTGGGTGAGGCATTTTATAACATTTTCCTGGATATATTTTAAGTTATGTGCACTTGAGATGAGTAAAAGAGTAAGCAAGTGAGGTGTGCTAGGCAGCTTCTCTAAGTCACGGGCTCTGAGAGGTGCTAGGTGAACTTCCTCTGCAGCCCGAGGCTGGTCTACCATCTTGACCACTCACGAAGCCAAAGCAGGTGTCTCGGTGGGAATGGAGTACGCACACTACCACCATGGGGCTGTTTGTGCAAGGGATGTGAATACAAGTGGGTTTCTGTGGGAGCCTTAGGATTGAGCTTTTTGTTGTATTATTTGGTTTCCATGGTAAGCCTTTTCAAAAGGCGAGGATAACCGTGTCTTTACACACACAGGGAGGAGTGTGAAGACTGATGCAGTACACCAGCGAGAGCTTGCGAGTTTATAGACTACCCCGTTTGCAGTGCCTTGGTTGGTCTTCAGAAAAGCCAAACAGAATTAAGATTATTCTTTCTACTTTATAGAGGAAGAAACTGAGGCCCAGAGAGGCTAAGCAGCTTACTCCTGGCAAAGCAATGAGACTGTAGTTGTTTGAGGTATGGCCACGCCACCCCACCCTGGGTTTCAAAGTATGCTCTACAGAGGCTTAGGCTCAGGAGTGTCATCTCAGGTTCAAGGGTCCCCCATCCCCCCAAATCCCGCCTAATGAGATGAGTTCTCAGTGGGAGTGGGACCATGGAGGTCATTTAGAGATGCGTGGGAACTTTTCACCTCAATCATTTGGATGGGGATGGAGATGGGGCTGGGGATGCTTAGTGTCCTACTACATGTTCCACAAAACAGATTCTCTTGCCTCCAAATTTCAACATCATCCCTGCTTCTTAGCAGGAATAAACATAGAAGAGCATCTTCTTTTTTTTCAAAACACACACTGAATTTTTACATATGATTGTATTGGAATTAAAAAAAAGGCTTCCTCTATTGAAGTAGGCATTTGAAAATGTTGGGCACAGCTGTCCTTTAAAGCACCTCTTTCCATCTCTGAGCTCCACCCTGGTTCTTCTTGGAATATCACAGAGAGAAGCTCCGACCTTTTCTTTCTGGCCTAAAATTCCTAGGTGTAGCTATAGCAAGCTGATATGGTAAATGAGCAGGGTGGGGTGGGAAGCTGTGAGCTCCATGTCTGTACATGGAGAAACCTGACTTTGCCAATGTAAACTACACAGGTTGAAGGTCCCGAGGACTTCCTTGCCCAAGAATAGGAAGTTTGCTACGAATTCCGCACTTAGACTGACATGATAGCCAGGTCAGTGGCACCAGCTGTCATCACTCCCCTCCCTGTGGGAAGACCCAGTCCTCACAAATCCCTCCAGCGACTTGAAAGCAGCTTCTTCATGCAGCCTGAGATTTTTTTTTTTTTAACTGAGTGTTAAAGCTGGGGGTGGCAGGGAAGAGGGTGTTGCACATGCATGAACCTGTCTGTCACAGCTGTGAGCTGTTGAGAGCTGAGGTGTGACAGTTGATTCGCAAACCCCAAGAGTGGCGCTGGCAGCATCCCAAAATTCCTTCTCCCAGCTTCCTGACCGGCAGGGCTTCCTCACGGCAGGGCTTCCTCACAGCTACTGCTGCGCCCAGGAGCAGGGTGCCCCGGGAAACCCTCGATCCTTTCACCAGCTCATGCTGACAGAGAGAGAGGCACCGATGTAGGTTAGGAGAGAAACAGAAAGCCCATCAGTGCAGCCTTCATCTTGACAGAGCTGTCCCTGACTGAGCATGTCACAGTAAATCTCTGTTTCTCACCATGCCCCTTACTGCCACTTTATACATAAATGAAAAAACTAAGGCTTCAAATGGTTATATAAATTGCTCAAGACCTCAGAGCCAGTTTCCTACACATATCTGTCCGGGCTGAAGAACCTCTTCACCACCATTGGCTACCCTGCCTCTGTGAACGGCCACCACCCCAGATCAACTACTGTGTCTTGTGCAGCGACTCCCAGGGTCATGAGGGACTGTTATCCTCCTATCCACGTGGTATCCACGGGGTTTCTGTATCCTCCTATCTTCTTGTCTAGTCTGGTAACTGGCATAGAACAGGTGCTTAGCAACCCCCTTGAATGAATGTGTTCAAAGTCTAAGTCCCTGCACATATCCCTGCAGTGCCAAGATCCACCTATTGTCAATTCTGCTGCCTGCCACAACACAGCCTGAGATGAAAGGAGAATCACCTCAAGGCATCCTGTCTTTATCTAATATTTTGTTCATTTTTTGCTTTCGTTTTGATTTTTAAAAATATTGCATTAAGCCGGATATGGTGGCACACGCTTGTAATCCCCGTGCTTAGGAGGCGGAGACAGGAGGATCGCGCAGGTTCGAAGCCAGCCACGCTGGCTTAAGAGACCCTGTTTCCAAATAAAAAAAAGTATAAAATAGGTCTGGGAGTGTAACCCGGAGAAGGGTTTCCAGGAACCCCAATACCACACACACACACACAAAGCATTAAAGCATCCATCTTGATTACTGAGCTTTTTTGGTGTCCTTAATTTTGCACCCAAGAAAAGTGCCTGACCTCATGTGACCCCATTGCCCTCCACTCCTTCCGCATGTCTGCCCGGTGCCCTGACACTGCATTCTGAACATGCCACGCCCTTCCCCCAGGACCTTCTCTTCCCCTGGCCCTCCTTCTTCCACGTGCACAGGGCTCCATGTCGAATGTCCTTTAAATCTTTGCTCATTTCTTCATTTGTTGCTTTATTTCTGTCCACTGTAGTGTAAACCCCAGAGGACGGGTGCTCTCATCTGTTATGTTCTTTGTCATGGTCAGGTGTGCGGAAGAGCCTCAAAAGATACTTCACTCACCAGGTGCAGTGGTGCACACCTGTAGTCCCCGCAGCTCAGGAGGCTGAGGCAGGAGAATCACAAGTTGGAGGTCAGCCTGGGCAACTTAGAAAGAATCGGTTTCAAAATTAAAAATAAAATAGAGCTGAGCCGGGCGTGGTGGCGCACGCTTGTAATCCCCCACTTGGGAGGCAGAGACAGGAGGATCGCGCAGGTTCGAAGCCAGCCACGTGCGCTGGCTTAGGAGACACCCTGTCTCCAAATAAAAATGTAAAAATAGGTCTGAGAGTGTAGCCCGGAGGTAGAAGGGCTTCCAGGAACCCCAGTACCACCAAAAAATAAAATAAAATAAAATAAAATAAGGCTGGGGATGTAGCTCAGTGATCGAGAGCACCTGGGGTATACCCCAGTACTGCAAAGACAGAAACAAATTTGATATATGAAAGAGTAAATGAATATGAGAAATAGGTCTCCTGGTTGAAGAGCTTAACAGGCATAATTAGGAGTTTTAATTTGAGGGGCAATGGCCACTGAAGGCTTCTGTTCGCACAGATAGAGATACCTAGCTCCTGACGCTTTGCTAAGTCCCTTCTATAGAGGCATTTTCTCCGTGGATCCTCACAATAACCCTGCTCTCCCACATTTTACAGAAAAAGAAAGCGAGACTTAGGGAAGTTAAGGGCATGCCCACGTCTTGGATTTAATCAGAAATTTATTTGAGTTTCAGTGAGGGTTCTTGTTGCTTGTAGAATATGCATCAGGTAAGGAAGAGAGAGTCTGGCGGGGCGAAGTAGGCGTGGTGAAAAGCCAAAGAAGTAGTGTAAGAGACCAAAGAGGAGAAGGAAATGTATCAAAACAATTTCCCTTCACTGATTGCCATTTTTTCACTCTTATGCCATCTTCCTACCAAGGGGGTGCAGCATGTGGGAAGAATTTGAGGGGTTTATTGACCATCAGTGGGGAGGAGGTGAGCTGGCTGAGGAGAGGCTGGCAGACAGGCCCTTCACGCAACTAGACTCAATGCTGTTCAGGGCTTCCTTTTCTTTTCTTTTTCTTTCTTTCTTTCTTTCTCTCTTTTTCTTTCTTTCTTTCTTTCTTTCTTTCTTTCTTTCTTTCTTTCTCTCTCTCTCTCTCTCTCTCTTTCTTTCTTTCTTTCTTTCTTTCTTTCTTTCTTTGCAGTACTGGGGGTGGAACCCAGGGGCATTCTACCTCCAAGCTACGTCCCCAGCCCTGTCCCCAGCCCTGTTTTTTATTCTTTAATTTTGAAACAGGGTCTCACTGAGTTGCAAAGGGCCTCACTAAGTAGCTGAGGCTGCCCTCGAACCACGATCCTACTGTCTCAGCCTCCCATGCTGGGATTACAAGTGTGCTCCACCACGCCTGGCTTTCAGTGAGTTTTTAATCTGGCTAGCAGGCCATCTTTTGTATACCAAGGAAGCCTGCATTTATGATTTATGCTTGTTAGGCAGGTCCTTGCCGGCAGATTTCAAACGGGAAGGGGTAGCCTGAGGAACAAAGACCTTATTGAATAGAAAGAACAAGCTGGGCAACCTTGGTTGGCAATCTTGTCTTAGCCTTTCTGAGCCCATTGGTGATAATAATCCATTTCTCATGGGGTGTTATAAAGAGTAAATGAGATGATTTCCACAAAGCCCCAAAGTGATAGCCAGTACAAAGAAGGCACACTCTGGACATTTGTGATTTTTACTCTTTCTTTTTTTTTCTTCTAATTTTCCTTTGAACACTGGTTGGCGGAAAAGGGAGATGGGGTGAGGGTAAGATCCTGGAGAGGGCGGCCCTCTAGTACAAAGTGATAGCCAGTACAAAGAAGGCACACTCTGGACATTTGTGATTTTTACTCTTTCTTTTTTTTTCTTCTAATTTTCCTTTGAACACTGGTTGGCGGAAAAGGGAGATGGGGTGAGGGTAAGATCCTGGAGAGGGCGGCCCTCTAGTACACCCTGGGTAATGGAGTTATAGGCAATTCTTGGCATTGCTGCTTGATTACACAAGCACAGATTTAAAAATGGTCCATGGTGATACAGTGGCATTTAAAGAAGACCGTTTCTCTAAGGAGGACAAAGGACTGTTGCAGACACCATCTAATCAACTGGAGCAGAGTCCCAGGCAGGGGCTGTCATCCCCATTTTCATGAGAGGAGACTTGGGAAGGACCCATGACCAGTCCCACTCACTCTCTGCTCTTCTCCCGGCTCTGTCTCAAGGCCCACACAGCGAACACGGCCCGTGGGCCTCAGTGCCTCTACACCCCAAATCCCGTCAGCTTAAGCACCTAAACAAAGCCACGCGTTCTTATGGGGAAAGTAGAGCTTTCCAGGAAAGTTTTCTTGAAACGAATTTTTGGAACAGCAACTTCATTTTGTTAGAATTAATGGGCTCTGGTAGAGCTGAGGAGGGGATTTGTTTCATTCCAGACCTCCCAGGGGCACGTGGAGACTTTACTAGTCAGTGTTAATGGTTTCTCCCTAATCCGTGAGCCAGAAAATCTCTTGTCTTTCTCTCCTTTTTCTTTTTCTCCTCTTCTTCCTCTTTATCCCCCATCATTATGTGTTTTGTGATGTTAGAATTCTTGCAAATCTAAGTAAATTGGTGTTTTAATTACGATTAACAGGACTTCGTTTGGACAGCACCAACTCCATTCTGAGTGTTCTCTTGAGATGCGAAGCCTAACTCAGCCAAGTAGTAGCCTGTTAGTCACCTTGACAAGTGGGTGACTGATAGCAGCGTTGACAAGTGTGTATGTAGATAAACAAATGAGATAGTTGGTGTCTGGGACCTTTCCCTTCAAAAATTGATACCGGGAAGCTGAGATAGTGTACCTGCTGGGACTATAAATCCCAGTGCCTTCTGACAGCCTTTCCAGACACACCTTGTGCTCTGTGCTGCGAGTATTCACTCTGACAGGCACTGGCTGCCCTAGGCCCTGGCTGGGTGAACACGCCTTTCCTCCCTGCGCATGACTTGACGGCAGCTGGGACCCTTTCCAGGATCACCTGGAAGGTTCTGATCTCCCAGAACATTGGACAATTTCTCCATGGACACATAGCATTTGAGAACTACACTCTAATGTACTTTTAATTTTTTAATTTTTATTTTGTTCTGAAACAGGCTTTTCCTAAGTTTCTGAGGCTGGCCTCTGAACCTGTGATCCTTCTCCTCTTCCTCCTCCTCCTCTTCCTCCTCCTCCTCCTCCTCCTCCTCTTCCTCCTCCTCTTCTTCCTCCTCCTCCTCCTCCTCTTCTTCTTCTTCCTCCTCCTCTTTCTTCTGTTTTAGGAGGGAAAATACTTTATTTTCCCTATTCATAAAAGTTCATCACTAGATAATTTACACTGCAGAACATGTTAACCAAATTTTATTCAGAGAAATAAAAATGGTACCAGATGAACATCTGGACTTATACTGTTGAGCATGAAAAATCAACATAATTGAGAATAAAGAAGTACCCTTGCTTGTGGCTATTTATTTATTTATTTATTTGAATCTGTGATCCTTCTGTCTCACCCACCCAAGTAGTGGGATTATATTTCCTCCTCCTATTTCTCCTATTAATTTCTTCCTTTCCCTCCACACCCAACTTGAATACTTTTACTTATTTTCGCCTATATTTTTGCATATTCTTTTTGCTTATTCTGCTTTTGTATCTTTTCCTATACACCCGTTTGTATAGGAACAAACAAACAAAACGGGTGTATAGGAAATCTTTCCCTCACCTGGCTTGTCATTTGATTTCAAGGTAAAAGGACCTGCACCTCTTAGGGAAAACATAAACCTTGGAGTGAGATTGTCACCAGGTATTGGGGAACCAGGC